>NC_077227.1:187320476-187626726 GCF_027887165.1 Monodelphis domestica
TATGTAGCAGATGCTCGATAAAATGTCAGTTGGATTGAACTGTTTTGATAAATTGAGAAAACTGATCCCCAGAGATCCTAAATGACCTTCCCGTGGTCTCCTAGCCAGTTTTCATTGTCTTTGGACTTCCTAGTAATCACATTCTACCTTGTATTATAGCCTCATACCGATTTTTTAAATAAATATATCCCCCATCCTAATATATAGTAATAATAACAGCCAGCATTGATATAGTTCTCAAAGTACTTTACAAAAATTATCTCATATAGATAGAGAAGTGCTATTATTATCCCTATTTTTACAGTCAAGGAAACTGAGGCAGAGGTTAGATAACTCGCCCACGAACACACAATTTATAAATGTCTGATCCTTGAACTGAGGTTTTCCTGATTCTAGGTCCAACACTTCTGTTCACTGCATTGTATAGGTGCCTATAAGTTACCTGAGGGCAAAGATTCTTCAAGGGGCAAGTGGTATAGTGGATTGAGAAGGTAGACTTGGAGTCAAAAAGATTTGGCTTCAAACCCCAGCTCCCCTAGCTGCCTGACCGTGGGCGAGTTATTTATTTAACCTCTATGCTCCTTGATTTTCTCATCTATAAAATGAAGGGGTCACACTTGGGCAAATCATTTAATCTATCTAAACCGGTGTCCTCCCTTATAAAAGGTGGATAATGACAAGCACTAGGCATCTCACAAGGTCTACTTTTCTTCCAGCTCCAAACCTTTGATGCCAGTGTCTATACTATTCTATTACTACTGTTAATAATAATAGCTAACATTTATATAGTGCTTACTATATACCAGACACTGTGCAACAAGAAAGCAGGTATGATTGTTATACCTATTTTACAAATGAGGAAACTGAGGCTGGACCATTAAATGAGGTTCGGGTAAAGGTGCCTCAGGGGTTTGAGAGCCAGGGATATAGTCCAAGGTTCAAATCTGGCTTCAGACACTTCCTAGCTGTATGACCCTAGGCAAGTCATTTAACCCCCATTGCCTAGCCCACCTTCTGCCTTGGAATCAATACATAGTATTGAATCTGAGACAGAAGATAAAGGTTTAAGAATGAGACAGACAGAGATATTTAATTGACTCTCCCAGAGTCACCCAGCTCATAAGTGTCTGAATTTGGATGCTGATCTTCCTTATTCCTAGCCTGGCACTCTAACCACTGCACCACCTAGCAGACTGTACTAGGTGGTACCAAGTATATAAATGGAAAAACAACTAGACTCCTAATCAAGAGACAAGAGTTGGCCAAAATTGATTGCCAGACCTAGAGTCAGGAAGAACTTAGTTTAAATCAGGTGCTTATCAGCTGTGTGACCCTAGGCAAGTCACTTAACCTCATTTGCCTCATTTTCTTATTTGTAAAATGAGCTGAGAAAAGAAATACTCTAGTATTTTTGCCAAGAAAATCCCAGATGGGATCATGACGAGTCAGACACAAGTAAAATGTCTTAACAACAAACACAAAACATAATTAAAAGACCTTTGTGTGAATTTCTGCTTAGGCAGCTTATATCCTAGCTGGGCAAATCACTTAACCTACCTAACCTGTGTCCTCACTTATAAAAGGTGGATAATGGCAAGCAATATGCACCTCACAAGCTGGTGTGAGAAAAAGTTCTCTGTAACCATCTGGCAGCTACCTAGACGGATATAGTTCAGCTTTTATTATTATTTCACACTAGCAGCCCTAGCGTCCAGCCCAGTACCTTGCACATAGCAGGCACTGAGTAACTTTGGCGGTGAATTGAGTTAGGTCTCTCTACACTACGTCTAGCCCATGCTAGTAACTGTGTGTACATGAAAGTAACCAAATTCTATTTCTTCAAAGATATTCACTAATTTAGACTTTTTTTTTATTAATGTGGAGAGTGAAGGGATAGAAAAGGCACCAAGTGGTCTCAAGAGTCAGACAAACAATCCAAGTTTGAATCTGGAATCTTAACCTCTGTGTGTTCTTGTGACAAGTCACTTCTCTTTCTCTGTCTCAGTTTCCCTACTCTGTAGGGACTAGTGCAAACAAGTTTATTTTCCTTTTTTCTAAAGAAACAGTTCTAGTTCAAAAACTATTTTCATAACAAAGTTTAAAAATTTATCTACTCTCAAAGCAAATTTGAATTGAGGGGGGGAAATATACATATATTAGGGGTACCACAAGAATAGTTTGGTCCCCTCATGGTATTCTTTAAAAAGCGTTTGTGAATTATTTATTTAATAAACTGACATTTCACCACCCTAATACAATTTAAGAATCCTGAAATTCATTTGTGATTGAGATAAGGAAAATCTGTATTTGTTCTAATGACCACTTTGATCATATAATGTTAATATGAAATCCCCTACTCCCCTTTATGATTACATCAGTATCAGCAGTTTTTCCTAATTTGATTATTCTGTGATCATAGATCTTAAACGTTTCTAAAAATAATCAAGATATAATTCCATCTATATCTTAATCATGTAAGCATTTTGTGTAAGCAAATTCTGAAAGAATTATTTAGAAAAATCACACAACAGGCATAGTTTTCTGTCCCTTCTCTCTTGTCTCTATTATGTAAAGTTGCGGTTCAAGCATAGCCACATTATCTGATTTTACTTGATGCCTGAGCAACTATAGAGATATCTGATTCTTGGAGAACTATGAATATATCTAATTCTTGGGGAACTATACATGAAAAATTATTCTATCTTTAGTATAAGATTTTGGGTATATATGGAAGCTACTCACAAAGCTCAGGGTCTTTGGTTTGCCAGTCAGAGTCTGGCTTTATTGTGAGATCAGCCCTCTCTCAATGAAGTTGTTTCTTTTTGGCTTGGAAACTTTGTTTTCTTTTTTGGCATCTCTGCTAATAAATTTCCACTACAGTACACAACTGTTGCACTGACTGAGGCACAGGCATTATTAGGTGCTTAGTGACTTTCTTCATTCTATGTCAAGAAAAAGATAGGGGGGGAATGGTGATCTATAAGTTCCCTTTCTCCACTAAATTTATTTGAGTTAACAAATGCTATTTTCAATATGCTAAATTTAGTTAACCTTTCCAGCTTCAGACAGCAGACAATGAAAGTCTATATATTGAGTCCCGTGTGAAGCTGAGGAATGGAAATCTTTACACCTTATATTTAAACTAAACCATCTCTCTATCAGGCAGGAAATTGTGGGAAGCCTGGAAGCTGAGATGGGGTGGGGATATCAAAAGAGGTAGCAAATTCAGCCAGTCTAAGATCATTTGAGGTAAGATGGCTGTAGAAGACACAGATTTATTAAGAAGAGCTCAAAGAAACCACATAAACACTTCAGGTCTAACTCTCCATTGCTCATGTCTTCCTTTGCTCTTCTATTACATTGTATCCTCTGGAATTCCTACTCTATTAATAAGCTCTCTTTTAATAATAATAATAATAATAAACTCATCTTTAATCAGTTCATCTGATATTCTTTCCATCTTCTTTAACTTATAAAACCTGATTTTTTCCAGAAGGTTTAAATTCTCACCACATCTTTTCTAATGCTGAATGTTCTTCCTACTATGCTTCCTTCCTTCCTCACTCCCCTCTGACAGACTAGGCCAAGAGATAAAGTAGTCTTTCTCCTTATTTCTCATCTGCAGAGTATCAAATCACTCAGGAACCTTTCCTTTGATAGTCATTCCATTCAGCTATATTGCTCAGTCCAAATCCTAACAATTGTCACCAGTCTCTGGGTCATTCTCTTTTGTTCTCAAAAAATTTGGTACCTGGATCCCAGTGTTCTCTACACCTATCCCTACACTCATACCGAAAGTCTTAAATATACTTGTGGTTTGGTCCTTTTTTCAGACGTGTCCAATTCTTTATGAACCCATTTGAAGTTTTCTTGGCAAAGATACTAAAGTGATTTGCAATTTCCTTCTCTGACTCATTTTATAAATGAGGACATTGAGGTAAACAAGGTTAAGTGATTTGTGACATAGCTGGGAAGTATCTGAGGCCGGATTTGAACTCAGGAATATGAGTCCATGCCTGGTGCTACCCACTGAGCAACCATTTGATGTTCCTTCAAATACCATGGTCTCCCAGCTCAGCCTCCTCTACCTCCCTCATTTGCCCATGGAAATGGTGACATTTTATCATAATGTATTATGCTACCTCCATGATTTTGAACTCTGAAATTCCTCTGTGTTTCTGCCTCTGTCTTCCTCTTGGTGTCTTTTTCTGACTCTTTATCTCTCTGTATGTTTACATGTTTTTTATAATTGGAATTATCAAAGAAATGAACATTACTCTTGTTTTACTCTGTCCATTGAGAGGCAATGAAGTGTCAAATTAACAAAATACTGGGGGTAGGGGAAAGCTGAATGCCAATAAATTATTTCAGACTGAACAATGGACTTTATTTAAGGATCCCAGTCCAATTGGAACTATAGATCTAAATCAAATGTTAAGTACCCTTTTGTCCTAGTAGTTTCTCCCATTGTATCAAAGATCTCTTCTAGGTAGCCCAGTCCATGGCAGGACCTGTTCCCTTTTGTATCCATAGTAAAGCATTTGCCTCTCCCATATAATCCTGTCTTGGACTTCTCATTTCCTTGTAGCCATGGTAATGCCAATTAATCATACTTGCCCAAAAGGTATATAAGTTCCCCAAGTTCTATTTTTCTTTGGAGAAATCATCTAGAGAGGTGCATTCTCCTAAGGATAAGTCCCCAGAGCCCCAGGGTATTGGGTCTGAGTAGTTTTTGGCTCTGTAGAATGGCCAATTATTATGGAACTTTCTCTTTCCTGGTTAAAGACTTGGTTTTTCTGACTACTTTAGTAGTTCTGTATTATTTCCAAGTTAACACCACTAAGCATGGATACTTTGTACCCCAGTTGCCTGCTAGAAATCTCAATATCCTATAGGCATCTTCTTGTTAACATCAATCAATCAATCAACCTTTATTAAGTGCCTACTATTTGCTAGACTCTGTGCCAACTTGGGATACAAAAGAGGAAAAAAATAACTTGCCCTCAAAGGAGCCTACAATCTGATGAGAGAGCCATACAAACAGCAAATATAAACAAGCTAGATACAGGATCAATAAGAAATAATTAACAGAGGAAAGGTATTAGAATTAAGAGGGGTTGGGAAAGGCTTTCTATAAAGTATGGGATTTTAATTGGGGCTTAAAGAAAGCAATGTTTGAAGTGTACAGGATGTTCAGGAAAGATTTGTACCTCTGGTAGGAGGGATTGCTAAGCTGTTTTCAGGGCTGCCACCAGTTCTCTCTGTGGTTCAAAGGAGGTATAGCATGCACAGCAATCGCACCTTAGTAAACCACCTTGGCAAATGAGCTAAATCATTGGTTGGAGGTTAACTGATGGACCGCAAACCCTTTGGTGATTTGGGGGAGTATCTGCCCCCAAGCATTTGAAGATTTCCCCATTGAAAAGGCTGATGAAAACATTTTGTTCCAATAATCATGAAGGCAGCCAAAGCAGGCACCATGGAACACTTAGAGTTTGGTTAGACATTAAAGATTCCAAAGTTATCCACTGTATCCCAAACCATTATCAGTTATACTGACTTTTTTCTTGTTGCTGCATGCTGATGACTCTGGAAGAGAGTGAGCTTGACAACTTTGTGCAACTCTGCTTCACTCAAATCTAATTCAAGAGCAAATCAAGACATCACCCAGAATGTCATTGATCTTCAAAAGCAAAGGCTGAATAATCACAATGGAAACCATGTCTAAAGCAGAATTCCTATTTTCCCCTAGTCCTACCTCTCTTCCAAACTTTCCTTTTGTTGTTGTATTGTTAACCTTTCTTTCAGTCACCTAGATTCCTTGGAATCACTCTCAAATATTTGTTCTCCCTTGCTATCCAGATCCAATTAGTTGCCAAATCTTACCTAGTCTCAATCCACATCTCTTGAATTGTAACAGTTAAAATTTAGGAGAGACTGAGGCATCTGAAATTAGTTTCTCTCTGCAAGGAGTATTATATTTTATGAGGTTTATTAAAGGTTGAGAATTTAAGAATATACAAGTAAGAAAAAACACATGCCTACGCCAGAGGCCTAGACAAGACCTCACCTACATTATGGAAAGAGCCACGTCTGCCCCAAAACGGAAGTCCAAAAAAAAGCCAAAAGCTTTTGCAATCAGGTTAAAAACCTTCTCGATCTCAGCCCAGGTGAGATTACAAAGTATTCTGGGGAAGTGGGGCAAAGAATTGTGGGGATTGAAGTCCAGAGTTCGAGTCTATTTTTACATTCTTCCGTTTGATCATTATTGGGGAGACAAGTTTCCCCAAAAGGGATCATGAAAACATAATCAACTTAAACATTACAGTAATTTGAGGATAAGAGGAAAAAAAAGAGCAAAACCAATAACTGCTGGACAAATTGACAAAAAGCCAGTTAGGGGGCAGTCCCCTTTTGGCATGAAAGTATACATACAAATAAATGTTCAATCAACTACACCCAAAGTTTATTTTTGTGCAGCTTGTGGTATGGAGGCTTCTTCATGGTGACTTATCCAACAGTTCAGTTCTGGATTCAGAGAGGTAGCATCTTCTTTACCTAAAATTCTTCTCAAAAGGAATTTAAACTTTGCAATTTAAATAATGATATTTTTTACATTCCCCCCATTAAGAGGGTGATTGACAAATACAGAATCACTTAGGGATGCATGGCTGAGGTATGAGATATATGAATCAATTGGTAAGAGATATTAAAAAGATATCAGAAAAATCCAAATTAAAAAAAGAAAAAAACTCTGGATGAAAATATAGACTATCAAAGTCTTATGTGTAAAAATTCCAAGTAAAAGAAAAATAAATATATAATATAGACTATCAAAGTCTATAACTATCAAAGCCTTATGTGTAAAAATTCCAAGTAAAAGAAAAATAAATCTATAACAGGCCCTTCAATCAGGGCCCAATCAAAATTATTTAAGCAATGATGCATTTACCCAGTCAGTAGCCAGGACTACAAAAAGGTACCACCCTATGAGAGGCAGAAAAGGGGACCAGATTATAGGAGCAAAGGTTTGGGGAAACTAATCTGTGAGTATCTTCAGAATGAGTGTGGACACAAGGAAAGCCTATGTCTTAACAACATGTTAAACACAGTAACCTCGAGTCTTCACACTAGGTTCAAGACCTTTGTATTGGCCTGGAAGTGCATCAATCCATCCTGGATTGGCTTTTCTTTGGCTCTGTGCAATGGCTCTTGTGTGTATATTTTGTCCTGGAATCAGACAGAATCATTAAGCAAAGTCCCATAATTTATTTAAATAATTAGTGGCATCATTTTTATAGTCACAAGCTTTTGGGGCATGTGTTTTAAACTTATATTACTGAAAAATCAAAAGGTTAAAGAAAATCTTAATACTGGTGACATGTGCTTCAAATATAAAAGGAGAGAAAAAATAAAAAAAACACTGAAATAGTATATTGCACATGCAAGAAAAATATAATAATAAAAGGGCTTTAAAAATTCAAAAATGTAGCTTATAATCATTGACACTCTGTATCAGCTAAGAAAATATAAAATGCAAGGCTTTCTCACCAAAAATGAGATCCATTTCCTCTTAATATCTGGCCATGCTCACTGTGAGTAGAAGGCAAATGAATTAAACAAGGTAACAATTTTTCATTTTTTAAAAATACAGTAGTACAAATATGTAGATATCAATACCCCCAAAATTCTCAATAGCCCAATTAATTACAATAGCAAACAAACACTATCATATTTCACATAAGTTGCTGTATGGCATTTTTTAAAAGCCAATGAATTGATGGATATTTGTCACAAGTTTTTACAAACATAACAATCTTTCAACCTTGGTATTCAAACATATTTTTAAGTAAAGTAAATATAAAAATATAATAAAAAATATTTAAAAAAATTAAGTAAAGTAAATATAAAAAATATAATAAAAATATGAAAAATATAAAAAAATAAGTAAAACTCATCTTGGGTTAAGAACATAATCAAGAAATCTATATATCATTTTGATGCAAGTAAAGTAGTGAGCTGAAGAGTATAAATAAAGGAGTGCTCCTTTTTTTGGAGGCTTTTTTTAGGGATATAAATGCCCTGAGATTTACTGCCCAACTTCCATTCACATATTTAGAAATGCGGGAAGGTTGGGGGTTATAAAATGTATTTCACTTCAGCTACTAGAATGGACCTTACCTCGTGGTAGGGGCAGGCAAAAATGACCAGAGATTGTTAAAAAAAATTACAAAAATCATATTTAAAAAACCCTTAAAATCATGAGATATTTAGCATATTAAATTTTCCAAAGGTTGTTATACAATTATAACCAGTCCTGAAGTCCATCTATGTGATAATTTACAAAGTCAAAATAGAAAGGCTGTTTTTTTTTCATATGGACTTAATTACAGTAATATTTGTTCAGCACAGTTATAGGGGAAAAACAACAGAATTTCAAACTCAGTACATTCAAAATAAATTCAATCAACCTTCAGTGTAACAGAATAATATTCAATCCAGTAATATATGAATTTAACATCACAAAGTTAAACCTTAAACAAAAAAATGCAATAGAATACAGAGATTTTTATAAACCATTGGAGTTTGAAATGCCTCAAAATTTATCCTTTAGTCTCTTTGAAGTTCTTTAGGTGTGTTTTTTTTCATTTAATTAATTATCCATTTAAATGTCTATTGTCCGAAGGCAGAGTGGTAAGGGCTAAGCAATGGGGTCTGAGCGATCTGCTCCGGGCCACACGGCCATAAAGTGTCTCAGGCCAGATTTCAACTAGAGACCTCCCGTCTCTGGGCCTGGCTCCCAGTTCGCTGGGCCACCCATTTGCCACTTCAAAGTTAAAGTTGAATCTTTGAGCTGAGTCTGCTCCCAGGTGAAGTCAATTAAATTACCAGAAGAGTCAGAAGGTATCCTTTTAAACAGCCCATTGCTATTAAGTTTCTGTTTGAAAAATCTGTTTCTTCTCCTCTCCCTTTCTCTCTCCGCTGCTATGATCCCTCCTCCTGCCCCAGTCCACGTGGAGCCCAGGCCGCCAATACCCCTGTTTTGTTACCAGCTGATAGAAATGAGTCCCGAGCGATCTGCTCCAAGGAACTGGGTTTGTTGGGCAGGCAGGTCACCAGGTGATTGCAATCTTGGTTGAATCAGGTGGGCCAGGTGAGCGAGAGAAAGACCTCGGGGTTGGCAGGGCCGGGAGCTTGGGTACCAGGTGAGAGGCCAGGAGCAGAAGCAGGAGCCGGAGAGGGCCGCAGGCAGGAGCTGATCAAGATGGTTTTCTAAAAAGCATCTTGGAGAAACGTGGCTTAAAAAAATCATTACCTAGGCTAAAAAATTTGAGAAGTTCTCATCCAATCTAGTGGTCGCCAACTGTAACAGTTAAAATTTAGGGGAGACTGAGGCATCTGAAATTAGTTTCTCTCTGCAAGGAGTATTATATTTTATGAGGTTTATTAAAGGTTGAGAATTTAAGAATATACAAGTAAGAAAAAACACATGCCTACGCCAGAGGCCTAGACAAGATCTCACCTACATTATGACCCACGTCTGCCCCAAAACGGAAGTCCAAAAAAAAGCCAAAAGCTTTTGCAATCAGGTTAAATACCTTCTCGATCTCGCCCTAGGTAAGATTACAAAGCATTCTGGGGAAGTGGAGCAAAGAATTGTGGGGATTGACATCCAGAGTTCGAGTCTATTTTTACAGAATCCATCCCTTCTCCCTACATATTCTGCTACTACTACAGTTTAAAGCTTTCCCATTTCTCACTTAGACTATTACAATATCCCATTTGTTCCCACCTCCTACCAGTTTCTCTCCTCTCCAATCCAGCATCCACACAACTACCAAATCAATATTCATAACATTCAGGTCTGCCAATGTTATTCTCATGCTCAAAAATCTTCATAGCTCCCTAGTGCTTCCAAACAGCATAGCATTTAAAGTCCTACTTCTGGTTTAGTTCTAGTAACTTCTAGCTAGAAAATGATCATCATCTAAGATAAACTACTTCCCTCCCAGAATGAGCCTCATCCTGTATATCAACCAGTTAAAGAAATACTTGCTTACCCTAGAATTTGCCTATAAATAAATGTTGCCATTTGTTTTTTTTTTCTATTCTGTTACATAGCTAGAAGACTGGATTAAGAGTAGGAACATACCTTCAAGAGCATACAGTTCAACAGCCTCATCTTGCAGATGAAGAAACTGAGGTTCAGGGAAGTTAAGTGACTTGCTCAAGATCATACAAATAGTATAAGCATCAGAAAAAGAATCTGAACCCAAGTTTCCTTAGCTAAATGGTCACAGCACTAAGTCTGGAGTCAGAAAGACTTGAGTTCAAAGCCAGTCTCAGACATTCACTAGCTGTGTGACCCTGGGCAAATCAAATCACTTACCTTCTGTTTGCCTCAGTTTCCTCAACTATAAAATGAGCTGGAGAAGGAAATGACAAAACACTCCAAGTATCTTTGCCAAGAAAACCTTGTGAACACTACGGCCCATGGGGTCAAGAAGGCCCCAAGGTGACATGACTAAATTAGAAGAGCAAATCTCCGATTCTGGGACCAGTGCTTTTTCCACTGCACCATCCTGTCTTCCATATTTTTATATCTCACACAACACCTAGGCCAGTGACTTTACATCATAAATCTTTAGTAAAGGTTTCTGACTGATTCAATGGACAAAAGGTTAGTTTCTGATGATTTGTTTGGTTTGGTTTGGTTTTTACAGGAAAAACAGAGACCTATTTGGAAGCCATCAGAAAGAATATTGAATGGCTGAAGAAACATGACAAACAAGGAAATAAAGAAGGTATGGAATTATGCTTATTTTTTTTAAACTGCTATGCCATTGAAGTTGAAAGGAACTTGTGGTATGGAGCCTCCCTTCACTGATACAGATCACCGACTCATCTCTTCTAGGCTCAGAGAATCACACTTTCTCTCTTGTTATATGCTTTTCATGAGTGCCCAGAAGGTACATAAATTAGCTCCTAAAACATGCAAGCAACACACTTTCCTGGTTTTGATGAGAAGCAAAGCCCCACTTTTGCCTTACTGTAGTCAGGAAATAAACTGCCCACAGTCTGATGTCTGTCTATGCACCTTCAGATAGTGTTCAGCAAAAATGGATTACCTGAATGATCAATACATATGTGTAATAAAGGTCTTGTAGAAGAGCATTAAGATGTCTGAGATCAAAATAGGCAGAGGGCAGGACTTGGCTTCAGAGGCTCAAATTCAGACTTTGCTTTAGGTACTAACTGCCTGTGTAACCCTGAACACATGGCTTACTCTCTAAGAGGTTTGGCTTATTCATCTGCAGAATAGGGTTTATGGTTTAAAAAAATTTTTTTTTAAATCCAAGTCTTATCTTATAAGCAGCCTAGATCTTGAGAGAGCAAAATCCAGTGAATTCAGAGGGGAAAAAGAATTCTCACTGTTGGAAATACCATGGACCTTAGCTCACAGGACTGTTTGCAGATCTTAAAGTACTATCAACAGAAGTTATTTGTGTTATCATGCTGGAGTATACCAAAGGAATAGGCTAGGCAGAAATCCTCAGAGTTCTGTGCCTTTCTGAGATCTAAGACTGAGATTATACTTTGGAACAGAGAGGCTGCTTCTTGGTTCAGTAAGAAACATCTCCTCACCTCCATCCCTCTCTTTCCCTTTCTTCCCCCACCCTTCCCTCCTTGTCTCCTTCTCTCTCCCTTCCTTCCTTTCTCTCCCTTCTCTCCCTCCTTTTCTTTCCCTCCTCTCTCCTCTTTCATTCTCTCTCCCTTCCCCCCTCCCCATCTCTCTCTCTCCCACCCCCTCTTTTATTTCCTCTTTATAAATCTATAGAGAGATGTCATATGTATCTCCTCCTAAGCTTCTAACCTCAAGAAGCTTTTCACATGGTGGTTTGGGAGTTTAGTTGGATTTGGTCTACCTAGCTGGAATTCAGGAGCTGAAAGAGAATGGCTGTTGATGTCAGACAAAAAATAATGTGAAGAGCTTACTTATATCTCAGCTCAGCTTTTTTTTAATCTGACAACACTTCAATTCAATAAACATTTATGATATTGGATTATATGTAGATAAAGATGAAAAATTACACAATGCCTGACCTCAGGGTGTTTACATTTTCCTGTAGCACTTGAATTTCACATCTCATTTGATCCTGACAATTCTGTGAGATGGGTGCTATTGTTATCTCCATTTTACTGAAGAAAACTGAAGCTCTGAGAGATTAAATTATTTCATGTCCACAAAGCCTATTAAAGTAAAAGAAGTAGAATTTGAAACTTGGTCTCTATTATAGAGTCCAAATCCATTACTCGTTTCACTACATTCACTTTCTTTATAATGATAATTTACATTTATATATTCTATAATTTTGTTATTGAGTTATTTTAGTCTAGTTTGATTCCTCATGACCCCATTTGGAGTTTTCTTGACAAAGATACTAGACTGGTTTTCTATTTCCTTCTCTAGTCCATTCTATAGATGAGAAACTAAGGCAAACAGGGTGAAGTGACCTATTTTCACATATAATATTTGTATTTAATCTTTATTAAATATTAACCGGCAACAGAGAGTCAAAACATTTTTTCACTTTACAGATTGAAAACTTGCCTTAAAATTATTAATTGGCACAAATATAATTAGGCATGAATTCAAGCCCAAATTATTATGACTCCAAATATAATATTCTCTCTAAATTATATGCCTATTAATCATCAAGAACCAAAGGAAGTTTTTGTTTATAAGAGTATCTGTTGCATATAATGTTGTAAAAATCAGATCAGTGAAGTCCTATTTCCTAGGGTCATGTACCAGCACTGGGAAATAGCTTCATGATTCTGGTATTCATTATAATGGATTTTGTTTTGCTCACTCTCCACAAATTTTATTTTCCAGATTATGACCTTTCAAAGATGAGGGACTTCATCAACCAGCAGGCTGACATTTATGTGGAAAAAGGCATCCTTGATAAAGAAGAAGCTGAGACTATCAAACGTATTTATAGCAGCCTGTAGAAAAGACAAGGAATCCAGGAAGGATGCTAAAGTCTTCTGATCATGGCACACTTAGGAAAACATGCTATAGCTTCAAGCACTTTTAGTCCTGTGATCTGCGTTCTTTTCATTTAAGGATTAATAGAAAATGCTGAATTCACATTGTAATGAATATTTTATGAGTGATGAAAAGTAGCTCTCTTGATATAAAGACTGACAGTATACTAATATCCCTTGATTCACTAAAAAGAAGCATTTTGGAGGAAATGTGTATAAAGTAAAATTTTATATACCAAATCCTTTTCCCTCACTGATATATTCTAAAATTAGAGATGTATTCCTATGGAAAAACAAATCCTCCAATGAACAGAGTTAAAATTTTTTTTCAAGGAAGGGATTAAAATAGGTTCGCATTGCAGGGCATGATGGATACTATAGTATCCCAATGGCAATATGTCCACTGCAAATTGTAGTTCCCACCAGCAGTTCACTTTGGGATGTTAAAATAAATCCGTTCTTTTTTCTTTCAAAGCCTCTTTAACATGACACGGTATTGAGCCATCTGCTTCTCTAGGTGCTATTTTTAAACAGACCCTGAATCAGACCACGGGCTAGGCTCTTTGGGCACCACACCAAAGGGATCTGGAAATTATATATTTTTGATGGTTCACCTACAATATTAAGAAATTCATCCCCTAATTTGTAAATTCCATAATATTGATATTTGGATCACTAAATTTCCTTGTAATAAGGGATACCTGTGTACCTCCCAAGAGTCCAAATTAGGTCATCAAGTACACCTTAGATCAAGAAAAAGTCTTAAGCCAAATCAGTAGTTATCTGAATTGGATGTGTTCCCAGAGCTAAAAATATTTCCCAATAGGGAGCAGAAAGAGTTCTCAGCAACGAGGTAAAAATGAATCAAATGAAAATCATTCCCCTCATTCTGAACCAAAGCTGACAGATCAGCTTCCCTAGAGGAAAAGAAAGTTAATGAGCTGAAAGTCCTTCCAAAGCCTCTTCCTCACTCCCTTTCCACAAACATGCTGCTTAAAATAATCACTCAGAAATGGCCTGAGAACTCCATGAAATGTTATTAGGTTGATGCTCCCATAGTAATCCATGCTTTGAGATTTTATTGTTCAATGTACATTAAGTCAATGTAAATGTTTTATATCTGTTTTCATTTAAAAATAAAGATATACTGCTTTCTATATTAACTCTCATGGCTTTGCTGACATCTGTCCCCACACTCTAATATGAAATGGATGCCCTAGCATCTCCCAGTGGAATTCTTCCATTCTCACAAAGCAAACCAACTGGGTCAATACTCCAGAAGAAAGTAGATTGTAAGCTCTCTGAGGTCAGGAACTAGTTTCATTTATGTCTTTGTAATTCCAGCAATTAGCAGAGTGCCTGGCATATAACAGTTGCTTAATAAGTGTTTGTTGAATTGAATTTAATGAAATGGCAGGTCATCAAGAGCATTTTCAAGAATGGGATGCCTCTGATGCTCCCTCACCCACAAAGCTACAAAAAGCAAAAAATTAAACTCACTAGCCCTTGGGAAGTTGCTCATTTGCCCTCCCTCATAATGTTACCCTTCTTATGCCTACTCATAAAATGCTTCTAAAAACCCTCCTCAAAACAAAAAACCCAAATGTGTCTGCCTTTCATAGATGGCCAAATGATTTTCAATAACTTTAGAAAGATTTTCAGGTTGTTCATGCCCACTTGGTTTTAAGCTCCTTAAGGTCAGAAATCATTTCCCCTCCACTGCCTCCCTCAGCATATAGCAGAATACATTATACATAGTAGGTACACCACTATGTATTTGTTGAGTGGCTATATTTTAGTTTTTCCTCTCCCAACCCCATCATACCTTTCCTATATTATTAGGTCATTTTGATTCTTATATTTAACTGATATCATATTTATTTCAAATGCCTCAGAATTGTCAACCTATTCCCTCTCAACTTAAGCCTCAAATTCATACAAGTATTCAGAACTGCATTTAATATTTAGATAAAGTTCCCAATAAGATCAGGAGTGAAACAAGGATGCCCATTATCACCTCTATTATTTAACATTGTACTAGAAACACTAGCAGTAGCAATTAGGGAAGAAAAAAAAATCAAAGGCATTAAAATAGGCAATGAGGAGACCAAGCTATCATTCTTTGTGGATGATATGATGGTCTACTTAAAGAATCCTAGAGAATCAATGAAAAAGCTAGTGGAAATAATCAACAACTTTAGCAAAGATGCAGGATACAAAATAAACCCACATAAGTCATCAGCATTCCTATATATTTCTAACACATCTCAGCAGCAAGAATTAGAAAGAGAAATGCCACTCAAAATCACCTTAGACAAAATAAAATACTTAGGAATCTATCTGCTGAGACAAACAGGAACTATATGAACACAACTACAAAACACTCTCCACACAATTAAAACGAGACTTGAGCAATTGGAAAAACATTAACTGCTCATGGGTAGGATGAGCCAATACAATAAAAATGAACATCCTACCCAGACTTATCTATCTATTTAGTGATATACCTTTTGAACTTCCAAAAATTTTTTTTTACTGAATTAGAAAAAACCATAACAAAGTTCATTTGGAAGGACAAAAGATCAAAGATATCCAGGGAAATAATGGAAAAAAATACAAAGGAAGGTGGCCTTGCAGTCCCAGATCTCAAACTATACTATAAAGCAGTGATCATTAAAACAATTTGGTATTGGCTAAGAGACAGAAAGGAGGATCAGTGGAATAGACTTGGGATAAGTGACCTCAGCAAGACAGTCTATGACAAACCCAAAGACCCCAGCTTTTGGGACAAAAATCCACTATTTGCTAAAACTTTTGGGAAAATTGGAAGACAGTGTGGGAGAGATTAGGTATGGATCAACACCTCACACCCTACACCAAGATAAATTCAAAATGGGTGACTGACATGAACATAAAGAAGGAAACTATAAGTAAATTAGGTAAACACAGAATAGTATACATGTCAGACCTTTGGGAAGGGAAAGACTTTAAAACCAAGCAAGACATAGAAGGAGTCACAAAATGCAAAATAAATAATTTTGACTACATCAAATTAAAAAGGTTTTGTACAAACAAAACCAATATAACTAAAATCAGAAGGGAAACAACAAATTGGGAAGCAATCTTTATAAAAACCTCTGACAAAGGTTTAATTACTCAAATTTACAAAGAGCTAAATCAATTGTACAAAAAATCAAGCCATTCTCCAATTGATAAATGGGCAAGGGACATGAATAGGCAGTTTTCAGCCAAAGAAATAAAAATTATTAATAAGCACATGAAAAAGTGCTCTAAATCTCTGATAATCAGAGAGATGTAAATCAAAACAACTCTGAGGTATCAACTCACACCTAGCAGATTGGCTAACATGACAGCTATGGAAAGTAATGAATGCTGGAGGGGATGTGGCAAAGTGGGGACATTAATTCATTGCTGGTGGAGTTGTGAATTGATCCAACCATTCTGGAGGGCAATTTGGAACTATGCCCAAAGGGTGATAAAAGACTATCTGCCCTTTGATCCAGCCATAGCACTGCTGGGTTTGTACCCCAAAGAGACAATAAGTAAAAAGACTTGTACAAAAATATTCAAAGGTACGCTCTTTGTGGGGGCAAAAAACTGGAAAATGAGAGGATGCCCTTCAATTGGGGAATGGCTGAACAAATTGTGGTATATGTTGGTGATGGAATACTATTGCGCTAAAAGGAATAATAAAGTGGAGGAATTCCATGGAGACTGGAACAACCTCCAGGAAATGATGCAGAGTGAGAGGAGCAGAACCAGGAGAACATTGTACACAGAGACTGATATACTGTGGTACAATCGAAAATAATGGACTTCTCCATTAGTCTCAATGCAAGGTTCTTGAACATCATGCAGGGATCAAAGAGGAAAAAAACACTACCGACAAGCAGAGGACAAACGATGGGAGTTAAAACACCGAGGAAGGACAAGAGCTTGACTACAGGGGTGGAGGGGATATGATCGAGGAGAGACTATGAACACCCTAATAAGGAAACCAATAGCATGGAAATGGTCTCGGGTTGAGGACGAATGTGATACCCAGAGGAATCACGCATCGCCAATGGGAAGGATGGGGGAAGGGGGGAAGGAAAAAAAAGGTGATCTTTGTTTCTAATGAATAATGTTTGAAAATGACCAAATAAAATAATGTTTAAAAAAATGCTTACAAAAAATAAAATAAAATCATATTAACCAATAAAAATATTTAGATAAAGGATTCCATAACCACAAAAGATGAATATTTGTGAATTATGCCTATCCTTTCATTTACCCCACTGCAAGTATCTACTTGCATCAGCTTCTCCCCAAAGCCCACAACTATATATCTGAAACCCAACTTTCAGTATACCTCAATACCCTCAAAAGGAGATTTATCTTTTCAAGAATTTTCAATTTGTCAAAGTTGTACCATCATTATTTTCATATATACTCCACTCCTCTATTCCCCACAGGTGTATAATACTGAAGAAGGTCTTAGTTCTGCTTGTATTCATGTAGTTACCTTCAACTTTGTTCACAATGAAGGAGGATTGGCTCTTTACTGGGTTCAAATCCTGCCCCTGCTACCTAGTAGGATAATAAGCAAGTCACTTAATTTCCAAAATTTGTTTCCTCATCTGTAAAATGACCAAGTTGGAATAGACAGTGTCTGAGGTCTCTTCCCCTCTAGATCTATGATCCTATCACCCCTTTTTAAGCTCTCAAAAATGTCCTTGAAACTTTGGTTTATATTGATAATCTAAGAGGGTTTTTCTGTGGTCTTGCAGTAGGGAGGGGAAGTTGGAATGGCTAATAAAGTGATATGTACTTGGTGTGTAGCTAAGAAATTTATTTGTTCATTTGCTTCAGTTGTATCATACTTTTCCCATTCCCATGGCAAAAATACAAGAGTGGTTTGCAATTTCCTTCTCCAGTTATTTTATAGAGGAGGAACTGAAGCAAACAGGGTTAAGTGACTTGTTCAAGGTGACACAGTTAGTAACTGTCTGAGGCCAGATTTGAACATAGGAAGATAAGTCTTCTTGACTTCAGGCCTGGAACTCTATTTACTGCACCACTTAGTTGCCCTAAGAAATGTATGGAGTTCTGATAAGTGAATCAAAAATTAAGGTACCCTGCCAGAACCATAGGGAAGAAGAGCATAAGACACCTTAAGATTCCTCTGCAATTTTGGAAACCATCTTACTAATAGAGCATTGTATTAAGGTGCTGTCATTTGAGAGACAAGGAAGGAATTCAAGACCAATGAGTACAGGCAAAAATGATGGGTATTTAGGGTAGAGTGATTATAGGGAGAATTTCAGCAAAAAAAAATAATAATAAAACTATGGGATTAGAATTTTTTTTAAAACTAACCGTCCTTCAAACAACCCATAATTCATTGTAGACATTCCCTCCCATGACCCAGATTACAATCCATTCATTCTTTAGAAGAAATGGTTTCATAAGATGCTGGAACCAAAAAGACACCATTGTCTGGTGGCATGAGGATTTGTCACAGAGACCATATTCAAAAGCTTTCCTTCTTGGTAGCTCTTGCCAGGGTTCACATGGAGCTATCTGAGCCTTTAAGAGCACAAGGTTACTTTTATACCCCATGAGGCACTCAAGAAGGAATGGTGACTATCATAACAAAATAATTGCAATGCATTTATACAAGGACAGTTTTTTTCTCTAAGGCCATTTTGATTTCATTATTTTCTTTCCTAATTGGTTCACTGCCTCTTGCCAGAGGAAGCCTTTCTGCTTCGTTGTTCCTGCTCCTCGTTTTCCCCCTAATTTGGTAAGCCATTCCTCCTTGACAAGCTTCCTATAATGGCAGATGTTTGTGAAGCAACTAGATGAAAATGGTTTTTTTTTTAAAGATTTTACAATAGACTACAGGGGTCAAAGGAATATGGTTTGGGATGTAGACTCTAAATGAACATCCTAATGCAAACAACAACATGGAAATAGGTTCTGATCAAGGACACAAGTAATACCCAATGAAATTGCCCGTTGGCTGCGGGAAGGGTGGGTGGAGGGGAGGGAGGGAAATAAAGTGAGCATTGTAACCAAAAAATCAAATAAATAAATAAATAAATAAATAAATAAATAAATAAATAAATAAATAAATAAATAAATAAATAAATAAATAAATGAATGAATGAATGAATGAATAAATAAATAAATAAATAAATAAAATACGTGATTCAACTTCCTATTAAAAAGATTTTATAATATTTTATTTTTCCCCAATTACATGTAAAAACAATCTTTATCATTTTTTTAAAGTTTTGAGCTCCAAATTTTCTCTCTCCTTCCCAGGTTCCCTCCCTCCCTCTCTCTCACTCCTCCCCCTTTCTGAGATGTGTAGTAAGTGATCTTTAGCAGGGCAAGCTAGCAGCCTGGGGATACTGCAAAACCAAGATTCCACAGAGCTTGCAAGGACTGGGTCAACATTCTAAGTCACTGAAGGGGCAGTTAGGAACTAACTGACATTGCCTCTCTGGAAAAAGACAGAGAAGGAGTAGAGGTCTCTCTCCCTGGAGGAAAAACAACTTTGGAGCTGCCAGGAAATTGGACCATCTTCAAGGAAAGGTTGAGTGCGAGATTACCCCACACTAGTGGATAGGGTGTGTGTGTGTGTTAATAATCCTCATTCCCCTCCTAAAATCCTGTGAGGACTTTCAACTCAAGACTGCTGTGTGACTCAACAGAGGACTCTGGTGGTATGAGGATCTTGGGCCCTATTAACTTTACAAATCCCTCTTTATCTTTAATCACTTATTTAATTGGTTAGGTTAAGTTATTTAGAAAAGTTTAAGGTTTTATATCTGGGTGGGTTAGAAATGTTACTCCCTGATCCCCTTCCTTTCTTTTCTCCTTTTAGATAAATAAATTTCTATTTCATTTATAGCTTGTTTAACCCTTCCTTCCAACCCTCCTATAACATATGGCAGGCAATCTGAGATAGAGTCTACATGTGCAAGGTGAAAATATGTTATTAAATAAAGAAATGTGTTACTCTTCTACCTATCAAATTTTCCAAAAATATTATATTTCATACTTACAAAGGGCATTATTAGACTAATGGTGAATAAATGGTAGAAATAAATGTTCATTCTATGAATGTTTGAAAATGATCCCCCTTTGTTTTCCTTATAATTTTAACTTATACTAAGAATTTCTTGCTTTTGAGTTATTTATATATTATATTGATTTTTTCTTATTTTTGTATTAAGCTGTTAGAACTACAGAAGTAGCTATGTCTTAGGGTTTCAAGTTACAGTGAGAGAAGGAAAGGTGGTTCTCTCCTTCACCAGTACAGCTCATTGTGCTATGCTATATTTTCACTTGAATCTTTATTTTTTCTGGACACAGATAGAAAGAGAGTGTCCCAAGTTGGTAGTTTTTTAAAAAGTCACAGCCTGTTTGATACACAGACAATTAAAAGTGGCCCCTTTCTTCTATGTGATAGGGGAACCCAGGATGCCTTTTCCCAGAAGCAGGGTGCCTCCATGTTAGGTGATCTGGGCAAGTACAGATAAATCCTGTTACATTTGTAACGCATTTAGTATAGTGCTCAACACACACTAAGCACTTAATAAATGCTTGTACCCTTCCTCCCTTTGCTAAGCCTTACAAACATAGGAAGTGATGTACTTTGGATCTTCTTCCACAATATTAATGATAACTTAGCTTCCAAACCATTGCCCAAGTACTTGAAATTTTCAGTCACATACAGAAAAAATACACTGCATGTTATGTTTCTTCTTCATCTTTGTAATTTTCAGCTTTATCTGACTCTTCATCACCCCATTTGGAATTTTCCTGGCAGACACTGAAGTGGTAGGCAAACAGGGTTAAATGAACTTGCCCATGGTCCCACAACTAGTAGGTGTCTGAGGTCAGATTTGAATGCAAAAAGATGAGTCTCTCTGACCTTGGCATCTTTGATGTCTGATCAAATTCTAAGTACTCCGCATTGGAACAAATTGTTCGCATCTACCCATTCTACCGGAGAGAAGTTTTACATGCTTGGAGTAGACATTCCTCTGATTCACTTCCAGGTTTGGGGCCTGTTGGTTACACCCAACCTGGTTTAGTCCATCTGCCAAGACTGTTTTGATGGAGTGTGGCCTCTGCATGAGTTATAGCTTTTTGGAGCCATAGGTTACTGGTGGGTGGCAGGTGGACACCAAAGGTAAATGAGCAGTCCTGAAAAGGTCTTGACAAGCCCTCATTCCAGAGGGAGGTCCCTGATTATCCACACACATTCCAAAATTCAGTTTATAATAGAAAAATGGAAAATGTTTAAACATAGGTGTCAGTCACACCTAGCTAAAGGGGTAGGGGGTATAGGAATAGTTCAGTTTGTGATTGGCCATCATCGAACAGAGCAGTCTATACCTCTGCAACTGACTCCTCTCATCTTGCCTTCCTTTCCTAAACCTGCAGGAAAGGCTGTTGTTTAAATGGCTACCCGAACTTCCTTCCATTGCAAGTCCCAACCCTACTCTAATGGCTTCTTTTTTCTATGGCTTCTGTGGTTACATTAATCCTTATGACTGATAGGGGAATCCCTGTGCCTTCTGTGAGGCATATTCTCCTCTTCCTTTTCATAGCCTCTCCTTTAGTCCCATCATAGTATCAATACCTTGTGAAATTTCCTTGCCTTGGCAGATAAGCAGGAAAACTCCAAGTCCCAGAAATCTGTCGGAGTCTAAAGCATCCCCCCCACCCCAGCGAGAAGTGAGGACTAGGGGCCAGCACATAAAGGGGGCTATAAGTACTTGCCTAGCAACCTTGGTTAAGTGGAGAATAAGTCAGTGCTCAGCAGGAGCCAAAAGATGACAGTAGCAGTTTTGAGAAGAACCAATACATGACAGCCCAGCAGAGAACACATCCCAGCACATAATAGCAGCTCTTCAGGGGAGGTACAAGCAGCAGCTTTGGAAGCAGAAGGATATTCCTTCTGGGATGGTAGCCTAAAGAACATGAGTTGTTCTTGAGGATTGAGGATACATTGAGGATACAAAGCATGACCATCCCTGCCCTCAAGGAGCTTACATTCTATTTCAAGAAATAAGTACATTAACAATCAAATATAAGATATATGCGAAATAATCATGAAGGAAGAGAGCTCTGGCATTTGGGGAGTTCGGGTTTGGCCTCATGTAGGAAGTGACACTTCAGAGAAGCCTTGAAGGAAACTAGAACTTCCATCAGATGGAGGTGAGTAGATAGTGCATTTCAAGCATTAAAGACAGTTGGAGAAATGAAATGGACTGTTATAGACAGGAAACAGTGAGTAGGGCAGTTTGTTGTATGTATAGGTTAGTAATGTGTAATTTAAACCTGGAAAAGAAAGCTAGAGTCAGTTTGTGAATAGCATTAAATGCAAAAAATACAAAACAAATACAAAATACAAAACAATGAAGTTTTTATTTTATTCTAGAGGAAAAGAGTGATTGTTTAGCATGCTCTTAATTTGTTCTACAGAATGATTACTAATGATCCTCATGGGTGGGCTAAATACGGGTTCAGCTAAGACTGACAAGAATTGTAAGGAACTTACACTTGCAATGAATATCCAGGCATGTCTCCCTACTCTCCTACAATGGGTTTGATTCCTTCGCAAAAAAAAATACTACTACTCTTTAAGCAAATACGATTTTGAGAACCACTGGGTTAGACAAATTCACAGCTCACTGCCCTAATAGAAGATTAGAGTGCCTGGGAAAAGGTAGAATTCTGAACAAAGGAAAATTAAAAATTTCAGGGAAATTACTTTAGTAGATAAAATGAGAGGCTGAGATTGAAGTATTTGCAACTAAAGTAAGAGGCTGCAATACCTGTGTGACTTTAAATACAAAGGCTACCTACATAAGCATGGGGGTATCATTTTTGACATCTTTCATCCTATAGTTGAGATGAACTAAAATTCCTCTCTTTAAATATAGTATGAAGGGTTAACATTCATGTCTATTCGGGGTAGTAGAAAGGGGTAATTGGCAGTGTTTGTTTCAATCTTACAAGATGTTAGCACATTAATGTTATATTTATTGTTTTCTAATTTTAAAAATAGAAAAACCATACTTGACTAGAAAAGTAACCTATATTTAACATGATTTTGTTAATTACATCTATTGTTTTTCCTTCATTTTTGAAGAGGAACAATGACATCATAGGGTGATGTTTTGACTTGCAAGTGAATTGGATTTAAGTGAGGCAGAGTTGCACAAACTCATTAGCGTGACTCATTGAAGTCCAGTGGCAAGACAAAAGTCAGGATAACTGGCAATGGCCCAGGATACAGTAGATGATCTTGGCATCTTTGGTGTCTAACCAAGCTCCAAGTAGTCCACATTGCCTGCTGCAACTGCCTTCATGGCCATCAGAACTAATTGTTCTCATCAGCCCATTCCACTGAGGAATTCACATGCTTTGGGTAGATATTCCCTTAACTTACCAATGGGCTTGTGTTACCCTCGACCTGGTTCAGTCTATCTGCCGAGATGGTTTACTGCAGTCTGAATGCTACACATCCTACTGCTTCCTGGAGACACAGGTGAGAGTTGAATGCCAGGTGGATACCAATGGTAGATGAGAAACCCTGAAAAGTGATCAGCATATCCTTGCCCCAGAGATTCTAGTCCTTCTTGAACATCCATAGCCTCATAGGATGCCCAGATATCTGAATGAGGAGGTCATAACAGAAATAACCCTCCCCATTGGTCAGACATGGAAGAAGCCAAGGTCATCCACTGCATTGTGAGCCATTGCCAGTCATCCTGACTTCTGTCTTGCCACTGAACTTTAATGAATCTGGAAGAGAAAGACTGAAAACTTTCTGCAATTCTGAGTCACTTAAATCCAATTCACTTGCAAGTCAAGACATCACTTTGTGACGTCATTGATCTTTGAAATGAAGGACAAACAATAATAGCCATGCTCACAGGGTGTCAGTTCACCTGAACTGAAAGTACAATGGCAGTTGCTACTCGGTCATTTCACGTGACTCCATGAACCATACTTTCTATGGGGCTCTCTTGGTAAAGATAGAAGAGTAGTTTGCCATTTCCTTCTCCAGTGGTTTAAGGCAAATAGAGATTAAGTGATTTGCCCAGAATTACACAGCTATTAAGTATCTGAAGCCATATTTAAACCTAATTCCTAACTCCAGGCCCAGCTTTCTATCTGTTGAGCCATCTAGCTGCCTCTAAAGAAAGGTTAAGTGATTTGCCCAAAGACACACAATGGCTAGGAGAGAGTACACCCCCTCTGAGTGTACAAATCTCCCAAGGTGGCAGTACATACAGTAGTTAACTAACTGGGATTTCAAAAGAAAGAGATAGCACTGGAGGAGGAAACAGTCTGGAAAATAGGAAGAATGGGAACAGAAAGGTCTCCCAGTGAGAGAGTTCATGATGAATGCCTGGTAGCAGGTGAGCAAAGTAGAGCTAGGTATTTGGAATAGCCAGTCTCAAAGACCTACGTGAACTGATGCAGAGTGAAATAAGCAGAACCAGGAGAACATTATACACAGAAACAGCAATATTGTAGGATGATCAACTGTGAAAGACTTAGCCACTCTCAGCAATATAATGATTTAGGACAATTCTGAAGGATTTATGACAAGGAATGCTATTCAACTCCAGAGAAAGAACTGTTGGAGTCAGAATTCACTTTAGTTTATTTGGGTTTTTATTTTGGGGTTTGGGTTTTATGTGATTATTCTCTTACAAAAATGGACTTTGCATGATAATATCCAAATCAAATTTCCTGCCAGTTCCAGGAAGAGGGAGGAATGGGAAGGAGGGCAACAATGTGGATCATATAACTGCAGAAAACTTATTGGAAATTTGTTATTATACATAGTTGATAAAATGAAATAGCTTTATATAGAATAGCAAAAAAATGAAGAAAATAGACAGCTCAGAGAACTCTAGATGATGGGTTAGTAAAATTGATGGAAAAGCTGAAATGAAAGAAGACAGAAAGTGGTAGGAAAAAGAGCATCCACCAGAGACTGGCCTGTAGTCCAGACCAAGTACCAGGGGAATATGCAGGAGAGAAGCTGTAGAGATAGAAGACTTCTGTATGTAAGTCATGTAAGTCATGCCTTGGTCCATTCTGCTCAGAAAGATGAAGGCATCTTGAACTACAAACAAAAAAAGAGAAGTTGACTATATATAAATCAAACTCATGTAGCCACCTTCCACAACAGCAAATTTAGCAGGAAATTTAGAAGATTCTATTTACCTGGTTTCTTTGGCAATTGCCCTTTCCCCCAACATTGGAGGAAAGGAATAAGTGGAAGATGCTTCAGAACCTACAGATACAGGATGTCTATAAATGCTTCTCTATCCTTTCTGAGTCTACTTTGCTCATGTTCTCTAAGCCTGGAATATCCTTCTTCCCCTCTTAAATTCTTGATGTTGTTCAGTCATGTTCATACATCTCTTCATGACCCCATTTGGGGTTTTCTTGGCAAAGCTACTGGACTGGTTTCATGTTTCATTCACCAGCTCATTTTACAGATAAGGAAACTGAGGTAAACAAGGTTACATGACCTGTCCAGGGTCACACAGCTAGTCTGAACCTCCTCTTAGCTAACCTTATGAAAATGCCCACCAGACCCCTGTAGTCCCTTAAGTTCCCTATTTTTCTTCAGTCTATATTTTACAGGGCTAAGATCTATCAGCTACACCAAACAAACTGTTCCTGCTCTGGACCAACAATAGCTAGACTGTTGGTATTGCTGCTTGACCACAAACCACAGGGCAGCTCAGAAATGAACTCATCATCACTGGGTAATGGAGAACACCTGCAGGAACAATAGACTGGTTGACATAGCCCTGTTATGAATAGACTTTCCATCAACTAAAAAACTAACTGTTCCCCTTGTTGTCAGTGGGCAAACTTTACTGTTTTTACTTTGATTATATATTTCCCTCTTCTTTGTTTTGCTCATGTATAAAAACTGAAGGCTATGCTTTGGCATTTGGGGGTAGGTTTTGATAAGAGCTTTTCCTCAATCATGCTGTGATTTTGTCTTTCTCTTTCAACAGACTAAACTCTGAGTGCTTTTAAATTACCTACTGGGTGTTTGGGGTAATTCTCATATCCCATTTGAGTAAGTGGTTGACACCCTCTAGCTGCCCATGCTCAAAAGTTCAACTGAAAGCCTATCTCCTTCACCTACCCTTTCTTCCCAGATTACCCTGACTGGTTAAAGACCTCTCACACACATCACCTACCACTTTGTTTTGTAGCTCTAACTCACTTATGTGTCCTGTAGTATGCTTACCTTTGCTTCTATCTTCTACTCTTCCTAGTTGAAAATCTGCATGAGGGCAGGGATTGTCTTACCTAAACAATGTATCTTCTACAGCACAGTGTTCGGCACCAAAAATTATTTAACAAATGCTTCTTTGTCTAATGAAATGAAATAAATGAATGAATGACAGACTAGCTATAGTTCCCAGCAAATAAGGACTCAGGTAGGAAAAAAATCTCTCCCTTTTATCTCTTTCTTCTTTTACTTCCTTTTTTTTTCTTTCTTTCTCTTTAAAAAATTTTTTGTTGCAACACTTTCCTTCTGTCATAGAATGATATGGGCTAGGCAATGGGGGTTAAGTGATTTGCCCAGGGTCACACAGCTAGGAAGTACCCAAGACCACATTTGAACCCAGAACCTTCTGTCTCTGGGCCCAATTCTCAATCTACTGAGCCACCTAGTTGCCCTCTCTCCTTCCTTTCTTTCATTCCATTTTCCATCTACTGTTCTTCTTGGTTTTAACTCCTTTGAACAAAATGCCCCTAACAGGATAAATTCATCACTTCTAAACTCACTGTCTTGCTGCTAATTCAAGACTTGACTGAAATCACCTTCCTTAGCCTCTTCTCCCTCTTATTGAAGAACTGGAGAGAGCAGCACCAAACTCCTCCCAGTGCAGAAACTGAACTCTCAACTTACTATACTTTGCTTATGTTGTTCTATTGGGTTTTAGCTCTTGGGAACAAGATATATCACACACACACCCATATCTTCTTCCTTTCCTCCCCCCTTCACTTCTTCCTTCATCTCCCCTTTCCTGCTTCTTTTATGAGTTGTCTCTTTCTTTAGATTATAATCTCCTTGAGGGCAGGGACTGTCTTTTTATAATTTGCATCCCTAGCACTTAGAAATGCCTGTCACATAGGAGATACTTAATAAATGTTTATTGGAATTTATTAGAATTATTCCAATACTTTTCTTTGTCTCCTCTTCCTTTTTCCTGGTTCTTCTTTCCCATTTGACTTTCTTTCTTTTTTCCTTCTTTTCCTCCTTTTTTCTCTTCTCTTTTTTTTTGTTCCCTTCTATTTGTGCCCAATCTATCCCTTCCTCTTCCATCCAAACCATTCATATAAATTCCTACAAATCTTGACTCATCCCAACATGATGACTTCAATACAAGAATTATCCAAATGTACAATGCTACCTATTAATTTTAAAAAATGTATTCACTCGTACAGTACTATGTTTAGTATCCCTTTATAATTTACACTTGGAAATAACTTGACATTTTATCAATCATTTTACCAGGTCAGCTCTAACACAACTTTAATCCTCAAAGTTTTCTAGTGATGAATAAAGTGGGGATAAGGAAGAAGAGAGAGAAAAAAAAGGAGGGTTCAGGATGAGACAAAAGAAAAAAAAGGAGAAAAAAAGAAGGATAAGAGAAACTCCAGACAGTATCTCAGTTCTCTATAACTATAAAAGGTAAGATTCCCCATGGGGAGGTGGATATGACAGTTTTTTGTTGACAATTTTAAGCATTTAAAAGTCTACTTGTACAGTTGATATAACAGTATTGTTATATCAGAATTCCAATAACAATATACCAATTGGAAGCCAAAAGGCAAAAACCCAAGGCTTTAGTTGAAACTAAGCATTGTGCTCTATGAATATTGTCTTTGAATACAGTAAAAGTATGAGATTTGTCTTTTAAAATTCCATAATTCCGTGAAACCAAAACTAAATTTAATCAGCATAGGGGACTGTTTTATGAACCATATTCCAATTTTAATTGCCATAAAAACTATTTTCACAGATCACAAATTAAGAATGGATCTTAAAAATCACCTAGTGCCAACAGCAAGAATGTGATAGAGCCCGCTCTACTGGAGAGCCAATTGTTACATTTTCAGTGTGAGTGTTTACATACTAGAAATTGGCAAAAACTACAAATCAGGGTTTGATTTATTGTTTTATTGACTGCTCAGACTTAAGAAAGAGATGGAGATATTAATATTATTTATTATTATACATATATAATATATGTAATATTAATAATGCATAGTAAACTTAAAAGGATGTCCTGTATTTATATTCTCCCTTTCTCCTGCAGAACTAGTCATTAAACATTTATCAGTATACCAATGGCTAACAGTCAGTATGGTACAATTGTTAAGACCAGTGGCTCTGGTGTCAGAGGATGTGGTTTTAAATCCTGCCTCTACTTATCACCTCTATGATCTTAGGAAAGTTACCTGCCCCCCATTTGTTTTCTTTTTACACCTACAAAATGAGAGATGTTAAAGCTAAATGATCTCTGAGGCTAGTCATGGGATCATAGATATAGAACTAGAAGGGATTTGAAAAATTCCTTCTCTGAGCTATCAATCCCTTTAATTTACAGATGATGAAACAAGACCAGAAAAGTGAAATGACTTGCCTAAGGTCACACAGGTAGTAAAATACAGAAGTGTGATTTGCACCCAGATTCTCAGACTCCATATCCAGTAGTCTTCCCATAATGCCATTGGTATATACTGTACCTCTCCTAGAAACAGTGTCCAAAAGAACACTATATACCATATTAAATAAACTGCCCTTTGGGCTCCAAAGATATTAGCCAATAAATATTTATTAAAACCCAACTATTTGTCAGGCATTGTGCTAAGTGCTAGAGATACAAAGAAAGACAAAAGACAGTCCCTGCTCCCAAGGAGCTCACAACCTAATAGGAGAGAAAATATGCAAACAGCTATGTACAAACAAGAGATAGGACAAATTGGAAATCATTTCAAAATGAGGATAAATTAGAGATTATTTCAAAGGTACTAGGATTAAGAGGAATCAAGAAAGGCTTCTTGTAGAGAGAATGATTTTAGCTGAGACTTGAAAGAAGCCTGGGAAGCCAGGAGGTAGATATGAGGGGATGAGCATTCCAGGCATGGGAGACAGCCAGAGAAAACACTCTGATTTGCTAGATGGAGAGTCTTGAACAAGAATAGCAGAGAGGCCACTGCCACTGCACCCCAGCCTTTTCCCTTCTTTGCAGAGGATGGAGACTAGGGACATGCAGCATATCATTTTAGACTTTATTTATGTGTTGATTAATTCTGCTGGATTCTTTGTTGTTGTTTTTTGTTGTTCTTTGTTTTAATAAATGGCTTTTTGGAAAGGGAAGTGAAAAAAATATATTGGAGAATTAAGGTGATGCGACAACACAGGTCTTCATTATTAACATTTTGTAGCCTATTTCTATCCACTGTGCTTCATCATATTACCTCTTAGGTCACCTGCCACCTGTCTCATAATCAATACTGTATATTGGTTCCAAATCAGAAGAGTGGTTAGGACTAGGCACTGAGGGTTAAGTAACATGCCCAAGGTCACACAGCTAGGTAGTGTCAAAATCCAGATTTGAACCCAGGATCTCCCTTCTCTAGGACTGGTTCTCAATCCACTGAGTCACATAGTTGCCACTGTCACAAATTCTTCTGAGATTATGATGGTCCATGACTTGCAGTTATGTAGCAGCACCAAGAGAATATTAGGGTTGAAAATATGGGCTTTTGTGTCTGCAAAGAATTCCAGATTATTGAGAATGTAGCACACTCCTTCAAATGTGGCCTAAACCAATTTCTTCCTAGTCAATTCTGAGCTAAGAAACCTGTAGCAATTGCCCAAGTTATGTGTACTGGACTAATTCAGTGAATGGGCTCTACTCATCCATTTGTCATAAGCTGAGCAATATGGATCCTTCATCCATTTTTATTTTCCAGTGTGGAAGACTTGACTGATCTCCATTGAGAAGCAACAGATGGAAAAGCCCACCCAACTGCTTGTCATGATCTAGACAATATGGATCCTTCATCTATATTTTGAATTTCCAGTGTGAAGATTTGTTTAATATATGTTATGGGGAAATGGATCTCATTGTATATGAGCTATGTGAGCTCAGGTGGTATGAAAATGCTAAAATTACTGGTATTCTTTCAATTTGTTTGCTCATCTATATGCAGATCCATGAAAAATAGATGATTTGTAAGAGAAAATTAAAAATTAAACTTGCTTAAAACTATGACTAAAAGAAAAGCAGATTACAAAGTGATAGAAACACTGGTGTACAGGGGAAAGAATATTATTCTTCAAATTCAAAGATCTGAGTTCAATCTTGACACTAGACAAGACACTTATCTTCTCAGAAGCTGTTTCCTTACTGTAAAACAGAGATAAAAATACTAGCACTGTCTACCTCTCAAGGCTATTGTAAGGAAAGTGCTTTGTAAACATTTAAGTGCTATACCCCATCTGTTGCCAAATCCCATTGATGGTATCTTCATAACATCTCTTAAATATGCCCCCTTCTCTCCTCTGACACCACCCACCATCTTGGTACTGGTCCTCATCACATCACACCTGGCCTATTTCAGCAGCTTGCTGGTTGGTCTCAACTCTCAAGTCTCTGTCCACTATAGTGCATCTTCAACTCAGATGTCAAAATGATCTTCATAAAGCACAGCTCTGACTGTATCACCCTAATACTGAACACTCTAGTGGCTCCCTTGCACTTCAAGGACCAAATATAAAATGCCCTGTTCAGTGTTCTAAGTCCTTTGTAACCTGTCCCTCCACCACCATGTTTCCAGTCTTTAAAAAAATTAAACCCTTACCATCTGTCTCAATATCAATTCTAAGACAAAAGGGCTAGGGCCAGGCAATCAGGGATAAATACTACTTGTTCAGGGTCACATAGCTAGGCAGTATCTGGCTCTAGATTTGAACCCAGGTCCTCCTGACTTCAGGCCTGGTCCTTTATGCACTGAACTACCTTTTCCATCTCCTTACACATTGCTCACCCTGACTCTGGGATCCAGTTACACTGGCCTCTTTGGTGTTCCTCCCATGAGACAACCCATCTCCTGACTGGCTGTTTCCCACACCTAGAATCCTCTCCCTTCTCATCTTTGCTTTCTGGTTTCTCTGGCTTCCTTCAAATCCCAGAAAAAATTCCTTCATCTACAAGATAACTTTCCTGATTCCCCTTAATGCTACTGCTTTCCCTTTGTTGATTAGTTCTGATTTATCCTGTACATCTCTTTTTTGTACACAGTTATATAAACTGAGCTACTTGAAAACAGACTGTCTTTTGCCTTTTTTGTATCCCTGGCAATAAGAACAGTGCCCAGCATACAGTAGGTGTTTAGTAAATATTAAATGACTGGCCATATAAAAGTAGAAACACTTTCCATTAATGCAAATGAATAATGCATTGCCTGGAGAAATGAGAAGGTAAGTGACAACCTACTGGTCATAGGATTAGTATGTGTATTTCAGAGGCAGGATTTGAATCCAGATCTTTCTGGAAGACCACCTTTTTATCCATTGTGACATATTTCATTTCAAAATATTATTATCAACAAACCTATTGTTATTTATTTAAAAAAATAAAAGATTTAAGTATATAAACATAGTTTATTTTCTCATTCAGACTTTTTCAGTTTATTTTTCAAAATAGAGGAATAAATTTGGTTCTTCATAATAATACAGTACATGTAATACATACCTAAATAGATGTATCTCTCTCTATATGTATATATATTTCACATCGGATATTATATTATAAACACACAACAAATTCAGTCTCACTAAAAGAGCAATTATTTTCCATTAGGCCTTCCAAAGATAAGTAATGTTTTTACCTTGAGTATTTCTATAGGGAAATGCTTTTTCAATGTTTTATTTTAAGTATTTACAAAAGGTAGCCTAAAGATTAAATCATCCTACAAAAGAGTGAGCTCAGGGATATGATTTTACTTATCATGCCATAATGAGGATATCAAGTTACAGAAGGCAGAAAAAGACAAAGAATTTCAGTGCAAATAGAGTCAGTGAAATGACCCCTACATGACTTTAAGAAATCTGCAATGGGAATTCAAAAGATACCCTTCTGAGTCTTCAGCTGTCTTCTTTCAAATCCAAATGCTTCTTCTTCCAAGTTAAGTGTAATAATCATTTAACTGTGGTAGAGGGATGCTGTATAAGGACTATCATCATCCCTGGGAGGGGAAAACACAGAAACAGACAATTTTAAAGCTACAAAACCATTTGCTAGTTATTCAATGAACATCTAAAAACAAATATTTGAAAATAACACAGTGATTAAAGCACTGGAATCAGGAAGACTCATCTTCATGAATTCAGATCTGACCTCAGACATTGTGTGACCCTGGGTAAGTCACTTAATCCCATTTCCTCAATTTCCTCATCTGTAAAATGAGCTGGAGAAGGGAATGGCAAATCACCCCAGTATCTTTCCCAAGAATAACCTAAATGAGGTTGGAAAAAGTCAGACACAACTAAAATGACTCAACAACAATTATACCTATTACAATCTACTTTCTAAAGAAAAGCAAGAGATTCCCAATCTTGGCCTGCTATATCTTTCTAAAAAGTTATAGAGAATTACAAATATTTTTTTGTGAACCTTATTTTTCCCATTAATGCTAAATTTTCTGAAACATTCCCATTGCTGCATTTGTTCTTAGATTTAAAAATACTTTACTACCAAGATCTAGAATAGTAAACTCTGCCTGAGCTCTGAGCCCAATGCTTACAAAGCACAGAATTTTAGAATTAGAAGAAATTTCAGAGACTTGCACAAGAATCCTGGTCTCCTGAATTCACAGCAAGTTAAGGACCTCTATTTGGGATCATGGATTTAGAGCTAGAGATTACCTTAGAGGTCAGTCATCTAGTTAAATCCTCATTTTAAGGTGAGGAAACTGAGGCTCCAAGAGAAGTGGCTGGTATACTTTCTTGCCTGATTCCTGGCACCAGTATAATTGACAGGCAAGGTGCTCATGAAAAAAAAAATTATTTTTTGTTGTTTTTAAGTTGGGTCTGAACCTCTTTGTGACCTTATTTGGGGTTTTTTTTGTTTTTTATTTTTTTTTTAAATTTGGAGTTTTCTTGGCAAATATTCTGGACTAGGTTGCCATTTCCTTCCCCAACTCGTTTTACAGATGAGAAACCAAGGCAAGCAGGGTTAAGTGACCTGCCCAGTGTTACATACGTAATAAGTATTTGAGGTTGGATTTGAATTCAGGTCCTCCTGACTCTAGGACCAGCACCTACCTAGCTACCCAACTTTCTTGCATAAAACAATAACAACAACAAAAAAAAAGACCAAAGCAAGGAGACCAGAGAAGTCTTAAATTGGACATAGCAACATGATATAGAATTCATATGTCCAAATGTACTTCTCAGAGTGAGGGCATTTTAATCTTTAAAGAGGAAAAGGAAAGGTTTAAATAAGCAAGGGCACTTGCTTATTCTTTGGCAACTGAGGCAATGACATTTCAAAGAGTATTGTTACCTGTTATCTTTTAGTTTTCTGGCTGCTTGTGTTGACAACTTGATCTGCAAATCTAGTCTCTGTAGAAAATCTTTGGCAGACACTTCTTCAGGCTGAATGGGCTGGATGGCAGAGTCCTGAGAAACAGGAGAGATGTCCTCTTCTTCAGCTTCTACCATCTCCTCTTCCTGAGAAAGATGACTACTCTCCACAGTTTCATTTTCAGGTGACTCAAGTGAATTAAGTCCATTGAATAAAGGTTTTTCTGATATAATGGGGATATTCAGAATTTTCTTCAGAAAAATACAATCATTGGTAAATAGTTTATTGGCCCTTTTTATTTGTTCCATCTAGAATATATAAAAAGAGAAAATAGCAAATTACAATCACCTAAATTCAGAAAAATTAGTATTTTCAGTAAAATGAGTATAAAGAGAAAAATCATTTGCAAAGATTACTCTCAATCTGAATTTCCCAGTCTGTCTTTCATCATCCCAGAGTTTTTAAAATTATCTTAGATGATGTCATGAAAATTTCAAAGTAAAATTACTTTCATTTTAAAAAAAATCTTATTTACTCAAATATTCTCTCCCACCTATGTTTGCATGAATGGGAGACAAATTAAGTAACTGAATTCAATATTATATATTCTTTTGTGGGGGAAGGAAGAGAAGAAATAAAAATTAATAGCCCTTAGGTATAATAGAGAAAAAATAAAGTAAGTAGGTCCTTTAGGTCATACTTATTTTCCCTCCATATTGTTCATTTTTATAAGTGAGTAATCTTATAAAATCAAAACTCCAAAACATTAACCCAAATAAACAATTGAAAAATTGTATGCTTTCATCTGCATTCTGACTCCAACTAAAGATTCTTTCTCTGGAGGGGGATAGCATTCTTTGTCTTAAGTCCCTCAGAATTGTCCTGGATCTGAGTAGCTAAGTTTATCATTGTCGATCATTCCACAATATTGCTGTTACTGTATACAGTGTTTTCTTGGTTCTGCTTATTTTACTCTGCATCAGTCTTTGGGTCATACATTTCCAGATACCATATTTCAATTTAGACATATATAGTCCATATCGCAGCTTCTTTACAAGTCACTCTTGTCTATGCCTTCCTACCACATTCTCTGATCCCTCACAACCATGCCACTGAGCATGGTTTCAAGGAAAAAGCCCTGACTTTGGAGCCCAAAGCCCTGGTTCAAAATCTGATTCTACTTTTTATTCAGCAAGGCCCTGGTTTCCCTTTCCCGGCTCCAAACTCTCCTGCCTCTGTTTGTGTGTTATCTCCATTTTTTAGATTATAAGCTACTTAAGGAGAGGGACTGTCTATCTTTTTATTAACTGTAACCCAGCAGATAGCACAGATAACACATAGTAGAGAAGTAATAAATATTTATTGGACTCAATTACAGATAATTCTTATTTCATGGAAATAGACCATTTCACTGAGCTCTACTTAGAGTGATTTTTAAATAATGCAAATTTGCCCCTACTCCCCCATTTTCCTTAGCTTATATAACAAAGGCAGACACAAATACCCTTATGTGAGTCATAAAATGCATTAAAATGCAAACATATTAAACACTATACAGAATTATGAAATGAAAGGTTAAGTTAATAATAAAGCACAAATAGTTCTATACAGTAAAGGTCACATAGGTGTGCACATACATACTAGTCGTCCCTTCCCCAACCACTGCACCCAGCCTTTATCACTGATGATTAGTTGCACAACTTTTTGTGAAGAGATGTTTTATGGACAAATGTTTGAACAGTGGCTCTCTTTTTTTCCCTTGGATATCTGATGATGGCAAGCAGTATTTATCACCAGCTAGCCTTTGAGCTTTCAAAAATCTTGAAGTATCTGGATCCATCTTTCCAATACAAGAAAAACATTCACTCAAATGATGACAAGCTTCTGTCAATTGGTTTGTTGTGAACTTTTTTGGTTTTGTAAAAATTAAATTTAGTTTCTAGTAATAAAAGTATTATATTTTATAAAAATTATTAGAAATCAAAGATACAAAATAATAAACAATGTGCCTAGGGCTGATTAGCCCATTCACAGACTACTTAGTACATGTTGCAATGTCCAAGTAGAGGAAGAGACTCTTGGGAGGCAGAGAGCCCTTTAAATACTAAATTGTGATCTCGCCCAGGTGGAAACTAAGGTAAGATTATAGGGAATTCTGGGAAGTACCAAGGACTTCTGGGAATTTAAGTCTGGGGTTCAAATCTCCATTTTTACATATCACCTGTGATTGTATTGGGAAACCAGTTTTCCCAAAAGGATGATGGAAACATAATCAACTTAAAGATTGCAATAATTTGTGGGTAAAAGGAAAAGAAAAGAAAAGGTAACTTAGCCATTGAAGAAAAAAAAATGTGGCTACAGCCCATACATGATTTACTTAAGAATTGGCTTATCAGCTCCATGACCAAATTTGTAAATGTATTATTCCTTATCTCTCTGAAATGGCTCATCCCAATAGACTTTTGGCTATATCTGATCACTGCACTACCCCTCCTTGGGATTGTAATTGTTGGAGCTGTAACATTGTATCTAATTTTCTCTAAGAGAGCCCTGGAAAATACCATACATAATATAGAGAAGCAAATAGGATTATGTCAGTCTCCCCCTGAAGAACATGTTTCCCAACCAAACCAAACAATTGTTCCTTCTATTACTCAACAACTTGCGGAACAAAATACGCTTATGGAGGAAAGTTTGGGGGAGATCATAGCTATACAAAGTATTAAAAGAGACTTAAGAGCATCCCGTAATAGGAGTGATTTATCTCTCCATTCTCCATCATTATCAGATTCCCTGTCCCACCCTGCCCTAAGCAATTTGGCTCCTAGTTCTCAAATAGCAACCCCTACTCCTAATCAACCCATTTCTCCCACCCACCTTAGCCCCAGTCCCTCCTCACACCCATGCCTCCTGCCCCACACCCTCAACCCTAGCCCCGCCCCATCTCTGCTCTCTGCCCCACCCATTTAGCCCCATCTCCTCCCCCCACTTTAGCCCCAGCCCTACCCCACCCCCTCAGCCCCTCCTCCATCCATACTTTCATCCCCAACCCCCTTGCCCTGACTACCCCACCCACCCATGTTACCTGCCCTGCCCACACTACCCTTAACCATCCCAACCCTTTCCCTTCTCTTACCTACCCTATTGAAAATGGAGCAAGAAGCCTATAAACAGGAACACTAGATAATTTAGATAGTTTATTTCCATTAAGGGAAGTACCCACCTTTAATAAAGATGAGAACTTGATGTCTATAAGACACTATACACCTTTTAACCCTGACAATTTAGATAAATTCAAGTTAAATGTTCCATCATTTGAGGCAGAACCAATATTAATTATACAAAAATTAGAGAACATATTCAGAATTTCTGACCCCTCTTGGTTGAAAATTTGTTAGAGAGAAAAAAATAATGTCATCTCTCTGGCTAATCAAAAGAAAGGTAAAGGAGTATACCATTGGCCAACTACAGATCCACACTGGAACCTCAATGTTGCACCAGATCACACAAAACTAACCCTGGCCAGAGAAGCATTATTGGACAGTCATGAGATATTGCTCTGATAGACCTGAAACATGGCAAAAATTTGAAAAATCCCAACAAGAAATTTATGACACCCCCTCCCAATTTATGGACAGACTTATTGACATAGGAAATACATATATGGACTTTGATTTGACCAGAGAAAGGGACATTAGACAAATATGCAGGCAATTCATTGAGAATTGTTGTTCAGTGGTAAAAGACTACTTTAAAACTAGCTGTCCTGATTGGGACTCTATGGACCTCAAAGAACTGAGGAAAGTAGCAACCTATGTTTATAAGAATTGTGCAAAAAGACCTGAGACACAATACATCAGTGGAAGACTTAAGAAAAGAAATTGAAATGTTAAAGGGGCAATTGAAAAATAAGGAAGAGACCATAGCCACTTTGCAGGAATCCATAGATAAATCATTAACATGCCTTTTTTGTGGGAAGAGAAGCCATGCAATGATGGTCTGAAGGAGCTGGCTATGGGAAAAAAGAAATAATAACAACTTTAGGAATAATAACTATAGGAATAATAATGCCAATCAAAATAATGACAGTGCTCCAAATGAGGAAAATGATCATTTGCAACAAAATGCTCAACAAAATTTATAAAAAATGGAGCTCAACCACGCTATACTCCAGGTGAATACCCCCAACAGAGTGGGGAATCCCAAAAAACTGCCCAAGCATCTTTATGAAGGCGTGAAGGGAGGGGTGAGGACCTTGGAATCAAAGAGTGAAACCTAAGATTTTCCAGACCCTGATATTTTAATGCCAATAATCCCTACACACACACACCCCAAATAGTAAGGAGCCTCATGTCACTTTAAAGGTGGGAAATTCATACTATGATTGTCTTTTGGACACTGGGGCATCTAGGTCAGTTTTGGTAAGCAAACCAGATGCAAAATGTGACTCTATTGGCTCTCTAAATGTAATAGGTGTATCAGGAACACTGTTAAAGGTTCCAAAACTTTCTCCTCGCATGGTATGCCTGGGACTCCTAACTGTTGAACATTCTTTTCTTTTAATGCCTGGATCCCCCACAAATTTGCTGGGGAGAGATTTACTATGCAAATTACAAGCCACAATATTGTGCGCCCCAGATGGCTCTATGTCCTTGGAAGTGCCTGAGGAATCCTTAAATTTATTCCCTGTACTTCTCTCAGAGAGCCAGGAGGCTAAAGAGCCTCCCACCTTTGAAATATCTACAGATATACAGGAGTCTTTTGGGGCCACATATTCTTCTGATGTAGGCTTACTTAAATCAGCTGTTCCTGTGCAAATTAAAACTAAATCCAGCCCACTTCCTTCCATTCCTCAGTATCCTCTCTCAAAGGAGGCAACAGAAGGTATTACCCCAGTAATTAACTCATTAATTGATCAGGAAATAATAATCCCTTGTAAATCTGAATACAACACGCCCATCCTGCCCGTTAAAAAGCCAAATAGGGGGCCCAATGGCAAGCGCCTCTATAAATTTGTACAGGATTTGAGGGCTGTGAACAATCACGTTATAAAGAGACACTCTGTAGTTTCCAACATCAATATTATTATTTCCTCTATTCCTAGCACAGCTACATACTTTACAGTACTGGACTCGTGCTCAGCCTTCTTTTCCATGCCCATACATGAGAACTCTAAGCATATCTTTACTTTTACCTGGAAGAGCTCTCAGTACTCCTGGAGTCGTCGGCCACAAGGTTTCATAGAAAGCCCTAGCTTATTTGCACAAATTTTGAGCCAAGATACAGATAATATAAAATATTTTTTAAAAATTCATCAAATATGTAGATGATATACTCTTGGCTTCAAAAGATGCAGAAGCATATCAGGAAGATAGTAAACACCTTCTTTTGTAATTGTACAAAAGAGGGCATAAGATCTCAAAGGATAAAGTTCAGTGGTGTCTCCCCAAAGTAGAATATATGGGGTTCATTCTGACAGCTGGTGCCTGTTTTATTTCTCCCAAGCAAATTGAAAATATTCAAAAATTGAGTGCTCCTACCACTAAGAAACTAGTTAAGAGCAATTCTGGGAGCATGAGGGTTTTGCAGACAATGGATCCCTTGCTATGGGCAAATTACCAAGGCCCTTATAGTACTAAAAAGAGATTCAGTCCCTGAACCCCTTAAACTAGAGCCAGAACACCTGTCAGCTCTATCAGACCTAAAACAGGCTATCCTGTCTGCCCCTGCTCTAGGCATCCCAGATTACAACAAGCCATTTACTTTGTATGTACATGAGTGAAGAGGGGCAGCTTCAGGTGTTTTAACTCAAACTTTGGGACCTTCTCAGTGCCCAGTTGCTTATTATTCAGCCCAGCTGGACCCAGTAGCTTCAGGAGCACCACCATGTCTTAGAGGCGTGGCTGCTACAGCTTTACTAGTGACAAAAACTTTTGATCTAGTATTGGGATGCCCATTAACAATTATGTGCCCACATGAGGTAGAAGCATTGTTGCTAAGACAGAGAACACAGGCATTTTCTGATCAGCAAATTACAAGGTATGAAATAACCTTGTTAAACAATGAAAATATTACTCTAAAATGCTGTACAACCCTTAACCCTGCCACCTTCCTTCCAGATTTACCAACCTCAGGAGAACCATTACACAGTTGTGAAACACTAGTGTCCATGGCAGAAAAGCCTCAAGATGGTCTCTTGGACACTCCCTTAAGCAACTCAGACCTGGTCTTATTTACTGATGGTTCTTCTTTTATGAGGGATGGCATATGCTACATTGGAGCTGCTGTAGTCACAGAATTTGCCACTGAATGGTCAACTTCTCTGCCCTCTAATATTAGCACTCAAGGGGCAGAACTCATAGCTCTGAAACATGCCTGCATAATTGCCAAGGGTAAAAAGCCAACAATTTATACAGATTCTAAATATGCTTTTTGTATTTGTCACTCAGTCGGGATGCTATGGCTCCAGAGAGGATTTTTAACCTCAGCTGGAAAATCCATAGGTAATGCAGAAATTATTAATGAAGTTCTTTCTGATCTCCAGCTACCTGAAGCCCTAGCCATAGTTCATTGCTCTGCCCATACAGGTGACACTGACCCTGTCTCTAGGGGAAATGACCAGGCAGATACTACTGCAAAGCTAGCAGCCATAGAAGGGCCTGAATTAATTTTAACATTAACAACCACTGATGATTTAAATTTATCACTTTCCTATAATGAAAAGAAAGTGAAAAATGGAAACAAAAATTCAAAGCAAAACAGATTAATGGAGTATGGGTGTCATCTGAAGAAAAATCCCTGCTCCATAGAAGTTTCTATCACCAAATTTGCCAATCTATTCATAAAAATGGTCACTTTGGTACCCAGGGCATCATGGACTCTGTTATAGCCCCTGGTATAACTACCATAGCCTCTAAAATGTGTTCAGCTTGCTCTACCTGCCAGGCATATAACCAACACACCTTTCATGGAAAAGCCTTTGGTTGGCATCCTCTGGCTTACACACCTTTTGAGCACCTGCAGATAGATTTTATAACAATGCAAAAGGCTGGACAATATACATTTTGTCTACTCATAGTAGACCAACTGACCAGATGGCCAGAAGCATTTCCTACAGTCCGAGCTACAGCAGCTTTCATTGCTAAGGTGCTTTTAAAAGAGATTACTCCTCGCTTTGGCCTGCCAGCCTGTATTGATTCCAATAGAGGAAGTCATTTTACTGATTCTGTTCTAAATCATATATATTCTTGCTTGGGAATAATTCCAAAATTCCATGTTCCATATCATCCCCAGAGCTCAGGCCAAGTTGAAAGGATGAACAGAGAACTTAAAAATATGATTGGCAAATTATGCACTGAGATCCATTTAAAATGGCCTGAAATTCTCCCTCTGGCACTATTTTATGTTAGAAGCAGGCCCAGGGGAGACCTACACATCTCACCATTTGAGATGCTTTTTGGACATCTGCCTATACAGGCTAAGCCTTTCTCCCCTGTATATACATCGCTATTAGGGGGACATATTACTATTGCTTCCTATATACAGGAATTATAGCACAAACTGTGTAAACTACATGAATGCGAAGCTGCAGTACAAGCCAGACCACTAGACTTTTCACTTCATGACCTGAACCCAGGAGACAAGATGTATATAAAGAACTTCCAGCATACGGGAGCAACTCAGCCTTCCTGGGAAGGGCCATTCCAAATATTGTTAACCACTCCAACATCTATAAAAACTGGAGAGAAGGACTCTTGGATCCATTGCTCATATGTAAAGGGAGCATCTTCTATTGAAATGGATTGACTGTATCCTATACGTGCATTGGAGATAATAACCCATTGACAAGTGGATGCTGTTTTTTTAACACATTGAATTCCTGAATTTATTTTTTCTCTTTTCTCCTTTTCACTATTTTATTTTTTCTTTTATTTTTATTAAAATATTTGATTTTTCCCTTTTCTCATTTCTATTTACTCAAGGTATATACAATCAATATTAATTTTATTCTACAATAATATAAGCTTAAATATATATACTTGCTATAATATTAATATATACCCAAACAGCTTTAGACTGTGGGAACCTGCCATGTATTGATAATTATTATGGGACTGTGATTAATGTTTGTGTCTGATTCTAGGAAATGGGATCAAAAAGGAGCATAGAGATAACCTGAATAATGCCACAAGAGCAAACAGGTTCAACAAAGAAAAAACCAATCCAGGTAGGATTGATGCACTTCTAAGCCAATACAAAGGAACCAAGTGTGAGCTTAGAGGTTGTGACACTTGACATACGTTAAGACGTAGGCCTTCCTTGTATCCACACTCTTTGTGAAAATACTTACAGACAAGTACCAAAGTTTGGTTATCATCCTGGCACCCTCTATCCCTGAGAATGAAGGTAAAATCAAACCAGGGAATGATACTTCCCTATCAAAATAAAAATCTAGTCCTTTTCTCTCTCCTATAGTATGGCAACTTCCTGTAGCCTTGGCTGCAAATGGGTAAGTGAAATACTACTGCATTCTGTCCTACAGACTTGTGGGATTAGAAATTACTTTAATTGGACCCTAATACAAGGGCCTGTTAGAAATTTATTCTTGCTTACTCAAAATTTTGTATACATAAATTTTGATATTTTGATACTGATTTTGAATTCTTCTTTAAATATATATATGTATATATATACATATACATAAATTAAAAGGGCTTAATTTTTCTTTCATTTTTTTCCTGTCTTTTGTTTTCATTTTCATTTTTGTTTTTTTTTTAATTGACACACACCCCCATAACTAAACCTTGCATCCTGAGCTGAACTGGGTGTTTTTCAACACCTTCTTCAGGGGGGATTGTATTTTCATAAAATCCAAAATTTAAAAATTTTGTTCAAGAAAGATTTTCAGAGAAGAAGCTTGCTAACTCCTGAATCCAGAGAATGAACTATTTGCAGAAAGATACCTAAACCCTTACACTACAGGAAGATCCAGAATGAACCTTGGGGTGCCGTTGATTGAACTGAAGGTTGATTGAACATCTATTTTGAATGTACACTGTGATGCCAAAGGGGACTGCCCCCTAATTAGCTTTTGTCAATGCACCCAGAAAAACATTGGTTTTGCTGTCTCTCTCTCTTCTATTTCCCCCTTATCTCTAACTATTGTACTTTTCCTTCTAGAGGGTAAAATTTTGCATACACTGCAGTTAGAAATTTTGGGGCTGCAGGTCGCTTATGTTTAGTGATCAATTGGGAAGATTAGTCCCCCAATCATCATCAATTGTGATTTTTATATTCTCTCCATCTTGCTTGGTCTAGCACCCAGAAATGTGCACAACCACACTACATGGGCATGTGCTAGCTAATGACAAATCACAAACAACTAACTGCCTCCCTGGGCTGTCCTAAACCAAGCTTGAGCCACCATTGGCACATGTGAGATGCAGGAAGTAAGGTGGAGAACTGCCTCTGGAGTTCTTGTCACTTCCTGTGGAGAGGGCTGAGCGCCAGTTCAATCCTGGAACTCAAACTTAGAGGAGCCTCTCAGACAGCTTTCCTTCAATCAGTCACATGGGTGAGTGATAAGGACTGATTGCCCTTTCCCTTTGGCTCCCAGGCCAAATCCTTGAGCTCCTGCCTCCGGCTCAACCTGAGCCAGGGCAGTTGAGCTAACTCCTTTCCTTCTCTCTCTCTCTCTCTCTCTCTCTCTCTCTCTCTCTCTCTCTCTCTCTCTCTCTCTCTCTCTCTCTCTCTCTCTCTCTCTCTCTCTCTCTCTCTCTCTCTCTCTCTCTCTCTCTCTCTCTCTCTCTCTCTCTCTCTCTCTCTCTCTCTCTCTCCCCTTCTCCCCCTCTCTTAATTTCTTCCTCCTGTTGTAATTAAATCACCATAAACTCCATTCTGACTTGAGTGTTTCATTTAGGATTTTATAAATAAAATCCTTGGCAACCAATAATTATTATATACAGTCTCAACCCCTAACTTTAAACTTAACAGTTTGACCTCAGTTTCTGAAGCTTCCCTTTTCTTCTGCCATCTTTATAATTGAATAGGATACTCATTCAGAATCCTCATTTGGATTTCTTCCAGAATTTTGGATGCAAAGTCAAATTCATATAATGTGAATTTACAAAGAACTGTCGGTATGGATGAAGCACCAGCTATATGCAAGACACTGTGCTTGGCACTGGGGACACCCCCTCTCCAAAAAAAGAGCTAACCCTTAAGAGGATTACATTCTACAGGGGAGAGACAATACTTTAAATAAAGACACTTAGAGGAAGGCCAGAGTACTAAAATCTGGGGAGGAATCACAGGTGGTTTATTGCACTGGGGATCAGTCTTCATTACTACCTAACCAGTTCACACGTTGCTAATTAGCCTCCTGGTCTTGGGCAAGTCATATAATTTATTTGGGCCTTAGATTCCTTCTTTAGTTTAATTTTTTTTTAAAGGAAAGAACTTGAACATTCCTAAGGTCTAAAAATTCTTTGATCCATATTCTTTGCACCGATTGCCCCCCACACCTGGAATATATTCCCTGCTCACCCCTGACTCTCGAATACTTTGTTTCTTTCAAAATTCAGTCAGAGGAGGAGCTAAGTGGCTCAGCAGATAGAGAGCCAGACCTAGAAATGGAACTCCTGGGTTCAGATGTGAACTTGGGCATTTCCTAGCTGTTTGACCCTGGGTAAGTTACTTAAACCCAATTGCCTGGTCCTTACCACTCTTCTGTCTTAGAACCAATACTTAGTATGGATTCTAAGACAGAAAGTAAGAGTTTAAAAAAAAAGAAAAAAATTTCAACTACAGTGCCCCCCTTTTATGGGAAGCTTTCCCTGATCCCCCCAGCCAATTCTCTCTTTTCCAAAATTACTTTTTAATTATTCACATCTACTTATGTATATACACTGTGTCTCTCTGTATAGTATGAGGTCCTTGAAGACAGGAAGGATTTCATTTTTGTCTTTGTATACCCAATACCTAGGATAGTGCCTTGCACATAATAAAAGTCACTGTTATTAGGATCCAGTATCCTCTGACTTCTCTCTTTGTCTTTGTAGGTATTTGAATTCTTTTTAAAAGTTAACCCCCCCAAAAAACAAATAAAAGTTAACACAGCAAAGCAATTTATATTAGCACTCCCTCCCATTCCACTGTAAAAGTAAGGGTGATATGATGAGAAATTTTTTTTAATTGTTACATAAAGGGAATTGACTTCAAAAGGGCAACCTCTTCAGTAAAAACTTTCAGTAAATGAGCTTGGAAGAAGCTGTTATTTATTTATAGTAGATCATGAGATTGATTAAAAAGATGATAGCCATAACTTATTTCCAAGAATACAGATTTCTGGAAACCTCTTTTTAAGTTTATTTAATTAATTAATTAATTTAGAATATTTTTCCATGGTCACATAATTTGTGTTCTTTCCCTCCCCTCCTCCCACCCCATAGCCAACATGCAATTCCACTGGGTTTTACATGTGTCATTGATCAAGATCTATTTCTATATTATTAATATTTGCATTAGGTTGATTATTTAGTCTACATCCCCAATCATATCCCCATCAAACCATGTGATTGAGTAGTTGTTTTTCTTCTGTGTCTGAAGCCTTAAAAAAAAGTAGGCATCATTATTTGCAAAAAAAACACAACATGAGGACTTTGGGGCTATTTGAGTCCATCAGTTTTCTGAATGGAGAAAATAAATGGTATATTTGAAAAGCTAAGGGTATGGAATAAAAAGGTCTAGATCTGAATCATGGCTCTGCCATTTACTTATTACCTGTGCAATAACTATCTTACTACCCATAACTTACTACCTTCTCCTCTTGGCATTGTTTTTGGTTTCCTCTGTCCTTCAAAACCATGTTCTACAAACTAAGTTCCTTCAGTTTCCCACCTCTCCTCTCACAAAGTTTTCAGCTCTTTTGTGCATTATCTTCCCCCATTAGAATGTATGCTTATTGAGAGTTGGAACCATCATCTTTTTGCTTATGTATGTATCCCCAGAGCTTAGCACAGTGCCTGTAACATAGGGAATACTTAATAAATGTCTGTTTCTTTATTCCTTTCTTTTTATCTTTCCTACCTTTTCCTTTTTCTTTCCTTTCTTTCTTCCTTCCCTTCTTTGGCAAGTCATTCAACCTGAGTCAGTTTCCTGATTGGATAAATGAGATGATATCTAAAGTCTGTTCCAGCTTTAATTCACTGGTATTCATTATAGGTTTCCTAATGGGTAAAAGTACATCAAAGGAAGCTACTGTGTGACATTTGAGACAAGCTAATATTCAAAATCACAGGAAAACACAAACTACATACTTTTAACTGCATCAGATCTTCTTACATGATTATAATTTGCCTCCTATTACCTCATTATTCCAAAATTATGTTAACTGGAAAAATGTATTAACTGGCACTGCAAAATCCCCAATTACCTTCTGAGTCAGAGAAAGATTTAAATAGCTTGTTAGGTATATTCTGATTCCCTAATAATCAGCAATTTGCATATTATATAAATAATAATTCTCAACTGACCAGAACATGACATTTTCTAGCCAACGTAATTCAACAAGTATCTATTAAATGCAAACTACATGCCAGGCACAATACACCTGTCCCATATCCAATCTGTTGCCAAGGCTCATTGATTTCACCTTTGTGATATCTTGCAAATATGTCCCCTTCTCTCTTCAGACACTACCACTTCTTTGGTGCATATTCTCAACATCTCCATCCTAGACTATTGCAATAGCCTTCTGGTGGGTTAGCCTACCTCAAATCTCTTCCCCAATCCAATCCATCCTCCATTCAGCAGTCAAAAAATTTCCTAAAGTGCAGGTTCAATCATATCACCCTGTACTCAATAAACTATACTGCTCCCTATCACCTCCAGGATCAAATACAAATGAATATTCAAAGCCTTTCATAATCTAGCCACTTTCACTGGAATGCAGAGTTCATGAAGTGGAGAAATTTGAAATAAGGCTAGAAAGGTAAGTGGGAGCTAGATTATGGGAGTCCAGAAATGACAAACTATTTACAGAAAGTAACATGGTCAGACATGATCTTGAAGAAAATTATTTTGATAGCTATATGGAAAATAGTTTAAACAAAAGGACAGAATAGGAAGATTGGAAACCGATAAACCAAACAGGAAGCTAATACAATAAATTGGGTAAGAAGTGATAACAGTCTGAACTAAATGGGTAGGGAAAAAAAGGACAAATTACAGAACAGATATGTTTTAGAAACTGAATGGATCTGGGAGTTTAGGGACAGGGAAGAGTCAAGTATGACTCTAAAGTTGTAAACAGGGATGAATGTGTGAAAAGTTAATATTAATTTGAACCCTTTTTTGGCCCTCAAAACAAACTTTTTATTTTTAAAGGTCAAATGGTTTGATTTTAGACTGATTCAATGAACTAGCTTTTCCCCTCAAAGGCTGTAAAGCTGAATAGGGACTTCCATCATTTTGTCTACGTCTTTTGTTTTGGGTAATGTGTTTCAGGACAGGGACCAGCTCCTTGTTTTATAGGCAAACCAAAGTCTCTAGGGTGGTAAAGTAACTAAAATAATTTGGCAGACCCATTTGGGGAAATCTACAATATGCCATGGAGCCAAGTACTGCCTTGGCATCCATAAGACCCAGCTCTTATCCTGTCTAAGGTCTGAGTCCTCCATTCAGAAAGACTTATGAAAGGGATATAATGAAGAGGGAGACGTTATAAAGTTAGGCTTTTCCCCCCACAGAACCAGAGACTCAAGAAGGTTCTGAGCTGTCTCAGGCTGAAAGGGCTAACCAATCAAGTAGATTTCTCTCTCTGTCTCTCCCTTCCTCTCTCTCCTTCCCTCTCTCCTCTCTCCCTCTAGTTTTTTGCTATTTAATAAATAATAATTATAAAATTAAGATATGTTCTCCAGAGAATTTTAATCATAACAAATGCAAGGATGATGGTGCCCTCAACAATGTTCAATCTGGAATAAAAAGAACTGAATTTAAATTCTAACTATCAGTTACTATCCTATATAAATCACTTCTTGTTGGAGAGGAAAGAATCTCAGTTTCCTCTTTTATAAAATGAGAGGGTTGAATTTGATGATGTCTAAGATTCCTTTTGGCTTTAAAATCCTATTCTCTAAATTAAATAGTTTATAAGGTAACTAACTGAAAGGTTGGTAAGATTATTTTTTTCCACCTAAAATGAGGGAATGAATGTTTAATATATATATATATATTAATTTAAGAAGCAAAGGACAGTAAGGAATAGCAGTTTTATACAGAGAAAAACACCAAAAATCATGCAAGTTTCTAAAAAGAGGGAGAAACATCTTATATATTCTATATATCATATGTATTCACCTAAATAAGACAAGATTCTGAATAGTCTTATCTGTGCTAGGTTTTAGTGGATTCATTAAGGACTTGTTGATTCAATGATTGCTGGAAAGTACCCTCACTATATACTAAGTACTATAAAAAATATTATGGCTAAATTATGTACAAAGGATGAAATAAAGTACTATCAATGATGACTTAAAATAACTTATCATTAATAAGTTCATTAAGTAATGTATTCTTTTCCTTTTTCAAACACTTATCTTCTGACTTATAATCAATTCTAAATATTAGTTCCAAGGAAGAAGAGTGTAGCATCCCAAGCATATTCACATCTATGAAATATAAATGACTGTATGATTACTGTGTCTCCAAGCATAAGGTTATACCAAGGAGGCTTGTGAATGCAACCTTGAACTGGCCATGCGGCCCTTGGCTAAGACAAACTCATTAACATGCTTGGACTCAATTCCCCGGGAAAGCGCGGTTTGCAATGTACACGCCCAAAGGTCTACCTTGCCACCCAATCTTAAGTGTCTATACTTTGTGATGTGGTTACTACGTCCTTGGGAGTACCGCCCAAGCAGGACAGGAATAAATTCGGAGGCAATCCCATGAACTTCCTCTTGCCTCTTGGCCTTTCCCTTCCATGGAGCTCCACTGGGCTCCTCAATGACTATGTCTCTCTCTCCTCTTGACCTTCTCCTTCCCTGAGGCTGTAACCATCTCCACCTGCATTTCCTATCTTAATCTCCTCCACCTCGTGTTCCTTTGTACTCATACTTTCCTATCAAAGGGAGTATCATAGGGATTGCCTGCCCCTATTCAACCACTGACTTGTCGGTGTCTTTCATTCTCCACCCTGGTTCTTGGTTCCTACCTCTCCTCGGGTCTCATCACAAAGGTGAGCCCCTTCCCTTGTGGGACCCTGCTGGTTAGGGAAGTCCATTAAGGAAAACCCCACGAAGAGTGGTAAGAGCCAAACAATTAGGGTTAAGTGATTTGCCCAGAGTCACACAGGTAGGAAGTGGCTGAGACCAAATTTGAACTCAGGACCTCCTGTCTTTAGGCCTGGTCTAACTAACCATTGAGTCACTCTAGTAATGTATTCTTTTTTTTTTAATTTTTTCCTTATTTTATTACAGTAATTAATTTACACATAAGTTTTCCATGGTTAAATGGTTCATGTTGTCACCCTCCCCTCCTGGAATTGACAAGCAATTCCACTGGGTTATTCCAGTAATATGTTCTTATATAGCCTTTTTAAAAATTAAGATCTGTTTATTCTTTAGGGAGTTTTTAATAAGAAGACAATTTGAGACATTGGCGAGGCTTCCCATATTGGATTTACATCATTACCCTCAAATTTAATGAACTCTTTATTGTTTATTATATACATTTATATATATATGTATATTTATATATATATAAGCACAGGAAGGGGTGCTCATCATGGGAAGAGAGAAGAATAGGGAGACACAAAAAATGTGACCCAGACCCTGTCCTAATGAAATGTATACTAAAATAGAGAAGATAAGAAAAAATGAAACTGTAGTACAATATAGAAAGTGAAAGTGTGGCAAGATTTAGAGAAAACGCTTCATTAATTCAGAAAAGAGGCAGTTTACTTCTGGCCAGGGCTTTCTCTCCCCCTTCTCTTTTCACAGGCTCAATTTCTCTTCTGTCTTCCAACAGGAAATAGCTGTCTTTACCAACAATATAGTAACTGCCTGGAGAGAGTCAATTTCCCCTGAAAGCTTGAATCTAAGCAAAGAAGGAGGGCTCTGCCAATATCAAGGAACAATGCCTGAAGTCACTTTCACCATTAATGATCAATCAATGTGTATTCAGAGCTTACTATGTGACCACTGTTGTGCTATGAAAACAATCTAGACAGGATAAAGACCCTCACCTTGCCTTCCTTTTCCTTCTCCCTTAAGAGTTAGCCATTTACAGATGCATTTTCAGGGTAATGTCTGAACCTGATACTTGGTGTTATGAAGGTCTTTAATATTGGCAGTCAACAAGCATTTACTAAGTGCCAAGGCACTGTGCATTAACCAAAATCTCCCATTACTGGAGATACAAAAAAAACCCCTCAAGATACAGCCCCTGCTCTCAAGGAATGTGCAGTCTAATCTAGAGGAGAAAAAAAAATTCAGACAGCTCAGCACAAACAAGACATCTAGAATCTTAGATATAATTGAGAACCTAGAATAAATTGAGGTACTCTCAGAGGGAAGGCACTTGCATTAAGGAGGATTGATTGTAGAAGGTGGTGTTATGTTATACAACAAAGTTTCCAGATAAGCCACTGAGGTGAAAAATCTCCAAATGTACCCATGCCCTTCATGTCATTATGAGAACTTGTGCCATGAAAGTTACACTGAGTAATCTATAGATAATTTGTCCTCCTTCCTGGTCTTACTAGAGATGTGTGCAGGCAGAGAAATGTCTGATTCAGGCTCAGAGGCTTGGCTTGGGCTCTTAGTTTCTGTCCCAGTTTCTCATTTGTTTCACTTTCATTTCTTCTGATTACTAGGGCTCAGTAAGAATAAGGGACTTGGAACAAAATCAGCACAGCTAGAAGAGAAGGAAGTGTCTGCTGGGAAAAGAATATCTGACACTAAATACTTCTGATAAAGAACTCTTCATCCAGGGAGTTGACACAAATATGTAAGACCATGAACTGTTCCCCAGGACATAGAGGGTCATTGCTTAGGAACATTTTCCCAAAGAACTGCAAACAATCAACAACCTGAAAGATTGCTCCAAATCACTAGTATGATTAATGAAAATTAAAACAAAACTGACTTTCCATCCCACACCCATCAAATTGACAAAGATAATAAAAGCTGGAAGATTAAATAAAATGTGAACGCCTACATGTACCCTAATGAAAGACAGAATAATCTAATGAAGAGAGGAATTGCCTTGGAGTCAGGAAGATCTGGGCTCAAGGCAATTATATTAGCTATGTGACCCTACAAGTAACCTAGCTATGTGGCCATGGGCAGCCTCAGTTTCCTTATCTGTAAACAGTGACAACAACAGCACCTACCTCCAGGGTTGTTGTGAGGATCAAATGAAATCATAAGAAAGATTGGCAGCAATCAAAAATGAACTCCATTTGACACAATCAACATTTTTTTTAACAACTAAAGAGACAGATGCAGAGGTGTGCACAAACACATTGTATATCTATACCTATATACATTTTATGTGTTTTAATAAACACACAAACACTGATATGGTCTCTTTTATTGTTAATTTTGCAAATAGATCCAAGAATTAAAAGATAGTTATGTGTGGAAAAATGTTCTACATGATTGTACATGTAAAATCTATATCAAATTGTTTGCCATTTGGAGAGGAGGGAGGGTTTGGAAAGAGGGAGGACATTTGGAACTCAAAAAAAAGGTTTTTTGAGAATGCTAAAAGTTGCTTTTACATGTATTTGGGGGGAAATAAAATAATATATTTTTAAAAACTCTTAACTTCCATCTTAGAATCAATATTATGTACTGGTTCCAAGGCAGAAGAGTGGAAATGGCTAGGCAATGGGGGTTAAGTGCCCAAGGTCACAAAACTAGGAAGTGTCTGAGACCAGAGACGGAGGACTTCCCATCTAGAGGCCTGGCTTTCAATCCACTGAGCAATGCAGCTGCCCTCTAAAATAATTTTTAAAAAATATAATTATGGTTATTTTATTTACCCAAAGCAAACTGCAGGAACTATTTAAAACCACTGAGAACTGATTAATTTAATTAAATAAACTTTGCTCATGCTTAGCTTCATTAGAACAACCATCATTAAAAAATTTTTTATAATTTTTAAATGTAACCAAATCAGTTTATATAGTCTAAATTTTTCTCTTTATTAGTGAACATGTCCTGCATATGACAAACTGCCCGATAAATTTATGACTTTGTGATTTTATTACAAGTGTGAAATATATTTTGTTTTTTAACAAGATATTTTAACAAAAATATCTAATAGGCCGTTTCAAATGAAAAACTTAAAATTCTGAAAACCTTTCCTTTTCTGTTATGTTATATACTGGAAAAGATAAATTTTTCTGCTTTTTCAATTTCCAAACACTCAAATTAGAATACCTTATGTGTTTTGGGGTTTGGGTTCTATAAGATTATTCGCTTATAAAAATGAATGATATGGAAATATGTTTTGCATGATAACATGATGTATAACCCAGATTGAATTGATTGTCAGCTTCAGGAAGGAAGAATGGGAGGGAGACAATATAGATCATATAAGTTTGGAAAACTTATATGGAAATTTGTCATTAAAATATTTAAAAATTTAAATCTAAAATCTAATTAGAATACTTTAAAGATAAAAATATGTGCATATGTATATATAATATATGTGCATGTGCATGTGTATGCACATATATATTCTGTAGTTTCCCACTTCTGCAATGGGCATTCTTGTTATATACATCTAGATTAACACTTCCTTACTGCCAGTCTCTTATAAAGCTTGGGTCTATGTGATAGGCATTAATTGGCTTCCAAATCAGTTTACTGGGATGACTTTAATCTTTCTATTTCCTTTACAGAAGAGTCTCATAAAGTGTAGTTCATGGTCTATTTTGGCCTTTTTCTAGAAAGGTAATAGAAATATTTGTTGAACAAATGAATGTATCATCTAAAATATTAGTTAAAATATTAGTTATAATGCCACCATTATGACTTTTTGCTTTAATATTTCTTAAATTCAAACTTCAATTAGTTTTTGTCACTAATTTTTTTAAATCCTTACCTTCCATCTTGGAGTCAATACTGTGTATTGGCTCCAAGGCAGAAGAGTGGTAAGGACTGGGCCATGGGGGTCAAGTGACTTGCTCAGGGTCACACAACTGGGAAGTGTCTGAGGTCACATTTGAACCTAGGACCTCCTGTCTCTAGGCCTGGCTCTCAATACACTGAGCTACCCAGCTGCCCCCTGTCACTAAAAATTTTTTAAGAAAACAGAGACTTAAAATTCAGATTTAAAACTTTTTTGTTGCTGTTCTCACAAGTTGATTATATTGCAATTTATGCAAAGTGAATTTGTCAAATAAAATTAAACTTTCTGGCAAAGATTTGGATGCAACATAAATACATTATAAGAAATAAACTATTTTAAAGGGGGGAATATAATGGAGATCTAGAAATGAGATAACATCATCCAGCTAACTGGCACCAGCAGAATCTCAAATAAAGCATGTCCAACTCAAAATTCACATTCTTTCCCTACACCCCCTCCTGCAAACATCTTTATTTTTGTAAAGAGCATCATTATTCTTGAGACAGCTAGATGGTACAGTGTTTAATATATACTTGCTGATGGATTAGTCTGTTATAAGTACCTCCAAACTGACTTTCCTGCTTTGAGTCCCTCTTCATACAAATCTGTACTTCACAGAATTGCCAAAATCCTCTTCCCAAAGCTCAGGCTTGACCATATCACTCTCAGGTTCAAATATCTTCCATATTTCCCTATTACCTCCAAAACAAAATAAAAAGTCCTAAAAAGTCCTCAGCTTATCATCCAAAGCCCTCTTTGATATGACTCCAAATTACCTTTCCAGACTTAATTCTTAATTAATTTCTAAACTTAACTCCATTTCATGAATTCTATGTTCCTCTCAGTTCTTCCCCAAACTCATCTTTCTAGCTCCAGTTTCCCTGCCTTCCCAAAGAATGTCCCTCACATCTATAATATGTTACTTTAAAACCTTTAGAATCCTTTTTTCCATGACTCAGTTTAGATGCTACCTCCTCTGGGAAGCCTTTCCTGATTTCTCCAGTTGTTATGTTCTATCCCTCCTCAAATCATCTTGTATACACTTATTTGTCTTTGTTGTGTAGCAAGGTTATACAAGGTCAACCAATCTCACTTGAAGGTCAACCCTCAGCCTCTTACTTGACTTGTTAACATACTTATTTTCATCACCCTAAATTATAGGGTAACTCACAAGTATATTTGAATGTTTTCTCATTAACAAAATTACAAACTCTTTCTCACTGTCAGTTAGTTACCTTGAGGACCCAACCTCAATTTTTTAGCTATTATTTAATAAACTGGAGAAATCTCTTTCCTCATAAGAACTTGATCATGTCTCTGTCTCTCTGCCTCTCTTTGTCTTTCTCTCTCTTATACATGTATATTTATATTTATAAATCCCTAACCTCTTAGGACTAATTCAATAATAAAGTTACTAACTGAATAATTTATTTAAAGACAACTGCCAGAGTCCCTTCTAACTATCACTATAACTAACGATGGCCTCTTCCCAGTCCTGGAAACCTAGTTCTGCCACTTGGTCCAAATAAATCTCTTCTCAAGGATTTTCTTTCTCTTCTTTATAAGATAAAGCTTGAAATAATTCCCATCAAGAAAAAAAGACTGTCCATCTTCTCAAGTCATCAGTGTTGTTGTTGTTGTTTTCAAAATAACAGTTAAAAATACCATTTATACTACATGCCATCATCTTGTAAAGATATAGTAACTGTATCTGTAGTTTCCATGGGAGAGCTTAGTAAAACAGATATTACGTTTCTTCCCATGGTCAACAATTTTCAATCTCCTGAAGATCCTTTTGGTGGTTCATCAAATCCACACGAATATTATATGCTTGCTTTAAGGAAGGAGAAAAGCAAAAAAACACTAGCAATAGTAATTATAATAATAGTTAAATAGAACACTACATACACATCAAAAAAGCTTCTGAGCAGCCCTGAACTGACTCATTAATAGGAATTACCTCTGACTGCATGAGTAACCATTTCTCATTTCTCCTATAACATTATCAGTTACGTTAATTAGCGGTAGAATACTTCTGGTTCTTGTGTGACCTATGGGCTTTTCTGTGTCTATGTGTGGGTATCAACTTGTTGATAAAACAGTGAAGACGGAATATCATTATCTCTAAGCTTTACAGATAGTCTTTTTCCCCCCTAGATGTCCCTACAAATAAAATTTTATATAGGAAAAGATTTAAAAAATATTTGGGTACTGTCCTCTCTCTCTTCCCCACCACTGGCTAAACTGAGGTCTTCTTCAATCCTAGCCAAGTCTGATGGGTTTCTGTACATAGTGTCTTCTTCACTACAAGCATGCCTTTCTGAGGTATTGTTTAATTCGGATGGTACAGCTATAAATGGTGGGTAATCTCTTCTCTTGAAAATCTTAACTAATTGCTCATTATTACTTTTGTATTACCTCTCAGGGAGTCCAGTTAACTCTCTCATGGTCAAGAGATAGTTCCTATAAATTGTTTTCAAAGAACCTTCATTCTCTAGTGTTATTCTATATGAAAATTGCCCAGGCACTCAATTACTTGAAAAGGAACAAATCTTTGTATATTTACTAATTTGTAGCACCACCTCCCCCTCCAGCTTTCCAGTTCCTTTTTATCAGCTGTCTTCCCCTGTTAGAGTATGAGTTCCTAAAGGACAAGGGCTGTCTTTCTTTTTATTTATATTTATATGTCTAGCATTTATCACAGTGCCTGGTACACCACTTAATAACTACATAGTTCAATGAATTAAGAGCCAGGCCTAGAGGCAGTAGGTCCTAGGTTCAAATCTGGCCTCAGGTACTTCCTAGCTGTGTGACCTGGGCAAGTCACTTAACTTCCATTGCCTAGCTCTTACCACTCTTCTGCCTTGGAGCCAATATACAGTATTGATTCTACCATGGAAGGTAAGGGATTTATAAATAAACAGATTGTTGACTCAACTTAAGTTGACCAAGATTACTCAGAAATACCCTGTCACCTGGTTGAGGGTTTTGGTAATTAAACCAGATATCATTTCTTAATTTTTTTTTCAGATTTCATCTGAGCTAAGGTCATAGCTAGTTGGCAGGCTTTCTCTTACTTCTCTCTCAGCCACAAACTGTATGGATTGTGACTACATGTTTTTTATCCTCTGAGAATCCTAGTCTCAAATCAATAGGTAGGTATGGTTCATGACCAAATATTAATAAATATAGCGTAAAAAGTCTACGGCATCATTTCTTGTAGAGTTGTACACATACATTAAAAATGCCACATGTTGGCTCTACTGAGATCTTTGCTCAGGCTTCAGGGTTCCAACATGTTTATCCCAACTGAATTATGTTGTTCTCTAAGAGGATAGTAAGGTATTGATTTTATTTCTTAATACTTGCTTAAACTAACATTTCTTTAAGTAATCTGTTTATCTATTTTAAAAGTCTCTCTACCTCGGACAGAATGAATCCAGGTAGTGAAACTACAAATGAAAAAATAGTTCCACCACAATACTTTGACAAATGGGAAACATTTTTAATTTTGGTTGGATATGCCTATGTATGTATGGTAAATGGATCAGTTGCCAATATAATATGCAAAACTGCTATGCATGTGGCCTTAAGTCTCAGACTTTTTAATAACTAGCATTTTAATATTTGTCTTTCTAGCCACAGGTATTTTCTTATAATCATAGAGATAAAGTGACTGATAATGCTACTAATGGTTAATGACAGTAACTAGTCTGCTTTATTGGATGTAAACTAATTCCATATAACAATTAACTGACTATTACTATATAGAATAAATATTTATATGATAGTTTAACATGTCTGATTATTAAATGAGTGCTATTATCACTATTTTAAAGGTGAATATTTCTAAGTTTACACTTAAAATATTTTAATATTTTTAGTCTGGAAACTTATAGGAGTCTTCCTAATTTTAGAAGTAAGCACAGAGAATAAAAATAAGGATATAAGAATATGGAAAAAAGGATAAAAAAATTGGAAAGTTGGAAGGTTATTTACAGTTACAGCAGGGCTGGGGAGTTCATTCAGTCAGCATTCTATGAATCAATGATCAGAAAATTTGAAAACACCTGATACCTTAACAGGAAGGAGCACTACCTGAAAATTGATTTCTGCATTTCCTAAGAAGGAAGAGTTGGTCATGGGAGGGATCTGAAGCTGTGGACCCAATGGCACAAAAGTAGAATTCATGTGTATTTTAAAAACCACAGGCTAATTCCCCTCAGTTGTACAAAGAAAAAACAAACCTGTATTTCAGGCAAGGGCTAGGTCCCCTGAGGGACACAGAGAAGTCTCACCTGGGAGCAGACCTAAAGTAAAATACCTCTCTTCAAACAACAAAGATAAGCCCAAGATGGAAACTTTCTCACAAAAGTATTCTTGCTTCCCTGAAGAATATTCAGTCAAGGTTTTACCTAGGAATGAGACAGATCTCCAATAGGTTTGGTAGGTTTCTGATAGGGACAAGATGAATTGTTTGACAGAAAATCTTAAAAGTCCTGCACTAAATTTATCCCTTCAATAGCATTTTCTTAAGGACAGATATGCTTTCATTTTTGTCTCATATCTCCAGTGCCCAGAATCTTTAAAATCCAAAGTTTTTAACAATTGAATTAAGGGAGAAAAGTGACTATGCTACTAAGCAAAAAAAAAAAAAAAAAACCTTCAAGTGTTTACTGTAACCAAATTTCCCTTTCCAGTTTAGAATATAAACAGTGTCTTCCCAGACACAGATTCTACTCTCTCAGAAACAAAAGTAGAAAAATCATGGTTTGCACTTATGAACTGATTGTGGAGTCCATTGTAACCTGTTTTTTCTGGTTTCGTTTTTTCTTACTGTAGCTCCAACTGATCTCAGTTGTGTAATATGAGCTCAGAGAAGGCCAACATAGAGAGAACATAATAGTGATTGACATCTTTGGAGTAAAAAGAGAATAGAGAGCTGGTTGTGCAATACAAGAGCATAGCAGAGAAAATATTACAATTAATACGATCTAAGCTGAGAAAATAGTGATAAGAGAACTTAAAATGGGCAAGGAATATATTAATTTACCTGGAGGTAAATCAGACTTACTGACTTACTGACTTACCTACACAGCTAGTAAGTGTCTGATATCAGAGTATTTTAATTCTGGAAGATGAATCTTCTTGATGCCAAACACAGCACTATCTTCTTTGCCACCAAATGTTTGTTAACTTAAACACATATACCTACACATATATACATGAAAGACTTTGTTTTCCTTTATAACTAGAGAAGCAGTCAGAGAGAGAATCTCTACTTAGACTAAGGATAAAACTGAAGATGGAATTAGAAAGAGTGGGGGAAAAGTACATTTTTTTATTGAATTGAAATATTGAACTAAACTGAATCAAATTGTAACAAACTGTAATCAATAAATAATATATTATACATACAATAAGATGTATCCCAAGATTTCTTTACATTGTAGTAAAGTAACTCTCTTCTATGTATAATTCACAACAGAAATAAATGGCAATAGCTGTGCCCAAGGGCTTGATCTTTGAAGGAAAAAACGCTAAGTCTTTAGTGTTGGTGTAGCTACCAATAGTGAAACTCTAGAAAGACTTCAGTTGGAGCAGCAGTTCTCAAATGTTTTGGTCTCAGGACCCTCCCCCTCTAAAAATGATTGAAGACCCTGCCTACACTCCCAAGCTCTTTGTGTCTGTGGCTAATATCTATTGATGTTTACCATATTAGGAATTAAAAGATCATGTTATTATTATGAAAATAACTTTGACCTTGCAGATTCCCTGAAAGTGTCTTGTTTTTGGACTACTCAGTGTGTTAGAATATGTCGGGACTTGTTTTTGCTAATAGCACCTTCTGGAATTCTTCAAGGTGCATAGGTCTGCACCTGGTTAATACCAATGAATTTCTCAGTCTTTATTGTAGACATACACAATCAGAAAGTCCATTTTACAAAATGATTTTCACCACACAGAAACTTAGAGTGACCTTAGTTGTTTGTTTTTTGTCTCTGACCCCAAAACTGGCTCTGGGGAATCCAGATAACAGAATTGATCATTATGGTACTTCACAAGGAATTCCCTACAGGAACAATAATGAATTCATTTGATTATTTAGTATATCCATAACCTGCTAGATACACTAGAATGTTTATATGATAGATAAGACTGGTAAATATATACTCATCCAAGTATGCAAGACAGATTACCCTGACTCTGTTCTTCCATGTGGTACAGAAGAGATAGTCTTCTTTTAAGACTGAAGTACAGATAAGACCATCTATTCTTTCCTTCTCCCAAGCTTCAGAGATATTTCAGGAAAGAACACTGAAAAGGGATCCACAAAGGTTTGGGGGAGGGGGAAGTCCTTCATCAACACTGGAAACTCAATAATATAAATATTATAACTTCTTAATCTAAATACCTTCTTATAAAATAACTTCTTAACCTAAAAATGTATTCCCATAATACCCTTTTTCTGTCTCCAAGGTTGTAAAGTATTTTGTTCAAGATACCCAAAAGGTAATAAATTTATAATATACATATCTATCCCTAAGCTCACCTGGACCACAGCTCTTGGCTGCTGCTTAGCAACAAGTGTCTGTCACATTCACAGCACAGTGAGCCCAGGGGTGTAATTTCACATCTAAATTAAGAAGCAGTCTATTGAACTGAATTATCTGCAGGGACAATAGTGCCATCACTGACTCACTGCCACGCCCTGCTTCTATTTTTTAAAAAAGTACACACACAATAACAACAATCTAAATTATTTTCTCAACAGTCGTTTTGGCCCCAGCTCTGCTTGAGGTGAACACATACAGCAGTACAAACTCTATGCCTGAAAATCACGTTCAAGTGGCCTCTGTTCCTCCCAGCGTCTCCAGAACGCTTACATCTCCGCTGACATTCAACAAGAAGGCATGGACCACGTCTTCAGAGTGGCACCCCACATGCATGGGAACTCCGACAAATACTATTCGGTGATTATGTTCAAAGCCTTGGCTCATTCATCATCCCCGGCTGCTCCAACAAGCTAAAATAACCTTTGTAATCACAGGATCGGTTACCTGGCCATCATGGTCTCTGCCCTGCCTGCTCATCCTCCTCCCACTCCTGTTCTGGAACAAGAGCTCCTTGGGGGGCCCCCTCCCCCGGCCCCATCAATCCCCAAGCTCAGCCCCCAGCTCTCACCCACCGTGACTCCGTACTTGAGTGCGATGCCCTGCAGCGTATCCCCGGCGCACACCCGATGCTGCACTTGGCGCTCGCACACAGCGGCTGCCAGGGGCGCCCGCACGCTGGCAGTGCTGCCGTACGAGCGGGTCTTGGTGCGGGCCAGGCTCAGGGATAGCTCGGCCTCCTCCGACTCAGAGCCCGATCGGGAGCGGGGCGGAGGCGGCGAGGGCGCCAGGACCGACTGCCTGGCCGCGCGAGGGCCACCTTCCCGCAGAGACAGCGCGGGAGAGAAGTCCGCCATGGCTCGGGCCAAGGCCGGGGCCGCCTGCTCGGAAACCTCTCTCTGTTAAGGGGCGGCGCCTCGTGCTCCCCTCTTCAGTGAGGCCACTGATGGAGGCGGCGGAGTCCGAGGCTCAGCCGAGGCATGGCTGGGCCATCTCCAGGGGGCCCTCCTCGGCAGCTCCCAGTGCACGGCAGAAGGATGATACCTGGAAGCAGAGGAGAGGGGAACGGGGCTGCCGCTGACCCCGGGGAGGGGCAAGCACCCGGCCTGGCTGCCTGCCTGCCTGCCTGCCTGGCTGCCTGCCTGCCAGCCTGCTGCACGCACGGAGAAGGCACCACCCCCGCCACCCCCGTCAGGGGAAGTGAAGCTGTTGTGCTTTGGGAAAGGGGGTGGGAAAGGCAATGACCGTGGCCTCGGGAAGATGGAGAATAGTACTTAGGATCCTAAGCCTGCGGGAAAATTCTGCCCAATGGCAGGAACCTTTTGTCTGTGACAGCGGCCCTGCAAAGCTTTGGCTATAGAGCTCATATTACCGTCTCTGCCTGGGCCACTGCGGGAAAACTTTGCTATTTCTCCGTTCTTGATTGCCAAGCCTACAGCATCCGGAATCAGACATTCACTTTACTCCCTCTCTGAAGACCTTTCAGTCTCACCACCTTCGGACTGCAGAGTGCCTCAAACTTCGAGTTATAGCGAACATTATGAACCTCTGGATTCCCACAGCTTCCCCAATTCAGCTCCATCATTTCATTTAGTCACTTCTTCCCAAGATCCCATCTACATAAAGCCATTTTACCTGGTCTTATGGTACTTTTGGCAAATGCCAGTAAGATCGGTGTACCAGTGCTTGGTAACTGGCCTCTAGGGTGCCAGGACTGTGGTGGGGGATAAAGGAGTATTACTTTTCCTCATTACACTTTTTCCGATTCCATTAAAAAGTTGGAATCTAGTTTATGCATATGTCAGCAACATGATATGATGGAAAGAACTAGGGATGTGGAGTCAAACATCATGGGGCTCTACTACTTACTAGCTTTGTGATCCAGAGTGACATTTCTGAGGCTTAAGTACTATTTTTTTCTCACAGGGTATTTCACAGTGTCTCTGACTTTTCAGGCTTGTCAGATCTTATAGGGGCCTCCCACTTTATCACCTCTGCCTCTTAGAATCCTTAGTTTCCTTCAAATCTAAGTTCAAGCACAACCTTCTACATTACTCTTTTCCTGATCCTGCCAGCTACCAGTACCCACATTCCCCAATGATCTTTTCATATATTTTGTATATATCCATTTAAGTATGCACATGTTGTCTCTCCTCCATAGATTGTAATGTTTTCAGGGCAAGATGTTCACTTTTGTTCTTGTATCCCTAGCTCCTATAAGTGCCTGGCACTTTTCTCATTATGATACCATCTGTCAGAAACAGAAATGTGAAGAGTGAGCACCAATGTTTGTGGTTCTCTGTGAAATTGGCACATTGTAGGCTTTTGTTTTGGGGGGCTTTCTTCCATTCCATGGGTTGGTGTTTTTATTATTGTTGTTATTATTATAATAATACGAAAGCATACTTGAGGTTTGTATTTTTTTTTCAAGAAAATTAATATCTGGGTTAAGTGTTTATCATATATATTGGTACTTTATTTTATCTAACAACTTCAAAACCAGAATGGAGTCCTGCTCACATATCACTTTATAAGCTTTTTTTTTAAGCTGTTAATTTTGTTTATTCTGGTGTTGCTGACATTTCAGGATTGTACATATCTTTCCCATAGGCTGGCACTAACATTGCTTGCTAATTATCTCCCCTCCTCTGTTAGCTCTGTGTGTCTCCTATCTGCTGTTGGCCTGACTACAATTCAGTCAATGTGCAGCAGAATCATTACACTGAAGCATTAAAAGGCTTATTTCCCTTATAATTTAAAAAATGTTTATTGATTAATTTATTACCTGATTATTGTAAAACAACTCAAGTGAGCTAATGTATCCAAAGAACTTTACAAAGCACTTTTGCCAAGTCTTTCAATGAAAGGCCTTATTTGTATGAGAGATTTGTATTTGCGAACTCTATGATCCCTATCAACTCAAAATTATGACCTTATAAAGTGCAAATAAACAGTGAGCCTTGATAGTTATATCATTGTCTAATGTCAGTGTCTTCTTACATCTTGGACACTTCTCTATGGCTAGATAGAAGTAAATAGTAATAGAGATTCAAGTTAGACCTATTTAAAATTGATGACTTTTTGTCAAATCCCTGAGGATAATTTCTAGTTTATCCTGTATATAACTTGTGTGTACATCATTGTTTGCATGCTGTCCCCACCATCAGACTTTGAGCTCCTTAAGAAGTAGGACTTTCTTTTGCCTTTCTTCCTAACCCCAGTGCTTAGCACTGTACCTGGCCCATAGTAAATGTTTAATAAATGCTTATCAACTGACTGAGGTACCGTAGCAGTGTAGCAGTTGAGACATGTAGAAAGGATGTTATTTGGAGTTGGAATAATAGTAGCTGGTGTTTATTTATGTAGTGACTTATCTGCAATAATAGTATCAGTAGCAATTAGCATGTATGTAACACTTTAAGGTCTATAAAGTACTTTACATATATTATCTCATGTAATCTCTTAAAACAAGCCCATGAGTAAGTCCTACAGGTACTATTATCCTGTATACAGAGAACCTAGGGGGCACAGTAGATAGAGTTCAGGGCTTGGAGCCAGGAAGGTAGCTGTGTGACCCTGGGCAAGTCACTTAACCCTGTGGGCCTCACTTTCCTCATCTGTAAAATAATCTAGAGAAGGAAATGACAAACCATTCCAGTATCTTTGCTAAGAAACCCCTAAATGGAGTCACAAAGAGTTGGACACAGCTAAGAATGACTGAACAACAAAATATATGGAACCATGGATCTAAAGCTGAAAGGGACTTCAGAAGCCATCTAGTTCAACACTCTAATTTAAAAATATATATATCTTTATTTTATTCCAACAACAAATTTATACATAAGTTTTCCAAAGTCATATGATTCATATTGTCTCCCTCCCCCCTCCCAGAGCTGACAAGCATTTCCACTGGGTTGTACATGTATTATCACTCAAAACATTTCCATATTACTCATTTTTGTAAGAGAATAATCTTATACAACCAAAATCCCACATCATATACCAAAATAAACAAGTGATAAATCATATTTTTCATTTGTATTTCTACTTCAACAGTTCTTTCTCTAGAGGTGGATAACATTTTTTTCACAAGTCCCTCAGAACTTTCCTGGATCATTGTATTATTGTTAATAGCAAAGTCTATCCCATTTGATCATTCCACATTATTGCAGTTACTGTGTATAATGATCTCCTGGTTCAGCTTAATTCACTCTGCATTAGTTCACAAAGGTCTTTCCAGTTCTTTCTGAAATCATCCTGTTCATCATTCCTTAGAGTACAATAATATTCCATCACTGTCATATACCACAACTTGTTCAGCCATTCCCCAATTAAGGGACATCCTTTTAGTTTCCAGTTCTTTGACACCACAAAAAGTAAATATTTTTGTACAAACACGTCCTTTCCCATTTTTAAAACTCTCTTTGGGTACAGACTTAGTAGTGATATTGCTGGATCAAAAGGTATGCCTTCTTTTATAACCCTGAGGACATAATTCCAAATTGCCTTTCAGAACCCCAACTCTCTCATTTTATAGTTGAGGAATTTGAGATTTAGGAAAGTTGAGTGTCTCGTCCAAAAACACAGAGCACATTTCAGAGGTAGGATTTGATCAGAGGTATTCTGCCTCCAAGGGTCATGTTCTTTCCACCATGCTGGTTTCTAACATGCTGATTCCCTTTATATAGATAAGGAAACTGAGGCTTCGAGGGTTTAAGTTGATTTACCCAGTTCCAGAGTTGATATGGAGGAGCCTAGGACAAATTAGACCCACTGAGGAAAAGCAGCCAGAAAAGATATGCTTGTGAGTTTTCCTGAAACTCTTGGAAAGGCCAGTCTCAGCTTACAGCACAGCTGTTCTCTAGGCTGTAACTTAGATAAGAAAGGATTCTTCCCCCAGTATGGACATCATCAAACTTTGAGTCCTTCCTCACTCTGAAGAGAAAAGAAGTCTTTGTAATATCATGACTGTAAAAACCAGACCTTCCTTTCCCTAAGTTACACAGAATAGCTGTCACTCTTTCTCAATTTATTTACATTTGTAAAAGAACCCTAGTAATGTTATTGTGTGAAGTCATTTCATAAAGGATATTCTGTGGAAGAGCAATACCTCCCAAGAATGATGTAATGCTTCACATATTACTCTCTATAATTATAAAGTGTTCCTTTTTGTCATAATAAATGGAGCTATCTGATGGAGATCATGCATCTTCCTGCCTGACTCTTGCTTTATTTCTCTCTCTCTCTCTCTCTCTCTCTCTCTCTCTCTCTCTCTCTCTCTCTCTCTTACAAATTGACATTTAATTATCTACATAATTATTATTTTAATTAGTATTAATTTATTTTTTTATCAATTACATGTAGTAATAAATTTTCATATAGGTTTTCCAAAGTTATATGATCCAAATTGTCTCCCCCTTCCTTCTTCCCTCCCTGCTCCTAAAGCTGGAAAGCAATTCAATCTTGTTTATACATGTATTATCATGTAAAACATTTCTATATTCTTCATTTTTGTGAGTGAATTAGTATTACATTTAAATAAGAAAACCATGAATACCTAAGATATCTGATGGTAAGAGGAGAAGGTAGTTGGAGAAATTGAGCAGAGCATGAAGCTTCTCTGAGGCCCCACAGAAGAACCATAGATCCATAATTTAGAAGTAGTCAAGACTCCTACTTTCTCTGGTAGAGGAAAGGATACTAGGAAATAATTATAGGAAGAAGAAGAGAAAAGGAGGATTTGTAGCTCCTAAAGCACTCAGTCCTCACAATCAAGTTCCTGCCTAACATTCTGATTGTACTGAAGTCCTTTGAATATCTTTTAAAAAAGTTAATTCTGAAAAGCAATCTGGAATTATGTCCAAAGAGTTATAAAACTGTGTATGCCCTGTGACCCAGAAATACCATTATTAGGTCTGTCTCCCAAGGTAATTGGAGGAAAAGGAAAAGATGTTCTAAAACATTTACAGCAGCTCTCTTTGTGGTGTCAAAGATCTGGAAATTGAGGGGATGCCCATCAATTTGGGGAATGGATAAACAAGTTGTGGCATATTATTGTGATGGAATATTGCTATAAATGAGCAAGTTAATTTTTTTTAAAGGGAAAGACCAACATGAAATTACTAATGAAATGAGTAAAATCAAGAAAAAATTATATACAGCCACAGAAATATCATTTGAAGAATAACTGAAGAAAGAATTAATAAAAAGAAATTTGCAAGACATAATTTTATATATATATATATATATATATATGCTTTTTTTTTTTTGGTCAAATGATGTCTTCTAAAGTTCTAAAGGTGGGGAGGGAGGGAAGAGGATACCTGGGAACTTTAATGTAACAAACAAACACAATGTTTTTTAAAAGAGAAAAGTCAATTTCTTGGACAATTCTCACAACAGAGGAGAGGATGCTTCCCTGGCTGCCTTAAAGTCAAGTCCCAATGTTCTTAGCTTTACTATTTAGTTTCCCAACACCTCTAGCTAGGGGCATTGCACTCCTGCCAGAGAAAGGAGGACGCCTGATTGTCTAAGTTCAGTTAAAATTTAAAGAATCTTCAAAAGAAATTCCAACTTGTATTTGCTAAGCTCGTGTTCCCTAGCTGAAAGGAGAGGGCTAGAAGCCACATGCAAAACTCCTTCCCCACTGCCTCTGGAATCCATCTTTATACAGAAGCAAAGAAAGTGGTCATATGACTCATGAAAAACATCCTCTATACCAAAAATCTTCCTTATCCTGCCTGATATTTGCACCAATTAAAGGTTTATTTGGATTATTAGGATTTACCTGGATTAATAATTAAAGAAATATTTAATAGACAACTGAGGAGGGAGCTTATCAGTTATTCATACTTTAGAGCAAGTTTTCTTAATCATGTTTCCAAATATTCAGCTGAAATGCACAGAACAAATGGAAGTTTTGATATATAGGAAGACAGAAATCAATCATTTTGGAGCATGGAGTACTTAGTAGAGGACAGATCTGAGCTGAGCATTACAAGAAAGACTTTGGAAGGCTATAGGATAGTAAGCAATCATAGAATAATAGTTAACAAAGTTGGAAGGAACCTTAGATATCAATTCTAAACCCCTCTCTCTTCTCCCCAACATGCTACTCTTATACAAATGAGAAAACAGAGGCCCAGATTGTTCAATGGACTTTTCCACAGTTACCAAGGTGGCTTTTTGTTCTTTATTTTCAAAGATGACCAATAACATCAGAGAGTAATGTCTTGACTTGCACATGAATTGGATGTGAGACAGAGTTACATAAACTTTGTTCTTTCTTCCAAAGTCATTAAAGTCTAATAGCAAGACAAAAGTCAGGATGACTGGATATGGCTTGAGTGTCTTCAGTGTCTAACCAGGCTCTAAGTGCCCCATAGCATCTACTTCAGCCACTTTTATAGCCTGTGGAACAAATTGTCCTCATCTGCCTATTCTAACAGAAATTTCTCATGTTTGGGGTAAACATCCCCCTAAACTGATGAGTTTGTATACTCTTGGTTACCTCTATCCTAAATAACCTGTCTGCTGGTTTACTGGGGGGTAGTTGATGAGCATGTTATAGATTCTTGGAGCTACAGGTGGGAGATGGGGGAAAGGTGAACACTAGAGGAAAATAAGCAACCCTGGCTCAGTAAACACTCACAACAGAGGTGCTAGTCTGCCTCGAATACCCCAGACACACAGGTACTTAAGTGGCAAAGCAGAAATATGAACCAGGTTTGTTTGTTGACTGCTGTGGAATAATGGAGAGTATACCTGTAGGTACAAATAGGGAAGGAGTATAAAAAGAAAGATGCAGGTGACACCCAAAGCTACATTCTGATTCTGATTATCATTATTATTATCATTACCTTCTGATAATTATTACTCTCAAATTACCCTAAATTTTCTTCTTTCATCTTTGTAGGGGATTAACTCTAGGGCTTTCTTTATACCCATCTGAGCATTACCCCTTAATTGGTGTCCAGTGGATAGGGTGCTTTGCAGGAAACATCAAGAATTGAGTCCAAGAAGGTATATAGAATCTTTCGACTTCCTGTGAGTTCCTTATTCTTCTGACCATTCCTTTCTGTTATTCCCCTAATAAAATGCCCACAATTTGTAGTTGTTAGTTCCCTTTTCTAAATTTGAGTAACTTTCTCCTTTTTTTTCTTCTCCAGTCAAAAATTCAAAATGCAGCTGGCATTACACAGCACTTCATCAATGAATACTTCTGTGGAGGTTCCTTTTTTCATACTTAAAACCCTACCAGAATATTACCTTTCCTTTGGGGTTCTAAGAGTCAGTTTTAGAAAGCAATCATTTGACTGCTTATAGAAGGAATTTCTGTTTACACTGGATTGTATAACTAAATTATAAGATCCTTTTCAGTTCTGGGATTCTGGGATTCTTCCAAAAACCTCATTTCATGTTTTCATCCTATTTAGGTATTCTACCAACTTAAATCCCCTAATATTACTACCAAGTCTAATTTGTCAATTTCCTATTGTGAATTTTACTTTCCAAAGAAGGAAAGCACACTGTAAAAATTTCAGGCAGAATTTAAGTAATTTTTAAAAAACCAACTTTTAACCATCAGTGTAGTGGATGGGCAGCCTGGACCACAGAAGGCCAGAGTTTAAATCCTGCCTTTTATGGATAGAGACTATGATCCTAGGTAAGTCATCTAACTTCTCAGTTCCCCAGGCAGTTTTTAGCAGTTGCCATCTGCATTATGGTAGAAAGAGTACTGGTAGGGGCAGATGTGTGGTACAGTGGATAGAGCACTGGGCTTACAATCAGAAAGATGTATGAATTCACATCCAGCTTCACATTTTTGTTAGCTGTGTGACACTGGGTAAGTCATTTGACATCTGTTTGCCTTAATTTGTTCAACTAAGATGAGGATAATAATAACACCTATCTTCCAGGATTGTTGTGAAGGTAAAATTAAATAACATTTATAAAGCAATATAAATGTTAGCTATTTCTAAACTTAAGCATTAAAAACATATTAAAGTATATGCTGTTAAACCTTGTTAAAGGTCTGTTTTAAGATAAATAAATCTAAAAACTAGAACTCATGACCTCTTCTCTTATTTTACCTTCCCTTTTCACCTATTCCAAATTGATACATGATCTTTTGTTGCCCTCTGACCATACAAAGTTCCCCCTGTGATGTCAAGCTCAGTTCTGTCCTCCCTAATTTACCATTTGTGTCACATGAAGCAAGTCATTTAACCTCATCTCAGTTTGTTCATCTATAAAATAAGAGAGTTGCATGAGATGATTCTGCTGACTCTTAGCTGTGAGAGGTACATCTGAATTTTTCTCCCTAAATTCATTCTTTTAAACCCATATCTTCCATTTTGGAATCCATACTAAGATTCTAAGGTAGAAAACTGGTAAGTGGTAGTGGGGGTTAAGTGATTTGCCCAGAGTCACACAGGGGAGTGTCTGAGACAAGATTTGAACCCATGACCTTCAGACCTGGCTCTCAATCTTGAGCCAACTAGTCACCCCTCTAAATTCTTTTAACTACTATTAATCCCTTTCCCTAACCTAATATATGGGGTAGTTAGGTGGTGAAGTAGATTCAATGCCAGGTTTGGAGTCTGAAAGACTCAACTTCTTAAATTCAAATTTGACCTCAGACACTTACCATGTATGTGATTGTGGGCAAATAACTTAACTCTGTTGGACTCAGTCTCCTCAACTGGAAAATGAAATGGCAAATTATTCTAGTATCTTTGCTGAGAAAACCCAAAATGGGGTCATAAAGAGTTGAACACAACTAAATAATAGCAACAAAAACCTAATATCCTTAAAAAAAATTTTACCCTCCCTAGGGCTTGGTGTCAACATTTTCTCAGGGTTTTATTATAGTTCAAGGTCCCCCAAAGCCTGACTGATACTTACCATGACCTTAGCTTAGGGAATCCTTCCTATGACTTCTTTCATTTCCTGCTTCTGAAATAATGATTCACTGTTTTCCTCTCTACTCAGGTGTCTTTGACTCTAATCCTAATCTAGGACATTTTGCTGCTAAAAGCATTCAAGCATCAGTATCTGTTTCCCTTTTCTACCCTTCTCTTTTTAGTTTTCCCATGCCATGAGCTTTTTTTCTACTTTGAATTGCTGATTTGATCTTCCTGCCCTGAGGCTTATCTAATAGCCAGTTGTTCCTAGCAACAAATATAAGAACTGACTCAGTTGCAGGGATCCTATGCTTACAATTATATCCCTTGTAATTCTCACATATCTCATAATATCCACTCAAAAGAGACTGGCCTAACAACCCAGAAACCAAATTGCCAAAGAATTCCCATTATACAAATTATGCATGAAATTGGATAGAGAACTGTTCCATTAATTTAGTCAACCAGTATATATGTATCATGGACTGACTCTCGAGATGAATTTTGGGCAGGGGTCAGAATTGAGTATGAGAAGGAGAACAGGCTAGATCACATCTCTGCAGCTTTACTTTGTGCCCTACAAATTGGCAAAGATGTCAAGAAACTTCTCTGTGTGTGTGTATGTGTGTGTATACAAAGAGAGACAGAGACAGAAATAGTAGACATTAAAAGGACTTCAGAAAGACTAAGACTTTTCATTTTAACACCAAGCATTAAGAACAAATAGTTCAACAAAACAAATTTCTGCATTGTTCATTACTAAATATATCTGTCTCATTCTGAATAAGTCTATCAAAATTCTAGCAATATGTGAATGTCACAATTCATCTTCCTTCCAGATTATGGATTCCTAGCCTTGTATGTGTCATGAATCCCTTTATCAATCTGGTGAAATTTAAGGATCCCTTCTCAGAATAATGTTTTAAATGCATAAATTAAATACCCAGAATTACAAAGGAAACAAATTTTAATAAAAGATAGCTATGCAAATAGTTTTAGCATCTCATAGATTCTCTGACCATAATTTAGGGACTCCAGGTTAAGAACCTTTGCTATAGAGTTTGTAGCTTGGCTTCATTGAATCCTTTTGGTATCCTCCTTTAACTAGGTAAGTCGGCTCTAAATTTGTTGGCTATATCTCTGCCTTTGTCTAAGTCACTGATCAAAATGTTAAAGAACACAGAACATAGGTAGATCACTGAGCATTCCTCTAGAGTTCTGTCAAGTAGCCAACCTTCATTAATGATTATTTTGGGGATCCAGTAATTTAAATAGTTTTGAAGCCCCATAAAGTATTCTATTGCTACACCAGTTTCATTGTTCATCTCCCCAATGAGAATAGTATGAAAGATTTTGTCAAATTCTTTATTTAAAATCTAGATAAACTATCTCTATAACATTTCCTAATCTACCAGTCTATTATTTTGTTTAAAAAAGGGAATAAAGTTAATCTGGCATAATTTCTTATGAATCAAGCTATGTTGGCTCCTCCAGATATTCACTATCCAACCTCTAAATAATGTTCTATAATCTTGCCAATTGATTCCTTCTCTTCTCTCTATTTCTCTCTCTGTCTCTGTCTCTTTCTCTTCTTTTTAAAACAAATTCAAAATACTTTATTTCAAAAATATGAGAAAATTATCAACCTCAATTTTAGGACTACATTCTTAGACATAGTAATAAAGGCACACAGAACTGGGTAGATATTCATTATATACCAATCAAAAATTGAAATCCACTATAATTGTCAGGTCTCAAAGCAAGACTGATGGAGAATAAGGAACAGTGGAGGCGGGAAAGAGTCTCATAGAAATATAGAGGTTGTTTTTATGTATGATGACATGGGCCAAATCACTTAATTTCTCAGTTTTCTCATCTGAAAAAGTAGGATGTTGGATATAATGGCCTCTGAAGTCTCTTCTAATAGTTCTGTGATTTTGTGACTTCAAATTAGGAAGCACATCTCTAGGGAAATCAGTTTAATAATAATCCAGATGGCATCAAGGCAGCAAATACCCAATTCAATTTACTTCCAACTCAATCCAAGGACTAGCAAAATACACAACCTGATCTCAGTCTCTTCATAATTGGTCCTCTTATTCCTTCCTTTGCCTTCTCTTCCCCAAACCTCAGCCCAGTCAATAATTCCTCCATACCAAGAACAGTTCCCATTTCAGTCGATGACATCTAATGATGGCATTTGGGACTCAGAGTAGGATCAGACACAATGTTTTACAATGTCTTCATTTGGGATTAGGGTGGCAAAGGTTGTGGCTCACTCATTTCAATTTCTTCACAGCTTTGATAAACCTCTACCTCTATTTTTCCTAGCTCTGTGATTCCTAAAGGCCTCCATTTCACTCTCCCTTGAAATCCAAAGGATGTGTCTACCATCTAATGTTTGGGATCATGACTAGAATTAGACAGTTTTACAGATGGAATGGGAAAGGTTGTGACTTACACAACTCGATTTCCTCACAGCTTTGACAAACCTCCACCCGCATTATCTGCAGCTTTATGACTCTCAAAGGGGTCAATTCCAGCTGTTTCCTGAAATCCAAAAGGTGGTGTCTTTACAACCTTCCCAGGACATTTTTTTCTCTTCTTTTTTTAAGCACATATTTCCTGAATGGGGCTGGGAAGAGAAGAGGATCCTTTGGGGAGACACAAAAAGATAGAAAAGAAGAGAAAGACAAGAGAAAAGATAATTCATGCCCTGGGGTCCCGCCTCGGATCCTGCATCACACATCCTCTGGTCCTGGACTACAATTCCCAGCACGCTCTGCTCTCCAAGCCTGGAATCAGGGTTGCGCAGCCGCCTCCAGGCTGATTGACTAGCCTGTTGATAGCCCTGCCTGCCTCCCCTTCTCTTACCTCCACCTAGCTCCTACCTCCGGCGAGAAAGGACGACTGGCGGAAGGGCTGACTGACTGACTGACAGACGGATAGCGGGCTTCGGGATGGATGCACGGATGGGTAAGGCAGCTCTCTGCTTCTCCGGGAATGGGTGGGGACTCGGCCGAGCTCCGGGAGAGGCGCTGTTCCAAGCTCTGTTGCTCGACATGTCCCCGGGACTGCAGAAGCAGCAAATAGCCCCGGCGGAGTCTACTGTACCTCACCTCTCCTTTCCTCCCTCCCTGTCCAGGAGGTCCGCAGCCGGGGCTGGAAGATGCTCTATTGCAGCGCTGGGTCGGGAGGGTGATGGAAACCCCGCTGAATGGTGTCCTCTTTGCCTTGGCCCAACCCTGGTCCTCGAGAATGAGGGCAGCACGGTGCTGTCCGGCCGCCACCCTTCTCTGGGCGAGGTGCATCCAGCTCCCTGGGGGGGAAGGACGGAATCTCTACTGGAGAGCGCGAAGTCCTCAGGGTTTGGGTCCTACACGTCGTCCCCTGCGCAGCTACAGCTCCCAGGCCCCGATCTTAGCTGCAGTCTAGAAGGCGCCGGAGTTGGATTTTCCCCCTCCCTCGTGTCTCCGCAGTGCTGGAGGGCTGGGCTGGGGTTTTCGAACGCTCCGCTTTGTTCAGACTTCATCCACCAGACGTACGTGTTCAATAAATGTGAGGGGCTTTAAACATCTCCATGGCTTGTGAAAACACGGGCTGAAACCCAGTGAACGCGACAATTTAAAACAGCAACAACAACTCCATAACTTGAGCTGTCATTCTTAGGGAATTTTAGCATCCACGGGGGATGTCTGAAATCTGTTTAATGACTGTCTGTCCTTGCCGCCCTTAATATAGTCTGATTCTGATTGAAGTAAAAGTATTGTGCTGTCGTCCCTCCCGGCTCTAGATTTTCTCTGTTGGTCTGCAAGACTTAAAGCTAAGGAGGGCTAGCTGTGGTGTTTAAATGTGATGGGGTAGGGGAGAAAAAAGCGCAGACCAGCAATGTAGAGCACACTACTGTTAGCAAGCCTAAAGTCTGGCCCAGCCCAAACTCCTTAGCCCACCATCTTGTGCCCATTACATGTTTTTCATTATCTTTTTTTTTTTCCAAATCAAGATTCTCATTCAGAGAACTAGAGAGGTTTTTTGTATGGTGGGTCATAGAAGTGTGTCTACCTGTGAATGGACAGAGGGACACATCTAAAGGGTTTTTTTGGGGGGTTTCCTTGTAATTGTTGCTGTTTGTTATTTTTTAAATAGCTTTCCATAGTCTGTACAGTTTGTACAGTCTGTACAATTCATATTTTATTCAAAACTGGTTTTTCCTGTTCAGGTATGAACTAAGCATACTGCTTCACTTACTGATATAATTTATCAAGTTAAAAGTTTCATTTGCCTCCTTTAAATTGTTTTTGTAAATTTGTATCTTATGTTTTCTTTATTTGATGGGAGTGAAGTGATAGGAGAGTGATATGGTATCAGTAGCAGGAAGAAAGTTGCCAGAAGCCAGTATGGCCAAGGTAATAAGATGTCAGGGGAATGGAAACTAGATTCTAGAGGTGGAGGGGACTTTAGTGATCATCTTAAGATTCTTAACTTGGGTTGGGGTGCTGTACACTTGGTTTTTTAAATCTATTTGGCTAATTATTCCAATCTAATTGGTTTCCTTTGTAATCCTACACAATTTATTTGGGGGATTTATAAAACATTATTCTGAGAAATCCATAGACATCATCAGATTGCAAAAGGGGTCTATAACATGAAAAAATCAAGAAGCATCCACTAAACCACTAGATTGAAGATTCTTGGTTCTAGAGAACTGAAATGACATTCTCCCCACTCATCTACAGAATATAAACTTTTTGAGGTAAGACACTATCGCATTTTCATTTTATTCATGTACACTAACATATAAAAAGGTTTTCATTTATTTGATGGACCAAGTTCAGTAACACAGCTAGTAAGTAAAAGACACTTAAATCTAGGTTTTCTAAATTTAAGTCAGATGCCATTCCCACTACTTTGCATTGCTCCTATTCTATTCTTTTCATTTTACCTATGAAGAAACTGAGGCTCCTAGAGGTAAAATGACTTGCCTAAGGTCACACAGCTAATAAGCATCTAGTGGAATATTTTAATTCAGCTCTTCTGATTTTTTTAATTTTTAAATTTAATTCATTAATTTAGAATTTTTTTTTTCATTTCCATACATGATTTATGTTTTTTCCCTCTTTTCCCCTTTTCCCCCTCCCATAACCAACATGCAGTTCCACTGGGTTTTACAAGTATCATTGATTAAGACCTATTTCCCTATTATTAATATTTGCAATAGAGTGATGATTTAGAGTCTACATCCCCAATCATGTCCTCATCAAACCATGTGATCAAGGAAATGTCTTTCTTCTGTATTTCTACTCTCACAGTTCTTTCTCTGGATATGGATAGCGTTCTATCTCATAAGTCCCTCAGAATTGTCCTAGATCATTGCATTGCTGCTAGTAGAGAAGTCCATTACATTCAATTGTACCACAGTGTATTGGTCTCTGTGTACAATGTTCTCCTGGTTCTGTTCCTTTCACTCTGCATCAATTCCTGGAGATCATTCCGTTTCACATGGAATTCCTCCAGTTCTTTATTTCTTTTAACACAATGGTATTCCATCACCAACAGATACCACAATTTGTTCAGCCATTCCCCAATCGAAGGGCATCCTCTCATTTTCCAATTTTTGGCCACCACAAAGAGCACAGCCATGAATATTCTTGTACATGTCTTTTCCCTTATGATCTCTTTGGGGGTACAAACCCAGCAATGCTATGGCTGGATCAAAGGGCAGACAGTCTTTTATCACCCTTTGGGCATAGTTCCCAATTGCCTTCCAGAATAGTTGGATCAATTCACAACTCCAACAACAATTCAATTTTGTCATATCCCCTCCAACATTTATTACTTTCCTTTGCTGTCATATTAGCCACTCTGCTAGGTGTGAGGTGGTACCTCAGAGTTGTTTTGATTTGCATTTCTCTGGTTATGAGATTTAGAACACTTTTTCATGTGCTTTCTTCCTGATGTTAAACCCATTGTTTTATCCCCTAGGACACTTAGATGTCTCTTGAAGAGAATTCCTATTCACAAATTCAGCAAATGAATATTATTATAGGCCATCTCTTGGGACAGACATGAATATAGCTCCTTACTATAGAACACAAGGTTATTTGATTTAATTGGACTTAAGATGCAGACATGTGTATCTACATAAAATTTTACCTACCTTCATGTTTGTGTTTATGTGTATTTAGAAATATTATTCACAACAAAAAAATTTCTATAGTGGAAAGAGAATTGCCCTTGAAACCAGGAGGTCCTAGGTTCAAGTGGTGCCTTGAACACATACTGGCTTATGTACAACTTTTTACACAAGCAACTCTGTAAGACTATAAATTGTTAAACATTTGCTGTTGTGAACTGGTAGAAAGAGTTTTATCACCAGGAACTCCCCAACCCCATGAAATCACAGGCCTTGGTGAAAAAAAAAAAACAAAAATGGATATGTAGACTAATTGCTGCGTCTGTAACTCTCTATCAATATCAGTGGACAATTAGGAGGGGTGATACCCGGCACACTGGCAAAGATGGGAATAGCTGATAGAAGGACATGGATAGAGAGGTTTGCTAATGTCTTGCTTTTGGAGCTATGAATTGGAACAACCATTTTGAAAAACAATCTGAAATTGTAGTCCTTATTGTTAAGAACTAAAATATTTTTACTTTTTGACCCAAAGATTCCACAGCTAGGCATGTACTTTCAAGGAAGTCAGTGACCAAAAGGAGATTTTTTTTAAGTTCATACATGCACATATATGTACTTATGTATATGTATATATGCCAAAATATTTGTAGCAGCACTTTAAAAAAATTCAAAGATATTTTATTTTCACAATTACATGTAATAACAATTTTCAACATACATTTTCTAAAATTATAAGATTTGAACTGTCTCCCTCCCTTATTTTCCTCCCCCCACCCAGGAATTCTATCTAGGCCATATATATTTTATCATTCAAAACATGTTTCCATATTAATCATTGCTATAAAAGCACACCCATGCAAAACCAAAATTAAACTGAAATACACAAGATAGTATGCTTTGATCCGTATCCATCCGACTCCAACAGTTCTTCCTCTGGAGGCAGATAGCATTCCCAGTCAGAATTGTCCGAGATCATTGCCTTGCTGACAGTAGCCAAGTTTTCGTAGTTGATCATTGTACAATATTGCTGTTATTGTGTTCTATAGCAGCATTTTTGTAGTAGCAAAAAAACTGGAAATAAAGTAGAACTTCTTTTATTATAAGAAATTATGATAATGATAAATAAAGAGAAACATGAAAAGGCATATCAACTGATACAATGTGAAGTAAGAAGAAATGGGAAAACAATATAAACAAAGATTACAACAGTGTAAATAGAGAACAACAAAACAATCAAAACTGAATACTAGGAATTAAAAAAAAAAAAAAAACCCTTACCTTCTATCTTAGAATTGAAAGCAGAAGAGAAGTAAAGGCTAGGTAATTGTTAAATGACTTGCCCAGGATCACACAGCAAGAAGTATCTGAGGCCAGTTTTGAACCCAGGAGCTCCACTCTCCAGAGCTTGCTTGCTCTCTTTCTACTTTCTACCTCACTGCCCCTCTGCTTGGAAATTATAATGACCAAGCTTGGCCCCAAAGGAGAGATATCAGAAGATATTTCCTCCAGTCCTTTGCAAAAATGAGGGTTCATGGGTATGGGATATTGCTCATCACATCAGATTTATTTGTTATGCTATCATTTGTTTTTGTTTTTTTTTTAAACCCTTACCTTCCATCTTGGAGTCAATACTATGTCAAGGCATAAGTCAAGGCAGAAGAGTGGTAAGGGCTAGGCAGTGGGGGTAAGTGACTTGCTCAGGGTCACACAGCTGGCCATATTTGAACCTAGGACCTCCTGTCTCTAGGCCTGGCTCTCAATCCACTGAGCTACCCAGCTGCCCCCATCTATCATTTGTTTTGTTCTTGTTTCAGGGTCTTCTTTTGTTTTTTTAGAATTCAGACAAAGTAGTTTTACAGAAGAGTTTCTATTTTATATATGAAAAATCAACAAAAGAAACAAAAGACCAATAAGTTGATATGCGAATTTAAAAACTAGAAAAATATAAAATTGAAAATCACAATTAAACCCCAAAGCTGAAATCCTTGAAAGCTTAACAAAACTGAAAGCCCTCTCCACCAATTAAATTAACAAATAAAATGAGGGGTCTAGGAGAGAGGGAATATATTATTTAATTTTGCAGAACTTATTTTCTTGTATTTTCCCCCCATACTTTGCTATAAAGGATAGCTCTATTGCAAGAATGAATGGGGACATAAAAGCAAAGCAGTACTGTTTTTTAAAAAGAGTGATATTTGGTACATATATTTTTATGCTTCCCATTAATTATAGAATAAAGTTCAAAATTATGGACACAATGGTATCCTAAGCCTTCCCCAGTGCAGATGCAACCCATATTTTTAGCCTAATTGTTCTCTTTCCTTTTTATGAACATTTTAAGTCCTGCATGATTTTTCATAGTAATATTACTTTTTAGATAAAAACATGGGGGACTCTTTTTCCATGTGAACATGACCAAACTTTTAATCAGATATATAGTTCAAATTTCATAAAATGTTTGATTATGCATAATTTATCCTTTAAAATTTAAACTTAACTTTATTTTTTAAAATCACTATGATAATTACATCATTAATTTTTTTTTAATTTACTTTTTGGCAGTCATAAACAAAGTACACATATGAAAATGGAATCAGTCTATACCTACTGTTTTGTGTCCTGTTGTGGCTTAATATCATCACATGACCACTTTTTCCATATATCTTATATTCCACAACCTTTTTTTTAAACCCTTACTTTCTGTCTTATAATCAATACTAAGGCAGAAGAGTGGTGAATGGGCATTTGGAGTTAAGTGACTTGCCCAGGGTCACACAGCTAGGAAATAAGCTTGCTATTATACATAAAAGTATTACATGATATTAAAATCCCATCATTTGTTTGATAAGTCCATTACAGAGTCACAAAATAAAGTGCGATGATGTGATGTCTGTGGGGGAAGTTTGTAACTGAGAGGAGATCAAGAATGGCTTCATGGAAAAAGTAGGATATGAGTTGGGCTTTAAAGAACAGTTAGAAATTCAGTATGTAAAGACAGGGAAGGGGAGGCATTCTAGTAATAGAAAGCAGTGTAAATAAAGACAAGAGAAATGGGAATCCAATGTATGTTGTGCAGGGAAGGGAGACTGAGAGGACATAAGTAATTTGTTTTGACTAGTACATACTTAAATCCAATTCATGCACAAGTCAAGACATCACTCTAGTAATGTTGTTGGCCCTTTTTGAAAATGAAGAATGAACATCAACTCCACAACATAAAGCAAGAAAGAGAAGGTGGTACCAAATTATAGAAAATTGATGACAGATGGCAAAGGCTTAGACCTTTACTTGTTAGCCAGTGCAGAAAACACTAAAGAATTGTAACAGAGGAATGGCAGGACCCAATTTATATCTAAGAAGATTAGTCTGGTACAAGTATATGGGATGGAATTGAAAAGACCAATAAGGTGGCTATTGCATTGGTAAGAGGCTACAAGGGCTTGCCTAAGTGACGTCTGTGGAAATAGAGAAGAAGGAGTGGAATCAAAAGATGTAGAAATTTAATCCAAAGGCTGAACTGACTAGATATGATTTGTGAGGAAGAAGGGCTCAGGTGAAATGATCTCAGATGGGGACATGTTGAATCAGTCAATCAACAATTAAGTTATTAGCCTGTGCTAGATAGGCACTGTGGTAAGCACTAGGGATACATAGAAAAAGCACAAACAAGTTCCTTCCCTCAACAATTTTATGTTCCTATGGTGTAGAGATATATTCAAATAGATACATACAAAATAGGTGGAAGATAACAGAGAATAGAGTGTCTGGCCTTGAGTCAGAAATACTTATCTTCATGAGTTCAAATCTGGCCTCAGACACTTACTAGCTTGTATAACCCTGGGTAAGCCACTTCATGAGGCTTGCCTCAGTTTTCTCTTCTGTCAAAAGAGCTAGAGAAGGAAATGGAAAACCACTCTAGTATCTTTGTCAAGAAAACCCCAGATGGGGTCAGGAAGAGTTAGACACCCCTGAAATGACTGAACAACACCACCACCAGATGAGAAAGGCATTTCTAAAAGGGAGTATGAAAAAATGACTACTACAGAAGTTAGCACTAGTGCTAAAGTCTTGAAGGATCCTATGGATTCTATGAGTCAAAGGCAAAGGAGAGCATGCTGGACGTGAGGGGCAGCCTAAGTCTAAGGGCTCTGCAGAAGATGTGGAGTATCATGTGTGAGGAACAGCAAGTAGGTCAGTATTCACTGGATGGGGCCAGGTTATAAAGGGCTTTAAAAGAGTTTTTACTTTTTGCTAGAGTTAATAGGGAGTAGTTGGAATTTATGAAGCTGGTGGGAGTAACTTTACTTGAGGGAAAAAAAATTACATTTGTAGCTTTGTGGAAGATTAGTGGGAGCAGGAAGAGACTTGAGGACACAGGACCAAGTAGGAGACTACTATAATAGTTTAGTTGAGTAGTGATGAAAGTCTGAACTGACACTGCCTGAAATTAAAGGTCTTCAATGCAATATACATTTATTAAGCGTCTGTTATAGGCAAGGCACAGTGGAGACATTCTGAAAGTCGTTGAAGACCCATGCCTGAAGCACAGAGGAAAAATCATGTCTAGAGATATGGAGAATTATTGGGTGGGATTGAAGAGTAGCAGGAATGCTTTTCAAAAAATGGACAAATTTGAGAATATTTTTAGGCAGCAGTCACAGAGATTGAGGATTCATAAAGGAGAAAGGTATCTACTGGAGCAAGGTCAATATGAAATAGGATCACTATTCCAATAGGAATAGTGTACAGGTAGAAGGATTAGCTTTTCACTACATTGATGAGAATCTTTTTGCCCTCTGAAATCTGCATATCAGCTAAGTAGCTTCACTTGCTATAATAATCAGTTTCAAGATGACTTTTTCTGTATAGCAAATGAAAATTATATGGGGGTTAGAAAAGGAGTTTAGGAAAGAGAGAAGTAGGTAAAGAAAAGAGAAAAATAAGAGAAAATGAGGGAAGATATAAAGTAGGTAAATGAGGAGAAAGGAATAGAAATGTTTCTTGACTCATAAAGATGGTCATATTTAGCTTATTTAATCTAAGTGGCAAAAATTCTTGCTAGTACTAGAAAGGGGTGTGGCTAGGTGGTGAACTGGATAGAATGTTGGTCCTGGAGTCAGAAAGATTCACCTTCCCTAGTTCAAATTTGACCTTGGAAACTTACTAGCTGCATGACCCTGGGCAAGTTACTTAACAATTGCCTGACCCTTACCTCTCTTCCACTTTCAACTCTAAGACTGAAGGAAAGAGTTTGGGGTGTGTGTGTGTGTGTGTGTGTGTGTGTGTGTTTAATCCAAGCTGGAGATTGAAATGGCAAATTATTCCAGTGTCTCTATCAAGAAAACCCCATCTGGGTCATGAAAAGTCAGACATGACTGAAAGTTTGAACTTCAAAAAAAAGTAATAGAAAGAGTATCATTCAAAAATCTGCAGGACTTATGTCTATCTTTTAAGAATGACAGAATCATAGAATTTAGAGCTGCAAAAGATCTTAGAATCCATCTAGTCCAATCTCTTCATTTTATAGATTAGTAAACTGAGACCCCAGAAAAGTTAAGCATTTTCCCCCAGGTAATAATCTCAGGTCCAAGCTGAGATTTTAACATACGGTATCTGACTCCAAATCCGACATGCTTTTGATTATACTACCCATTTTACTCTTACTTCTAAGTTCTTGTTTTTGTATCAAAACCCTTACCTTCCATTTTAGAATCAATACTTTGTATTGGTTCAAAGGCAGAACAATGATAAGGGCTAAGCAATGGGAGATAAGTGACTTGCTCAGGGTCACAGCTGGGAAGTATCTGAGGGCAGATTTGAACCCAGGACCTCCTTTCTCTAGGTTTGGTTCCCAAACCACTAAGCCAATCTAGCTGCCCCTTTACCTTTAAGTTTACTATGATCTGAGTATTTATTGTTTTATTTTATTGTGGGTGTTTTATTAGCTTATCTGGATTTTCTTTCCTAAATTATTAAAGTATCTCACTCAAATAAAAGGGGCAAAGATTTATACTATTAGCCACTACAATGGGAAGGAGTCAGGACTAACCAGGAAAGAAATTCTAAAGACATGAACCATGCCTGGTGTCAAGAAGAGAAAGTATTAAAGCAAGTGCCTACCTGGGTCTCAATGCTAGTATATGATTGTTAAGTCATCTATCTTTTGTGAGGTTCACAGAATGGTGTGGGAGAGAGTACAGCATTAACAACCAGGTAAGGCTCTAGGGTGCTTATAGGTGATACTCAGCTGAGGGTGTTCTAGTATATCTTCTTATGTTTCTCAGTGTTTTGTGTGACCTTGGCCCTGAGAAAGGCAGCAAAGGGCTCCCATAGTATATTTGTTCCTCTAGGTGTCTAAATGTGAGTCTGAGGTCAGGTCCTGTGATGTGTCCAGAGCTTAGACCCAAAATATTCCAAAGAGGAGAGCTGAATGATGCTCACGTTCAATACTACAGATTCTGTCTGGAGCTACAAATCTTATCCATCATGTGCCCAGGGGTAGGCATTGTAACACTATAGCTGTCATTCCAATATAATAGTAGACAGTTAAACCTAATAATTCCTGACCTACATGCTATAAGTGGATCAAAGTTTACACAATAGATATATTCCTGAAAAGTTTTATGTATATGAAATTTTTTAATGTAATAATATTTTTTAATATAGAAGAAGTTAAAATTCTTAAAAGAGCCCCAGCGCAAATACTTCTGTGGCACAAAGAAACATTTATATTCTCTTTAGATGAAATAATTACTTCTTAATTCATCTATAAAATAAGGGAGTTGGATTAGACAATCTTTAAATTCTCTTCTACATCCTATTTCTATTTGGTAAGTTGTGATCTTTGCATTCTGGGGCTTCAGGAAGAAGGGTACCCCTATGTTTTTTCCTGTCACTTTATTTTTCTTTATCTCACCTCCATTCTTGGATACTTTGCTCCTAACCACAGGCATACACAAGGTGACCTCAATAATCAAGTGAAGCAGTTTAGCTGAGATGCTGATGTCAAGAATAGCTTTTCTTTTAGATAACCAAAATCTGTGATCTAACAGTTTTCTTGGGGACTGAGAAGCTTAACAATTACTTATAAAATTCCTAGGTGCTTTTCTCTTCTTCTCTTTCATTCTTTCTTTTACCATTTTCTTCATTCTCATTCTATCTTGTTCTACTTTTATCTCTGGTGTCCCCTAGGCTGTTCTAAACCAACATCCTCAATGAATCCTATTTTTCATCCTTATCATTCTTTCTTCCCAGAATGATAACACAGATTTCTTGGTATGGTATTTAAATCACCTCATTGTTCCTTAAATGTTTTTCTATTATAATTACTATTATAATTGTAATATTGCTACTAATATTACTATTCTGTTCTCCAGACTCATCAGGCAGCTTCTAGTCTTACCTTTTGATTAAGTTCAACAACAAATTCAGTGAAGATGTATTAAGCATCTTCTCTGTACAGGGCACTCTGTATGAGAGTATAGAGAACAGAATCAGGGATTAATTACTTCCCTAAAAGAGCTATCATTGTTTTCTAGTTCTAAATCAACTCATTGTTTTCTAGAATAATTCCAGTAAGTAAAGTCGACTTGTGTGCACACAAGTTGACTTTACTTACTGGAATATATATATATATATATATATATATATATGTATATATATATATATATATATCCCATTTGGATGCCTGATTTACAAAAGAGGGGATTCTATTTGTTTCTTTCTCACTAATAGGCTTTTGAAGATCAGAAAATTGGCCTTTTTAACTGTCTAGATCCTAAAAGAGAAATCATGGCCCTACCTTTTCAAAAAGAACTTGAGAAATACAAGAATATTGATGAAGATGAACTCCTTGGTAAACTCTCAGAAGAGGAGCTAAAACAGTTGGAAAATGTTCTAGATGACCTAGATCCTGAGGTAAGTGTGGAGGAAGTGAAGTACAGTGGTTCGTGAGACTATCACATACTCAAGATGCCTTCATGGTTGAACCACCAACAGCAAGGTCTATGACTCCAAAATCCAAGCCTGAGTTCCTTCCTGATTAGCTCTGTAATATTAGAAAGTCACTTAATTTCTCTGTTCCTCTGGTAGGAGTGACTTTTCTAGAGTCCTGTATTCAACCCAGAGCAACATTCTGAGAGTCCCATAGAATTCACATTCCCTCTCAGAATGGCCTAGACTCAAAGGTAGACTTTTATACAAGCCCATGATAACTCTGGGCTTTGAGACCAGAGGAGTCTGGAGGGTATTCTATGCCTTTCTAGAGCCCACGTTGGATGTATGGCTAATTTAAGGAGATGGGAGGTATCATCGTGGCATCCATGGAGTAAAAATAATAGCACCTCACTAACTTGGACTAAATGGGGGATGGCCAGATCGAATGTATAAGACAAATTTAATAACTGTTGATATTTTATGACTTTCAAGTAGATAAAAGAATTTGAACTATATAACAAAGATCTATCTTGCAGAGGCCCATGGGGGAAATACTGTAATGATTAGCCAAGAATGTTGCCTTATTTGATAAGACAACCATTAAATGTTTGTTGAATGGTATAGGAAAATAAGTGCTTTTAACTTCTTTAAGGATACTTTAAAAGTTTGTTGTTGTTGTTGTTTTTGCTTAACCCCAATTGCCTGGCCCTTACCACTCTTCTGCCTTGAAACCAATATTTAGTATTGATTCTAACATGCAAGGTAAGGGTTTAAAAAAATTATTCTGTTAGATAGTTTAACTATTTCCCTTGAAATCTTACTGACATTTTTATTTAGTTAGTAAACCCTTTCTTAGTGCAAAGGTGGACTACAAAATAGTCCCTGATTAAATTATAATTTTATAACTAGATAGATCTGAGCTGATGATTTTGTTATCGTATAAGACACTTTATAAATTATTCTAGCATGGCAGATACTTTGAATACTATGTTGAGTTTTACTTTTCCAGTAGACAGATTTTGTTTTTTAATAAAGGGAAGAGTTTTCAGTGAAGTAACATGCAATTACATAATGAAATTGGAGTTGGGAGAACTAATCCAATTCTTTCTGTGTGACTCTGGGAAAATCCCTTAACCTCTCCAGGAGTCCACTCTTCATATGTGAAATAAATATATTGGCGCTACCTCTCCAACTTAAAAAACAAAAAGCAGAACTAGCAAACAAACTTACAATACAACACGGCATGGAGTAAAAGCCTTTCTGAGATTAAGGAAATTTGCTCACTAGTGCATCTGTCAATTTTTGGAATGATGAAATAGGAGTAGGAACATGGGGTTTAGTGACTATGCCAAAAATGCATTAGATGGAATGTTTGTATGAGGAAAAGCAAATAGTTAATTTGGCATGAAGAATTAAGGTGTACCAAGCCTGGACACACAGTATGAATTTGGACGATGAAGGGCTCTAAAAACCAAAATGAGGAATTTGCATTTTGCTCTAAAAAACAATAAGAAGCCACTGTAGAGTTTTTTGGGAAGAGGAGTGGCATGGCCAAACGAGTTTTAGTTGTTATCCTTTGTGGTACCCTGGAAGATTTCTGGAAAGCAGATGGGCAGAAAGCATTTACAATTCCATTTTATCAGTGAGGAGTCTTCACTCTATGCCATCATCTGAGATAGGCCACCAGGAATTATCCACAGAATTGCCTTTCCGTGAGGTAGAGCTATAGGAATAGTTTCCTATTGTTTTTGATAGACCACCTGTTCTTACTGATTAGGGATGCTGAGACAAGATGAGATTCCTATTTATTTACATGTTAATGAACTACATTAATTAAGTCAGTACAGTTAAAATAGAACTTGTTACCACAAGTCAAATAGTCCTAGTAACTGGGAAAGTTATGTAGAAGGAGCCTTGTCCCGATATTTAATTTCCTTTGTGTAATTCTTCTGCCAAACACTGTTGCCATAGATAAGCTATTAGGATGCTTTTGACCAGCTCACTTTGCTGGACCATAGCGAGCTTCAAATAGGGCACGTGGTGACCGCCGGGGAGGGTAGGGGAGGCAGGAACCTCTCCTCCTCCACTTACTGAGGAGAGAAGGGAACCTTAGATAATTGGACAGAAATCCTGTGCTTACCTGATATGTTAGTAAATGGGGACGGAGATAGCAAATGAAACCCCAGGCAGATGACCCATCTTGTCACTGACACCTAACCAAACCTATTATTTGGCAGAGTGCACTCCTACCTGCAGGTTTCCGGCAGAAAGACCAGACACAGAAAGCGGCCACTGGCCCCTTTGACAGGGAGCATCTCCTTTCATATTTGGAAAAAGAGGCGCTGGAACACAAAGACAGGGAAGACTTTGTACCCTTCACTGGAGAAAAGAAAGGTAAGGTCTGGTCCTAAATTAGGGTTGAATGGCCAGCCTGGGATCGTTAAGTTACTGACTTACTCAATCAGGCCAAGAATGGGGTCTGACCTAAAAAAAAGAGAGGGGAGGGAAAAGACCCACTTTTCTTTCTTTGCTCACTGGCTATAAAAATGGACCCCGATGGTACTTTCTTCCCCTTCTTTTTTCTATTTCTTCTTTTTTTGGACTGGATCTGTGATTTAATTGAGATGGAGAACTCTTTCTACCAGTGCAAAGCTGTAACTTGTTTTACATTTTATAGCCTTAGAGAGTTGGCTGGGAATACTGAGAGGTTACAGGATTTACCCACAGCCACATAGTATATTTCAGAGGTAGGACTTAAACCCACATTTTTCTGACTCAGAGACTCCCACTTCATCTATGACACCATGTAATCTGCCATTGAAGCTCATTGAATTGCTGACAGAAGATTCACTTAAAGGAACTAAACACTAAAAAATGAGAGTCCTAGTAGTGATGTGCTGGTAAGTGTTTAACAACCAGCTCTCCATTAATAATAATTTATCCATGACAGGTTGTTAAGTTTATTCTGAATTATTAACATTTTCTCCATCACTTTTTAAACTATAAACAATCAAGATAATACATCAAGCCCTGATTTGTAGAATTTGTTGATTTCTGAGGTGTAAATGCTCTTACAATGAAGCATTCATCAGTCAGCTTTCTGATTTGAGCCACTTCCAGCACACCCCCTGGATCCTAGGGGTTCTGAGAGTTCAGAAAAGTATAAATGTAGGAGGAGGAAGAAAGTCCCATGCTTTCTGATTGATGTCACTCAGCCTTGTGCTAGCTCTTGGTTCTGTGCCAGAGCATTTTCATGAAGTCTTTTCTCCTTTATATCCACTTCATGTTAAACCCCCTGTTCTGCAGCCTTAATCAACAGACTTACTAAAATTAGGTACTGATGTTAGAGGCTGATTCACATGTCAACAGTATATACTTCTCTTTGGATGAACATTAAGAAAAGCTCATCTGACTGGAAGTCCTGATAATTCCTCTCTCTGGTCAGCTGAGAGCAGTCTGTGCAAGTTCTTTAGCCATAAAATGACACTAACATCTAAGGGTTCTAGGCTGGGTTAAATTAAAGTACCTACCCATCATGCCTATAGCTGTAGCTGTCTTCTGATTTTAATTGCTTACAGTTGTTCACACGCTAACTAATGGCTTATGTAATATTTAGAATGGCATTTAGTTAAGAAAATTAAGTACAAGTGAAGAATTGAGCAGATAATCAGAGCTAACCATGGGGAAAATGGCTAGTTACTATGGTAGCTGTTACTTACTTAATTGGGAAAAGGGAAAAAAAAGTTTCACATCTACAGTAAAATCCCAGGAGACATATCAAAGGGAAGGACTTTAATCAAATAAATGAGAAAATTGCTTAATTTCAGATCCATACTGAAAACTTTGGGGAGGAATTGGAATTTTAGGAGCTACCTGAATCCTAGAGAAGGCTAGGTGGAATGGGGGAACTGGAGAGAAGAAAGGAAGAGTAGAAAGAGGGTTTTCCAAGCATGACACATAATTTGGGAGAGGTGTCCAAGGATGAAGTAGGGTGTTGTAAAGAATAATAGACCAAGTCTGCCCAGAAAGACAAAGATCAGGCTGGGAACAAGATAGGAGGTACTTTGGGACTACTAGTAAAGGGCTTTGAGTCCAGAAATAACTATACAGATTAATGATGACCAATCAGGAATGTCTTAAAAGAGAGAAGTGATATGATAAAAGTGATATGGGATAGTACACCACATTCTACAATTAGTTTTTTTTCACTCAGTGTAGTTTTATCTATTTAGAAATTCCTACTTTTTATAGATAGTATTCATGTTGATAGATGACTTTGAGTTCTGATAGCTACTAGAATAGTCCAAAACAGACTTAGTATAATGCAAAGATAATACTGAAAAGAAATAGTTTCTCATATATATGTATATATGTGTATCTCTCTTTCTCTCTCTCTCTCTCTCTCACACACACACACACACACACACACCACAGAGAAAACCCTCTAAATTTAGCCTTTTTTCCTCTCTGGTTCCAATTAATGAGTCTTGTGAGGATTCTAAATAAGTCTGAATTTTGGGGTGAGGGCAAGTATCCTGACAGTATCCTATTTCCTACTTCTTTAACATCCTACTGCTATTAACTTTCTTGCTCCCTACTATTCCCTACCAGAGAATCAGTGGTTCTGTGAAGTTGGGAGGTAGACCACAAAGGGCACAGTAATAGTGGTAGTTCCTAGAGTTTCCCAGATCTCTGCCATAAGTAATGCCACTGTAAGGACTCAATTTACAACCAATAGGTTGTTGTTTTTTTCCATCCCTTCCCCCACTTCATAGTGCCCTGCTGTCACTGGCCCATTCCTAATGAATTCCCCAATTCTTCCTTTCCTCGATGTCATCTTAAGAAACTGACATTCTACAGATTGAATGACTAAGCAGCCCCCTATATATTCTTTTAGAGTTCTTGTTACCCCATTTCTCTGAAGCACAGAGAGAAGATCAAGATTTTCTTCTCTCCCCACTACAACATTTTTCCGCACTCCAGATACTCTTCTGAGGACTTGGGGGACTAGGAGTCTTAACCTCTTTCTAATTAGCAGGGAAATTCCCAGTTGGACACATAGAAAAGTGACTTAAGCATGGCTGTAGAAGCCACATCCTCTAGGTTAATCAGTTCCTTTTGTCAATTAAGCAGTCATTCTCAATTGTGTTTGTGTGTTTGTTTCGAAGGAAGGATCTTTATCCCCAAAGAAAAACTACAAGAAACTCATAAGGAAGAAAAAGTGACTCTTGATCCAGAACTGGAAGAAGCTTTAGCTAGTGCCTCTGATACCGAACTCTATGATCTTGCAGGTTGGTAATTAGCTGGATAAAAGATATTTGTACATATGTTAATATAAGCCATGGAATAATGTTATCATTAACAATATCAATATCCTTTTATTCTCTTTAATATCCTTTTAGTATCTTAACAACACCTAACATAGAATGTGTTAATGCTTACAAAGTAATTACATTTCTTATCTCATTTGAACCTAGTAATGAGCCTGTAAGGTGCAGGGGCTTTTTAATTTTTGATTCAGACTCATGACCTGTAACTTCATCAGTGTAAAGAATTTTCTAGTGAGAAAATTCCCTCAGTCAATGTATGAGTAACTATTTTGCAATTTCTGGTATGGGAGAATTGCCTAGGAAAATAGCTTAAGAGCTGAAAGGGACCTTAAAAACCAACCCCCTCGCTTTAAAAATGAGGAAACTGAGGCAAACAGAGTTTAAGTGACTTATGTAGAATCACACAGCTAGTAAATATCTGAGGCTGAATTTGAACTCAAATCTTCCTGACTTCAAGCCCAGTGCACTCTCCACTGGACCCCATTGCCCAGGCTTTTATAGGCAGTAGAGGTCAGAGGTAGAGTTTGAAATTAAGTCATCCTGATTCACTATCTATTATATCATACTGCCTCTCCAGGTAGGTAGATATTTTTGGTATTATTATCCTTATTTCCATTATTATTTTATATATTAATATATTTATATCATATTTAAATGGTATACTTACATATTTATAATTTTACATATAATATTATATTATTGTTATGTTTATTATTATTATTATTATCATTATTATTATTATTATTAGGCTACCAGGTAGCACTCTTGATAGGGTGCTAGGCCTAGGGGAAGAAAGTTATTTAATCATTTCAGTTGTGTCTGACTCGTTGTGACCTCATTTGGGGTTTTCGTGGCAAAGATCCTGGAATGGTTTGCCATTTCCTTCTCCAGGAAGGAAAGAAGACCTGAGTTCAAATGTAGCTTCAGACACCTGTGTGACCCTGGGAAAATCACTTAACCTCTGACTTCCTCAGTTTTCTCATCTACAAAATGGGGAAAATAATAGCGCCTACCTCCCAGGATTGTTGTGAGACTCAAATGAAGGTTTTTGTTAAGAGCTTTGTAAACATTAAGGCACTAAATAAATGCTAGCTATAATTACTATGTATTTTCTTATACTCTAAAGTCTTAATCTCAACACAGATGTGATCTGTGGTTCTTGAAGCCTATGCCTCCAGAGTATAAGCTATGCCAGATCCTACCCTGCTGGAAAGGCAGTAAGGCATCCGGTGATAAAGTGAGTGCCTACCCTCAAATGACCAGTCTAGCTAAGTGCAGAGAGAATCATCACCAGAAGCTGATGGATTTCTTTTTTAGCCAGAAATTCACTTGCTAAAATTTAGAGGAGTTTTGGTCTGCATTAGTAGAAGGAGAATGCCATTTATCACACCGGAGAAAACACCACAGGGACAGAACTACTGTCAAATGATCTGCAGAGGGAAATGGCAAACCACTCCAGTATCTATGCCAAGAAAACCCTAAATGAGTTCATGAAGAGTCAAAGGCAACTGAAATGACTGAACAACAATAAATGTAATGAGGTGGAAGGAATTCAACTTGTATACAAATCAGTAAATATATGATCATTTGAGAAGGGAAAGAACCCCAACCACTAAGGGTACCCAGAACACCTTTTCCTATAACAGATGACAACAAAGATGGGCACTGAAGTGAGTAAGGGATTCTCAGAGACAGGGTTGAGTAAACAGTGTGATCCAAGAATGGAATTAGCAGATGGGAGGCACTAGAGTATAGTGGATAGAGTTCTAGACTTGGGAGACAGGAAGACTTCAAACACTTACTATACAAACCTGAGAAAGTCATTTAATGTCTCTGAGCCTCAGTTTATTCATCTGTAAAATGGAGATAAGGCTAACTCCTACTTCACAGAGTTGTTATATTAGATGAATTAATGTGTATAACATTAAACCACTATGTAAATATTGATTATTATTATTATAATATCTACGAAGTATCTGGGAAGTTTCTTTAATAGACTATAAACTCCCTGTGGGTAGTGATTTTTCATTTTTATCTTTATATTACCAGTGCTGAATACAATAGTATGCACTTAATAAATGTTTGCTAATGGATTGATATAAGAGAAAAAGAGTGTATGGGTAATAGAAATAATAGGCATGAAAACAATCTCCTCAAGAAACAGATTAAAAACCTGAAATTCTCACATTTTGCTCTAAGTAAGAATATCCACCATTCTAATAGCTTCTCTTTGCTTTTTAGCTGTTCTTGGAGTTCACAATTTAGTCAATAATCCACGGTTTAATGAAGAAGTACCAAGTAATGAAATTGGCAAAAGCCCTCCTAGAAGTAAGTAAAAGGGGATTTGTCAAGGATGTGAAACTTCTTGGCTGCTTGCAAATTCAGATTTCTTAATTGGCTGTAACACAATATGTCCCAGGATATTTAGTATTATTACATGGTTGTCAAAAAGCTTAGTGTTGCAATTGTAGAATGTTATCACGCAAGCTTTTACCCTGGAAAGTTTTGATCCCTGTTACTGTTCACATATGTGGCTTGCCCTCACAAATAATCTTTTAGATTCTGCCTAATGTCTTACTTGCTTTTAATGATCTGGGCTTAGGGGCAGATACAAGTCTTATAGCAAGCTCTATTTCAAAGTCCAGGAGGAGTTCTATCTTGTCAGGAAAGGAAACATTATCAGGAAAGATAAGAAGGTAATGAACACTGAGACAGAGCCTGGGAAAAGCTGCAGACTAGAGAAATGGATGGAAAGGAACTTGCAATATAAATAGGAGACCTGGGGGTGGATAGTTGGTGTTTAAGATATTTTATTAGAAAAGTCAGTAATGGGAAAAACATGGGGACAAGGAAAAACTAATTAGGAAGAAGGTTCAATAACTTTTTAAATTTTAATTTTTTATTTAATTTTAAACCCTTACCTTCCATCTTAGAACTGATCCTAAGCACCAGTTAGGGCTGGGCAACTGGGGCTAAATGACTTGCCCAGAGTCACCCAACTAGGAAATCTCTGAGGCCAGATTTGAACCTAGGACCTCCTGTCTCTAAGACTGGATCTCTATCCACTAAACCATCTCACTGCTCTTCTATATCTTTTTTAAAGCTAGTGGCACAGTGGATAGAGTATAGGACTTGCAGTTTAGAAGACCCAAGTTCAAATCCTACATTAGATATTTACTATATGGATAATCTTGAGCAAGTTAATTAACCACAGGGCAGAGAGCTTGGAATTAGGAAGACTTAAATTCAAATCTGGCCTCACATACTTCCTAGTTATGTGACCCTGGACAAATCACTTAACCCCCATTGCCTAGGCCTTATTGCTCTTCTGTCTTGGAACCAATACACAGTATTGATTCTAAGATGGAAGGTAAGGGTTTAAAAAAAGTAATCTGGGCATTTCCTGACTTCTTAAAAAGCATAATCAACCACAAAATCTTCTTTTCTCATATTTTTATCTATGACATATTTAAGGATTCAGGACAGGCACTAGAAGAGAAAAGAGAAAGGGGGAAAGAACATTCAAAATAAAGATTCATCTGGATGTTTGAAAGTAACCAGAGAAATGTACTATTCATTTTCCAAAAAGAAGTAGAAAACCTTGGAAGTTAAATGGGAGGCTAGGATATTATATTCTCTGAAATTTCTGCTAACTGTGACATACAAATCCTCACACATGGACAAGGCCTCGATTTCAGGCTTTCTATAGCCCTTTTGTTTCCCTAGCTCTTCAGTATTTGCTAGAAGATCAGTATATTTGCTTAAGCTTTCTGAATACTTCCTGTCCTTTGGACATAGCCTCAGGATGGAGGAATCAGTAACCACTGATCAACAGTCCATGCCATACTGGCATAAGGAGAGTGGATCTTCTAGCTTGGTTTAGTAAAGCAGTAGACCCATAGATGTTCAAGGTTATAAAAACCATTAACAGGAACATAAGTGAATCAAGAAATAAAAATGCCTTATGATATGTTGAATTCTCTTCATGTGTCTCACAGATTTCATTTATTTATAGCTTTACCAACACTGGAAAATAACCCATTATCTTCTTTTGGGTGTATCCATCTGTACCCACATTCCTGGAATGATTAAAAAAATGAAGGAAAGTAGGAGGGAATTAAAAGTTAAACAGTGAGGAGAATACATTCTTTTTCTTTTTTTTTAACTCTTACCTTCTGTCTTAGAACTAATACTCAATAGTATGTATTGATTCTGAGTCAAAAGAGCAGAAAGGAGTATTGGTTCTAAGATGGGGTTAAGTGAGTTGCCCAGGGTCACATAGCGAGGAAGTGTCGGAGGCTCTATTCGAACCTTGGACCTTCTGTCTCCAGACACTATCTACAGAGCCACCTAGCTTCCCCCTCATTTCTTTTTCCAATGATGCGTGCTGTATATAAGGTTATATTTATGTGTATAAAATTATATTTAATCCTCAACATTCAGGCATTTAACTTTCACATCTTCAAGTATTCACATGATTTCATGATAATCTCATTTTCACTTTTGCATTGTCAACCACACAATTTCACAGCTATATACCATAGAGAAAAAAATGATCGTGACAGTCACAATTTCCAAATTTGAAGGGTGGTTTGGCATTATTATTCAGCTGGATGGAGACATCGAGATGATGGGTTTCATCATCAATACATATACACACATCCGTGTATACATATAGTATGTATCTGTGTGTTTAGATGCATTTATACACATAAACACTATTTATGCACATATTATATGCATACGCATATTTATCTGTCCATTCACTATTTCTTTATATACATGCCAGTCATCTTCATATGGGAGTGCTATTTGGAAAGGTACTATGCCAAATGGCCATCTGCACATTTGATTATTTATAGACCCCAAAACCTAAACCCAAACACAATATTTCTGAGCAATACTGATGTTTGTTTTCGTGATAAGGCCAGGAACCTTATCATTTCCTATATTTGAGCCTTGAACATAGTTACTGAAGCTGAGAAACATCAAGTTAAAGCACCAGGAAGAATTAATTAGTCATTAGTAAAGCCATATAATTCACTTGCTTGTCTAATAAACCTGAGTATGTTTTTTATTAGATTTCATAGTTCCTGAAACCCATAGTACCACTTTGGCAAACTGTCTTTAACTCTAAGAATTATGTTATCACACATGATTAAGAAAAAGAGAACTTGAATTCTAAAAAAAGTATTAACTTGTGTTTTAGATGTGGTCAAAGGTGAGAAGGTCAAGCCAATATTTGAGGAACCACCCAATCCCACAAATGTGGAACTAAGTTTGCAGCAGCTGAAAGCAAATGATCCCAGCCTTCAGGAAGTCAACCTCAACAACATTAAGGTATTTAATTACAACAGCAGTCACTTGATTGCATCAGTAAGGGCTGGAAATGTTCTAGAGATTACTGGTTACCTGTTTGCTTATCAATTTACACCCTTTTAGAATATCTCTTATTTTCCTATGCTATGAAATGCGTTTGTATAATGAAAAAAAAGAGGATGCAGTCTCCACTGTTCCTTGAAAGAAGTCTCAGTTCTTGAAATAAACACAGAAGGAATTTATAATATATGTTTATCCAGATGGTAACTGGATCCTTAGCCTAGGTTATGCAGTTTCACATGAAAGTTGAAGGATAAAATGGCCTTGGGGACCCTAACCATCCTTCCTGAATTATAGAACATAATCCAGAAGGAGCACAAAGTATGCCAGTATGAATGTTCTCATTAACAATAGTAAGCTAGTTCTTTTTTGGGAAGCCAACTTAAAAAGAGTCAAATTCCAGAGTTTTAGATTTGGAGTGGAAGAGTTTGATCATTGTGCTTTGGACCAGAGGTAAATGTCTCTTTTACTCCAAATCCAAAGAATTCCTTGGGCCATGAAAGAAGGGAAAGATGTTAACAGATATAATTGGTTTAGGGGCATCTTATAAAGATGACTATAAAATCAACATATACAGGCATAACTATTTTATTATACTCTAATCTTGCATTTCAAACAACCAGATTTATAATTTTACCATGTTCCATAAATATCTCAAACTTGATGAGTCCAAAATGGAATTAAATTTGTTGCTCCCCTAACTCATTGCCCCTCTGAATTTCTCTGCTTTTTTTGAGGGTGTCCCCTAAGGATCATAGAATTGGGGCTGGAAGGGACCTCAGTGACCACCTAGTTCAATCCTCTCATTTTATAAATGAAGAAACTGAGGCTCAATGAGAGTAAATTACTTTTATATTATCATATCAATAACGAGCAGAAGTGTGATTTGGACTCAGAACCTCTGGCTTCCAAACCAGTGTTCTTTCCAGTACTCCATGCTGTTATCCTTCCAGTTAGCAACTACTTTGCAACCTTGGAATCATCTTTGACTCTTGGCTTTTTCTAATTCATTTTTTTCTCCATTAAAATTCATTGTCACTTCCCAATGACTCCCCTTCTCCAACATGATCCTCTGTAAGAAATAAATATGGTCAAATATAACAAATGGATATATTACATGAGCAAGCCTCATTCAGTTCATAAACATTTGTCAAACAGCTGTGCCTGGAATAATACTAGACTCCCAAGATATATAAAAGTGAAGCAGCCTATTCTATTCTATTCTATTCTATTCTATATCTATTCTATTCTATTGTGGGAGATGGCATTTATAGACCTAAGTTAAAACAAATTCTTTCCTAGACTGGACTTATAATTTCTTTGATGTAGATAACCCCCTACAAGGAAATTCCCTTCATTAATGTAGATGGGTAGCTTCTTTTTAGGCAAATACCTGAGATTAAATGCCTTGCCCACCACCAATATGTGCCAGAGATCAGCATTCTCTCTACTATGCCAGGAAGTCATATGAAGCAGAGATATTTAAATGGATATAGCCCTGGATCTGGACTCAGGTCTCCCTGAACCCAGAACCTGTCTCAGTCACTTACCAATTGTGTGATGCTGGGCAAGTGAATTAACTGCTTTCTGCCTTAGTTTTCATCTATAAATGGATAAAACAATAGTACCTGTCTCCTAGAATTACTGTGAGGATGCAACAGAATAATATTTTAAAGTACTTTGCAAGCATTAAAGCACTCTATAAATGGTGTCTATTTTTGTCAGCATAAAATATACCAAAGTTATTTGAGGAGAGGAAAAGGTGAGGGTGTTTGCCCCCAGGGGAAACAAGATCAACTCTATGTAGGAAATGACCCTTAAAGAAAACCAGAATTCTAAGGGGCTGAGATTAAGAGGGAATGCATTCCAGACATAAGAAACTACCTGTGTCACAAAGGCACACAGAAATAGAAGGTGGAATGTCTCATAAAGGGAACAGAAATATGGCCATTTCATTGGATTGCAGACTTTTTGAAAGAGAATAATGGTGAACTAGGATTGTAAAGATCCAGATTGTAAAGATATTTAAATGTTAAATAGAGAAGTTAGTGTTTTATCTTAAAGGCAAAAGAGAACTTCTGCAAGGATTCTTAATCTGGGGTCCATGAATTTGGTTTAATTTTTTTTGTAAATATATTTAACATAATTGTTTTCCCTTTAAATTTTATATATGTAAAAGCTTTATCCTGAGAAAGGAGTTCATAGATTTTACCAGGGTCCATGACCCAGAAAAGGTAGAGCTTTTTTAAGGAATGGAATGAAATGTGCCTTAAAAATATAATTTCACAGCTTTGTGCAGAGCAGATTGGGGAGAGGAGAGACAAGGGAAGGAGACCAGCTAGGAGACTATTGCAGTAGTGTAAGTAAGAATAGAGTACAGCCTGAACTTACTCTGAGTTCTTGGTAAATGTGAGAACAGATGAGTGGGAACATACTCCAACTCAGATGATGTGCTGGAAAATATTTAACCACAGGTCTTCCCCCCCCAAATATATGAATTACACACTTTTAAATTTAATCTAATTTATTAAATTTTTCTCCATTACTTTTTAAATCTAGATAATCAAGACCTTTTTTGTAGCATTGTTGAATTTTAAGATATAAATGCCCACACTTAAAATTTAACAATCAGCTCCCTACTTCACCCCTGCCTAAATCTAATGGATTGCCAAGACTTATTGATCTATCACCACATCTTTGCCTTCTGTCTTCCTCCCTCATCCTAGAGTCCCTATTGGAGCTCAGTTCCTCATCACTTTTCATCAGGATTATTCCATTTAGTCTACCAAAGCTTCCATTCCTTCCCTTCTGATCTTTTCTCCATACAACAGCCAAATTGATATTTCTAAAATAGAGTTCTAACCATGTCATTCCCCTATTTAACATTTTTCAGGAAGTTTCTACTGGCTCTAGGTTAAAATACAAAACCATCCAACCATCTAATTCAAGCTCCTAGCTACCTTTCTACTCATTTCCTATTATTTCCTTTTACATTCTCCATTTTAATCCAGTTGTCCTGTTAGTTGTCTATGATATATCTGTGTTCCACTTCTGTACCTTTGTACAAGTGATCCCCCATATCTGAAACACAGAAATCCCTCTTTGCCTCTGCCTCTTAGAATACCTTGTTTTTTGAAAGCATATCTTAGATACTATCTACTACAAGGTTTTTCCTGTTCCTTCTAGTTTGGGGGCTTTCTCTTGAAATTACTTAATATAATTTATGAAGACTTTATATATTTATTTAACTTTACACACCTTGTCTCCTCCAATAGATTGTAACCTCATTGAGGGCAATGGCTACTCATTTTTGTCTTTGAACCCATGCACTTAGCACAGTACCTTACAAGTATTAAGCATTAATAAAGGCTTCTTAAATTGATTTGAAGTTCAGCATATTGACTTAAGCTTCTTTGAAAACTTTCTGTGTTTTGGATGTAGCCTTCAATGAGGGAGTACATAGCCATTGATGAACATCTGATGCATTTTGCCACACTGGTAAAAAGAGAGCAAACACTGTCCAAGGGAAGGATTACAAAGACATTTCAGAAGTAGACATGTATATAATGGGATGCCTATACTATCATAATAATATGGCTATCCATTCTGACCTTTCATTTTACAGTATTTGCATTATCATTCAGAGAAACCATTACCAAGTGGTTCCTGCCTTTTGTTAGATTTCACACATTTTACAACTAGCTTACTCTTCTGATTGCCTGGTCTTTTCTGTATAAAACTGGTTGACACGACTTCATAAAATTTATGATTTCTCTTCCTTGTACATTGGTTAGTCCATACACAATACTGTAGGGAAGTACTTCATTGAGTCTTTCTCTTGGAGTCCTCTATTCTAACTCTAAAAGAGGTTTGTCCAAAGAATGCCGGCTGGAAAAAAAATTGTGCTGGGAAATCCATGTTAAGGAATTCTGTACTAATAGAGCCTTTGGGCATATCTATTCCCTTCTTCCACATTTCTTTACTACTTTGAAAAAACTCTATAATTTAATTGATGAGGGTATTTCCTCTATCATTGTAGATCAGAGCTCCTTAATATCTCATGAGTGTCTGAAATATTAATCACCTGGTGACCAACTTTCTGGTAATGAATCTTTCAACATTTCACTAAACCATTTCCCAGACATCAAATATACATTCAGTCCACCTTCTGCCTCATACACAGAGCTTTTCCAGTGTGGTAAAGCCAACCAAAACTTAGTCTCCCAAGTCATAGGGTCACTTCTACACTAATAAGGAGAACTTTAGTGTAGATTCCTCCCAGTCACTTTTTTTCCATGAACCAAAAGCTGTTTTTTTTTATTTAAAAAAATTTCAAATGAAGATTTTTTTCTTCTCTTCCTTTTCCCTACCCTCTACTGAGAAAGCAAAAATAAATATCTATTACTCAGGCAAAACAGATTCCCCACATTTGCCCCAAAGCTTGTTCAAGAAAACTTCTTGGGAGGCAAATGGTGAGTGGATGTAAGAATTTTGTACTAATAAGAACCAAGAAATCATTATGGGACAAAAATAAGCATAAATAATTGAAGGCAACATTTTCCAATGCCCTAAGGGGGCTACAGATGCTCATTATGGGCTTAGTACTTAAAATAATTTTCCTGTTAAACTACATTGTGGTATGGTGAAAAGAGTAATGGATTTGGACTCAAAGGATGATAAATGATTTTAGATCTTGAATTGGAAGGGACTTCAGAGGCTCTCTTGTTCAACTCTTTCAAAAATTCAGGTTCAAATCTCATTCTGCTCTGTGTGACCTTGTGCTAATCATTTAACCTTGCCAGACTCCAGTTTCAATATCTATAAGGTGAGAGAGATACTCAGACACCCTTCTAGCTCTAAATTTATGATTCTAGTCTTCATTTAGTATCAACATGTCCCAGTAAGAACACACAACTTTTAAGAGTTTTCCTGATTTTAAAATATCATCTTGTCCATAAATAGAAAAAACCACCACCTTTATTTCTATTTAGACAGTCTTGGGGACATCATTCTAGGTAGCAGAGCTCAGAATACATTATACTGATGGGGATTTTAGAACTTGACGGCAAGTAGAGACTTTCACTGTGAAACTCTGAATAGAAGTTGGAAATGGAGTTGCAGTACAAATGTTTAATAGTAGGGCAATTAGTCAACAACTATTAAGCACCTAAATGTTGCAATGACTGAACAGTCCCCAACATACAAATGGATTATATTCCCAAAGTTTCTGCATTATTTGGTTATTTAGAATTCGGTATACATTTCATTGTAGAAATCATATTATTATGAGTTGAACAATTTAATTCAGAATGTAGTTAAAATACTACACATTTACATTGTAGGAGACTATTGTTATCATATTAGTAGTTTAGCTAATTGGCTAAAACAAAAACTGTAAACTTTAATGTTTTATTTTTCTCAAAAGCTGGTATCTTATAGGAGGATGAAGTGGGAAGATGTTTGTGACTCTTTTAAAAGAGAATTCCAGGCAATTGTAAGGATTTTAGAGGTTGATGGACTGGTCCTTTATAATGTTTAACATTGTGGTAAAATGCATAGCTTCCTTTTTCCTTAAAATAGATATATCATTAGCAACAAATTTAAGTTTTTCATTAAATCTAAGCACTTATCACAGTACTTTGTACATAATGGTTGCTTAATAATGCATGTTGTGTTTGTAGCTATGTTAAAGATAATTTTGGGATTCACAAATAGAATGAAGAGAAGTAAAAAAAGAGAAAATGGAGATGAATGGAGAGAGATTTTTCCTTGAAACAAATGGGCAAAATTTGAAAGCAAGGAAAGAAGGAATTAAATACAATATACTTTTAATGAATAGTTCCTATAAGAGTAGTATATGATCTTAAGCTTCCCTAAGAAAACATCTAGCTTCAAGGAAGGGATACTCCTACCATACTCTGATCCTGGGAAGATAGCATCAAGAGTTCTATATTCATTTCTGACCACTATGCTGGAGTATGACCAGAAGTGCACAACTAAGATACTATGTGCACTCCCAATTTTATAGCTTACTTCTTCCTAAGTTTAGTATTCAGTTAGTCCTGATTCCTTCCTTGTTATTCCTTACTTGGGAGAATTGGGATATATAGCCTGAAAAAGAATACTCAAGAGGGAAAGTTCTAGCTGCTTTTAAGTATTTGAAGGATTGTCAGTTGGAAAAGGGAATGAGACCTGTTCTCCCTGACCCATAAAACAGAAATAGGAATAGTGTGTGGATGTTACAAAATTTAAGTTTGATGTAAAGAAAAATTCCTTAACAATTAGAGCTAGCCAAAGCCAGAGTGAGTCCCCCCATACAAGAGGAAGGCTAAATGTCAAGACTAGATAACCATTTATTGGGTATTGCTTTAAAGTATATGTTTTTTAAACCTTTATCTTCTGTTTTAGAATCAATTCTAAGTGTTGGTTCTAAGGCAAAAAAGTGCTAAGGGCTAGGCAATGAGGCTTAAGTGACTCACCCCGTATCATATAGCTAGGAAGTATCTGAGGTCAGATTTGAACCCAGGACTTCCCATCTCTAGCCCTGGCCCCCAAACCTCTGAGCCACCTAGATGCTCCCAAGGAAATTATTTTTCAGGAATAGATTGAACTAGATGGCCACTAGGGTTCTTTCCAATGCTAAAATTCAATAATTATGTCATTATCTGGACTATAAGTGATAGAAGTAATAGATGTAGGAACCCCCTAATTGAGAAGAAAGAAGATGATAAATTATATTTAGATGATCAGTGATAGAAAGGAAGCATCATTAGGTCACAGAGTTGGTAGAATTTATTCAGGCTAAAATGTGGTTCCTGTCCAGAACAAAGATAATGGAGGGTAAATGGGCAAATGGTTAAAAATATCTTTTAAATAAATAGGGACCTTTTGAAAGTCAGAAATATGTAATTTAGGATCCCACCCAATGGTCTTAAAATCTGTACCTCTACATTTCATAGAATATTCCAATTCCAACTCTGAAGGAGTTTGCAAAGGCTCTGGAGAAAAACACCCATGTGAAGAAGTTCAGCCTGGCTGCCACCCGCAGCAATGATCCTGTTGCAATTGTAAGTAAATCTCTTAAATATATAACTTGAAAAATTCATTAGAAGCAAATACAGGCTGTCCCAGAAGTCTCAGGGCAAAAGGCTTAAGTAGCTACTGCTTATAACTGCACTAAGACTTTTGGAACAAGTTGTATAACATTTTTTTCTATTAAGTGTTCTTAATACAGGTAAAGTATGCTCTGCATAGTAAGTAAACCCACATTAGTTATGATTTTATGGGAGGGGAAACATTTTATCTAATTGGATCTCAACTATCAGGAGACATCAAATAACTAGAATTTTCATTCGTTTAGGTGAAATCATTTAGGCAAATTATAAGGAAACGTTGCTAAGCATAGGCATGAAGTTACATTAATGAATCAGTCAACAAATATTTATTATGTGCCAGGCTATGAACTAAGCACTAGAGATATAAATACATCTGTTCTTAAGGAGCTTCTGTTCTAATAGAGGAAGACAAAAACATAAAAAGGAGCTAAAAGCAGTAGAAGGGGAAATAATACTACTAAGCTCTAAAAAGTATTTAGAATTTATCTTTCTTGTTGTAAAGAAGCTCTCATTTCTAGACTACTCAAAGCCCTGGAGACTTGTACAGTGCCCTCCCTACTTTGGGAATAGGTTATTGGGACCCAAGTTGTTTTTTTTTAAATTAAGTTATTACCAAACACCAGCTTTATTCAGTATGCTGAGCATTTCTGCACAGAAACCCTCAGAAATGCTCACTGAATCTTCTTCCTTATCTGTCCAGGCTTTCGCCGACATGTTAAAAGTAAATAAGACATTGAAAAGCCTAAATATTGAATCCAACTTTGTCACTGGAACTGGGATTCTGGCACTGGTGGATGCACTGAAAGAAAATGAATCCCTGACAGAGATCAAGATAGACAACCAGGTAAGCTGCAGCATCTATCTATGTACTACAATTATGTCTGCTATGCAGAGAATGAGAGAGTGGTAGCCAAAAGTTCATCCATGCCATGGGGAGAAAATATTCTAGCCTAGGATAAGTGAAGCACTTGAGGAGACAAGCAGAATAGTATTGATGCACTAGAGTAGTGTATTATCAGTTTCTACTAAAGGTAGGACCCCAGACCCATCCAAGAAGCCCAGCTTTGCCCCTGACCTTAACCTGACCCTCCAATCCTACTCTAATCAAGAAAGGAAAGCAAATTGTCACACCCCAGAACTCAGTTACCATTTTTAAAAAATGGTTCTTTTTCCTCATAAAATATAGCCAATATAACCAATATATCTAATATAGATAGACCAGGGTGAGCAAATGCAGCTACTCATGCTGGCTCTCCAGCCAATTTGTCTCTTTACTCTCCTCTGTTCCAAAATTAATCAGTAGCTGCCATTTCTTAAGGAGGGGAGAATGTTTATGCAGAGACCCAGTAGTTATAAAGGTCCTTATCCCAAATTCAGGCATTAAACATTTATTAAGTACCTACTATATGCCAAGCACTGTACTAGGTTCTAGGGATTCAGAAAGAGGCAAAAAATAATCCCTGACTTCAAGAAGCTCACAATTTAATGGGGGAGACAAAACACAAATAAATATGGACAAACAAGCCATATACAGGATAAATTAGAAATAATAGAAGGAAGGCACTAGAATTAAAAAGGATTAGGAAAGATTTCCTCTAGAAGATGGAATTTTTGAAGGGACTTTCAAGGAAGCCAGTAGGTAGTGTAACCGCCAAAATGTGGTTGCCAAAACTGTGAAGATAATTTTTAGTGTCTTGACTTAAAATCTAAAAATAAGTGGTCGCTATGGGAAAATTCCCAAATATGAAAATACCCAAGTCAGCTGGGTTTTATGGAGATTTTAATTCATATAAATGAAGGAATTAAGGGAAGGAGAGAGAGAGAGAGAGAGAGAGAGAGAGAGAGAGAGAGAGAGAGAGAGAGAGAGAGAATAGCCAAGCAGTAGAAAAGGGCCTAGGCCAAAATGGCCTAGGCCTGAGCCTAAGGGAGAACAAGCCAGTCTTTATCACTCACCACAAGATCATCTTCAAGCAAGCTCCAATCCTTCAAACTCCGAACTCCAACCAACTCCCTATATCTGACTTCCAATCCAAAACTCAGTTACCTGAACTGACTTCTCCTTTTATTTTATTTTATTTTATTTTATTTTTTAGTTTCATTGACTTATTTTTTTAAACGTTATTTTATTTGGTCATTTCCAAACATTATTCATTGGAAACAAAGATCATTTTCTTTTCCTCCCCCCACCCCCACATCTCCCATAGCCGACATGCGATTCCACTGGGTATCACATGTGTCCTTGATTCAAACCCATTTCCATGTTGTTGGTATTTGCATTAGAGTGTTCATTTAGAGTCTCTCCTCAGTCATATCACCTCCACCCCTGTAGTCAAGCTGTTACTTTTCATCGGTGTTTTTACCCCCACAGTTTATCTTCTGCTTGTGGATAGTGTTTTTTAGATCCCTGCAGATTGTTCAGGGACATTGCATTGACACTAATGGAGAAGTCCATTACGTTTGATTGTACCACAGTGTATCAGTCTCTGTGTACAATATTTTCCTGGTTCTGCTCCTTTCGCTCTGCATCACTTCCTGGAGGTTGTTCCAGTCTCCATGGAATTCCTCCACTTTATTATTCCTTTTAGCACAATAGTATTCCATCACCAACATATACCACAATTTGTTCAGCCATTCCCCAATCAAAGGGCATCCCCTCATTTTCCAATTTTTGGCCACCACAAAGAGCACAGATATGAATATTCTTGTACAAGTCTTTTTCCTTATTATCTCTTTGAGGTACAAACCCAGCAGTGCTATGGCTGGATCAAAGGGCAGACAGTCTTTTATTGCCCTTTGGGCATAGTTCCAAAAATGCCCTCCAGAATGGTTGGATCAATTTACAAGTCCACCAGCAATGCATTAATATCACAACTTTGCCACATCTCCTCCAGCATTCATTACTTTCCATAGCTGTCATGTTAGCCAATCTGCTAGGTGTGAGGTGATACCTCAGAGTTGTTTTGATTTGCATCTCTCTGATTATAAGAGATGTAGAACACTTTTTCATGTGCTTATTAAGAGTTTTGATTTCTTTGGCTGAAAACTGCCTGTTCATGTCCCTTGCCCATTTATCAATTGGAGAATGGCTTGATTTTTTGTACAATTGATTTAGCTCTTTGTAAATTTGAGTAATTAAACCTTTGTCAGAGGTTTTTATGAAGATTGTTTCCCTGACTTCTCCTTTTAAAGAAATTTTCTCTTATGTCACCTCCCCTAAATTTTCACATCTACCAATCACAATAGTTGCTTTTTTCCCAGGACTGCCCATTCTTAGTTCACATCTTCTTTGGTTCTCACCTTCTCTGGTTAGAGTAAATCCTCTGAGCACTTCACACCTCTTTTGTTAAGCTTGCCTTTTGTAAGTTGCTTGACCTTTTAGTGATTAATTTAACCTTTATAGGTACTTAGCACCCTTTTGTATTAGATCTAAAAATAGACCTAGCCTAAGATTCTAGCTTTACTATAAGGCATGAGTTAGGGACTTTTCATTGTTCAATCAGGAGTTTGCAACTGTATCTTCCCCTAAGGCGCACTGTCTGAGTAGGGTGGAGTAATGTTAAAAGTTCCCAATACATTCCTGATCAAATACCTCCATTGTTAAAAATGGGGAATAACTTAATCAAATCTTCTGAAGTAGAGCTGAGTAGTTTTAAGATTCACAGTAGTGATGAGGAAGAAGAACGCCCCAAATATGGGGAATAACCAGAAATAATAGAGCCAAGAGGTAGAGTATCTTTTTTCAAGAAACAGCCAGAAGGCCAGTATCACTGGACTGAAGGTTATGTATCAGGGAGTAAGGTGTAAGAAGACTGGAAAGGTTGAAAGGTGCTAGGTTATGAAGGACTTTGCATAAAGGCAGAAGATTTTGTATTTGATCCTAGAGGCAATAGGAAATAATTTGAGTTTAGTGAGTAGATGGGATGACATAGTAGCACTTCAGGAAAATTTTAGTGAATAAATGGAGGGTAGATTAGAGTAGGGAGAGACTTGAGGCAGGTAGACTTATCAGCAGGCTATTATAATTCTCCAGGTATGAGGTAAAGAGGAGCTGCACCAGAACACTGTCAGAGGAGAGAAGAGGGCATGTTTGATAGATATTGCACAGGTGAAATCAACAGACTATGGCAATAGAGTGAGTATGGAAGGTATGAAAGAGAGTGAGGGGTTGAGGGTAACCTAGATTGTGAGCATTGGGGCTTGGGAGTATGGTATTGCCATATACAGAAATAAGGAAGTTTGGAGACAGGGAGGGTTTAGGGGGAAAGATAATAAGGTCTATTTTGAACAATGTTGAGTTTAAGATGTCTTGAGATATCTGAAAAGCAGTTGGATATGTGAGATTGGAGAAGGAAAGATTTTCTTTGGAGCAGGGAGATTGGGGAAGGAAAGGTAGATTTGAGAATCATCATCATAGAGATACTATTTAGTGTGTGGGAGCTGATGAGATCACTAAATGATATAGTATAGTGGTTAAATACATACCGTTAAAATACTGTTAAATATCTATTAAATACCTACAGTTAGAGGGAGTTAAATGAAAATATAGCAAAGGAGATTGAGAAGTAGTGGTGAGACAGGTGGGAGAACCAAGAGAGAGTGGTATCCTGAAAACTTAGAGAAGAGAGAGTATCAAGGTGTTGTGGGGGGAGAAATGTCAAAAGATGTATAAAGGTCAAAAAGAAAGAAATTTGGGGAAAGGCCATTGGATTTGTAAACTAAGAGATTATTAGCAAGGGGGCAGTTTTAGTGGATTAATAATTCTGGAAGCCAGGTTGTAAGGAGTTAAGAAGGAAGTGAGAGGAGAGAAAATGGAAGTTCTTATTGACAGCCTTTTCAGGGAATTTAGTCACAAAAAGTAGAAAAGATACAGAATAATAGTTAGCAGGGAGAGAATGATCAAATGAGAATTTTTCCTACTGCCTGTTCACATAATAGGCACTTAATGTTTATTGACTTAATGAGTTATGAAAAGGTGAGGGTTGGGGAGAAAAGATGAGTTCAGAACTGAACATGTAAAATTTAAGATGTCTGTGACTTCCAGTTCAAGACAACATATATAAAAGGAAACATAAGACCAGAGTTCAAGAAAGAGGTTAAGACTGGATAAAATAGATCTAAGAATCACAGAGTGAATCCATGGGAACTGGTAAGATTATCAAGCAAGATAGAGTAGAGGAAGAAGAGGAAAAGACCCAGAACAAAGCCTTAATAGATTTCTTTGGATAGTCAGCATGACCTAGATGAAGATCCAACAAAGGAGACTGAGAAGTAGTCAAACAAAGAGGAGAGCTAAGAGAGGCAGACAGGCAGAGACAGATAAAGAAAGACAGAGATATATAGGAAAGGAGTTAATCAACAGTGTTAAAGACTGCAGAGAGGTGAAGAAAGATGAGGTTTGGGAAGTTTCCATTAGGTTTGGCAATTAAGAGACAATTGGTAACTAATAAGGGAACAATTTCAGTTGGATTCAGATCCTGGAAGCTAGACTGCATAAAGTTGAGAAGAGAGAAAAGTAGAGGCACCAACCATAGACAATTCTATTAAAGGGTTTAGTATAAAAGGGAAAGAAACTTATGAGATGATTCCTAACAGGGATGAACAGATAAAATAAGGATTTTTTAAGGATGAGGGAGACATGTAGGCAACAGAGAAGCAGCCAATAGACAAGAACAGAATAAAGATTCGTGAAAGAGGGAATGATAGAAGGGGAAATCTGCTAGGCAATGGAATGCCATTTTGCTAGTCCCAGGGACTAGAACTAAATTTCTAATCTGGAAGTTTCTTTGCTGGATGTGTCTTCTAACCTAGCTAGGTCTAGGAGAACAGAATGAAGAAGAGCAGAAGGATGTTTGTGGTATGGTTCTGTAGTGTTCCTCAGGTTTCTGACCTCAGAAGAGTCTTGGGCCACCTAGAACAGTTCAGCTTTCCTTATTCCCTAAACTTTCTCCTGAACTGTTTAGCATTCAATAAAGGTGTAAGATGAAATGGGGAAGAGGATAGGTAAAATAGAATTATCCTTCTCATGTACCTATACATCTCTAGGACTTCACCCCCCTCCATCCCAATTCCAATTTGCTTCCCCAGAATGCCCTTAAAATTAATTTCTAAGACTTTATCTTCCAAGCTCAGAAATGTAAGCTGTGGACATCTCATGGGTACTTTTCCTATAAATTGCTACACTAACTCCCACATAGTCATGCTTTTTCTATTGCTGGGTACCTAGAACAAAGGTTAAAGGATAGAGTCTATTTAGAGTACTAAGAAATAAGGATAAGGAAGAGATAGAGCAGCCGGATGTTTAAATGAAACAAGCTGAGAACCCCATGGAATAATAAAAAGTTCAAGAAGAGATTATTTCAAAATTCTAGAGAAACATTACTAAATGACTTGAGATGTGCTTATTTCAAAGTATATTTACATTTTTGTATGTGAAGTGGCTTAGGTTATTTTGAAACCTTATTTCTGAATCCATATTCTCAAATTCCCTCTTTCAGAAGTTCCACCTTCTTAAAATCTATCTAATAATCTAGACCCTTAGAATTTCAATTAGTTTCAATCTTTGAAAATACAAACTTGCAACCTATACTTGCCACTTCAAATCCCCCTCAAGATACTAACTTCATAAATCATCTTTAATTTGTCTTAAGTCACTCTGGAATGGATTTACCAAGTTCTTATACTTGACTTCTCTGTTGTACTTCTCTCTCCTTGTGACAAGAAGAGAGAAAAAACATTGTTTAGCGGAAGAGCTTGGCTTAAGTCAATAGTATGCAGAAATCCAGAGTTAGAGCTTGTTCTCTATTATAACTTTGATCCAGAGGCATAATTGGTATGTGAAACCAATATAGCATGGTAAGTAGCAAAGGTACCAGAGTGCACATCTCCTGAGAATCCATTGGGTGATGCCCAAGAGCTCTTTAAAAACAAGAACAAGATAAATGAGAGGCTGTCAGTGAAGCTCTTGCTAATTATAATTCCATCAGGTATGACCTATGAAAAATAGAAAACTCAAGAAAGCACATAACAAATTAATCAAATGGACAGTGTACTATAGTGGAAATAATTTTGGTTTGTAATCAGACGGCCTAGATTGGAATCCTAGCTTTCCTATTTATGTGACCTTGGACAAATCTTTGCCCATTGCAGGGTCTCAATTTCTTCACCTATAAAATAAGATTATTAAACTAGATGATCTTTAAAGGAAAAAAAAATATGCATTTATTTATTTATTTATTCATTTAGCTAAATACTTTACAAATCCTATCTCATTTGATCTTCACAAAAACCCTAGGATGTACTGTCAATAGCTTCATTTTACAATTGAGGAAACTGAGGCAAACCGAGGCTATGTGTCTTACCTAGTATTACCTAGTTAGTAAATGGCTAAGACTGGATTTGGCTCAACCCTTTAGCCTATGATTCCATGAGATGAATTTATAAATATAAGGCAGGAGGTGTGAACCTTCTAAGAAATGGGTTTACTTTTATTTTGTACTTTTCTGTTTGTAAACAACCTTCCTCCTAACAACCCAGCGAAGTAAGGAACACAGGTATTATTATCATCCCCATTTTACAGATGAGAAAACTAAAACACAGACATATCAAATGAATTGCCCATGGCCAATGAAATTCCAGAGCCAAGAATATGAAACCAAGGGGAGAAAAAGTATTACATGCCGTAATAAAAACTCATTTTAATAATCCATGGAAAAACTTCTAAACAGAATACATTTAATAGGAATATCTCGGTAGTTTTTTTATGTAAGTGAGAGGCAGCATGGTTCTCCAATCTAAACTTGCAGTCAGAAAATCTCTAGATGTGTGTCTCAGCCCAGCCCCTTATTAGCCATTTGACCTTAATCAGATCATATACCCTCCCTGAGACTCAGTTTCCTCATAATAATAATACCTGCCCCTACTACTTCATAGAGTTGTTGTGAAAATCAAGTAATATAATGGTTGTGAAAATGTATATTAAACTGTATGCCACTATATTAGGCAGGTAGATGGTACAGTAGAGAGAGTGCTGGGCATGGAGTCAGAAACACTCATGTTTCTGAGTTCAAATTCTATCTCAGACACTTACTAGCTATGTGACCCCAGACACTTAACCCTATTTTGCCTCAGTTTTTTTCATTTGTTAAATGAGCTGGAGAAGGAAAAGGCAAAGCACCCTGGTATCTTCACCAAGAAAATCCCAAGTGGGGTGGTGAAGAGTTGGACATGATTGAACAACCTGGCACATTGTCCAAATGGAATATTTATCAAAGTGAAAATGGCAATGGATTTGTCTAGAATAGCAGAAATGCAATCTCAGTATTCACAAACGTAATTATTTAACACTATTCTCCTCTGAAAACTACAGTCCTGTAGATAAAAATATGAGCAAATAAAGTTTTGAAAAAAGTTGGCAGAAAAGTATTTATACTCCAAAAGGAAATGGCTATGTAGAAACTTTGGTGGGGGAGGAAACATTTTCAGCCCCCCTCCCCCAAATTATTTACAGATCTAAGAAGTTGTAAGGGTCCTTTCTTTTCTAGAAAGTAGTCATTTTTCACACGGTAATACCTCCATCTGGTGGTGTTTGCAAAAATTGCCTCTAGGGTTCCTTCTAGCCACGTTGGAAAAACTCAACCTACAGAATTAAAACATATGGAGAATTTCTGTAATGTTCAATTAGGTAATTCATTTGGATTTACACTGAATTGTACTAAGAGGTCAGAAGATTTTGGACTAGAGTTGTGATTTTCTGTTCACATATAATCAAAATAAAAGGCACCTATTGAACATTTATTCCCTGTAAGACGCATAAAGGTCCTGAGCCTTCAAAGACAAAATGAAAACTAATCCCTGCCTTCAAGAAGCTTTCATTCTTCTAGGAATTACAACATATAAATAGCTACATAAATGTAAGGTCATTTGAGGGAGAAAGCTCAATAGCAATGAAGGCCAATCAGTGGGGAGTTTGGAGTGCTGGATTGAAGTCAGTGAGATGTAAATTCAAATCTGTTCTCAAATATTTACTAGCCAGTTGTGTGACCTTAGACAAATCACTTTACCTGCCCTCATGTGTAAAATGAGAAGAATAAGAGTACTTGCCCCCAAAGGTTGTCATGAGGATAAAATGAAGATATTTGTAAAGCACTTTGCAAACCTTAAAGCATCATATGAATGCTTTTGTTACTGTTATTATTATCAGAAGCTAATTACATGGGAAATTATTTATAAATTATTTTTTTATTATCAGAAACTGACACATGGGGAAATTGATTATAAATAATTAGAATTATTATCAGAAGCTGATTACATGGGAAAGTGATATTATTATTGTTGTTACCTGAGTTGAACCTTGAAGAAATCTAGGGGTTTTAGCACACAGACTGGGGGGCTGGGTATGCAATCTAGCCCTAGAGGACACCCCATACACTGAGGTGGGTGTTGGAATTCTGAGTTTGGGGAAAGTAGGCCAAATTGTCTGGAATGTGGAGTATGTGAAGGGAAGAATGTTCAATAAACATGAAAACGTAGGCTGAAGCTATGTTTTGAAGGGGTTTAAATGCCAACCAGAGATGTTCATATTTTTCTCTTTAGGCAATAGGGAGCCTCTGAAAATTTCTGAGTCTAAAAGTGACATGGGAAGACTTGTGCTTTAGGAAGAAGTCAAACTGACTAATTTATTAATTAATTTTCTGGTTTGCACCCCTTGGAGCCACATCCACCAATAATTTCGGTTACTATAAAGTTATTTAATTTTTGAAAACTCCATTTGATTATTTATCCATGTTAAAACAGAAACTTCTTAGAGAACATATGGTCCATCCTTATCATTCTACGAAAAGATGAAGCAATTTGCTCAAGGTCACATAATTAGATTAGTACCAAAGCAAGGATTAGACCTTAGGTCTCCCGTTTCCAAGGTTAAAGCTCCTTCCATTACCCCCTGCTACCTTCCTTACAAACATTTAGTAGATTACAAGAAACACCAACTACTAACCTTGGTTTCAATTTTTTCCCTGTTTCTCTTTTTCTTTCTTCACACATGATTCACCCATTTTCTTCCATCTGGAAAGATTAGGAGGTCAGGTGGCAGCCACAGTAACTTCATTTAAAAATGTAACCACAACTTTGCTACTAACAGCAATACAAGGATACAGGACGATTCTGAGGCATTTACAAAAAAGAGTGCTATCCACCTCTGGAGAAAGAACTGTTGGAGTAGAAATGCAGAAGAAAACATGATTTATCACTTGTTTATTTGGGTTTATATTGGGTTTATTTGGATTTGTGTTTTAAAAGATTATTACCAAAAAAATGAATTATATGAAAACAGGTTTTGAGTGATAATACATGTAATACCCAGTGGAATTAAATGTCAACTCTGGGAGGAGGGAGGAAAGAGGGCAGAGAGATAACATGAATCATGTAACCATGGAAAATTCATGTGTAAATGTGTTATGGTATAAAATAAAGAAAGCAAAAAATAAAGTTACATAAAATGTAACTACAGATGAGCACAAGTCTGATGACTTTGTTTAAAACTGAATCTTCTTCACTTGGCTAGACTAAGATACAAATTGACTGGGTTGTTTGGTTGGGGGTTTTTTTGCCTTTATTCTTTTAAAGCCCAAATTATACCTGTTCTTTTTAAAAATTAAACCTGTTAGCTATTTGAATTATATTTTATGAAAGTAAATGTTTCTTCTTTTTTAATGTGTCCTTTTTGTGTGTGTATATGTGTTTGTATATGTCTGTGTTTGCATATCCACAAACCAGAGACAGCAGTTGGGAACAGCTGTAGAAATGGAAATTGCCCAGATGGTTGAGGAGAACTCAATGATTCTTAAGTTTGGATACCAGTTTACAAAACAAGGGCCAAGAACCAGGGTAGCAGCTGCCATCACAAAGAATAATGATCTAGGTAAAATACTGTAATTTTAATATGGTTATTCTTTTGCTTTTTAGCTGCTTTGCATTTAATGACTAATGGGATGTTGAAAACTACAAGACCATGGTGGCCATTTTTAGACAATTCCATCTTTATGTTTCAGATACATAGTTTAATAAATAATCATTACTATTAACCTTAGGGTCTTTTGGAACTTCACCAAATTCAGTGCTAATGGAATCATCCTAATAACAGTGCTTACAATTCAACTAAACCAAATGTTCTTAGCTTGGGTCAATAAACTTGGGTTTTTTTAAATAATATTTTGATGACCATATTTAGATATCTTTGATTTCCCATGCAATCCAATGTAGTATATTTTATGCATTTCAAGATATTATTTGGAGAAGAGGTTTTACAGGACTGACAAAGGGTTCTAGGACATATAAAAAGTCAAGAATCCTTGACTTACACAATTCCTTTAAAAATAGCCTTTGGTTTTTGTCTTATCTTCTTTAAAAAAAATATTTATTTAACTATACCTTATAGGTATTTAATAAATGTTTATTGAATCAGATTAAATTTATTATTTATATATAGTCCTTGATTATCTGTGTCATTGAAGAGGAACATGAAGTTATTTCCTAAATCACTTATATTGACTTTTAGGATTCATGTTTGTTCTTGCATTTGATTACAGGTATATCTGATTTGGAGAATTCATAGAATATTGAACAAAATAATAAAGACACTTTAAAGACCCAACTCAGAAGTATCTAAAAAACTAATTAGATTCTCCAAGCAGTTCTCCTGCTTAATTTTCCTCTATTCTTCATTTAATGATGAGTGAATAGCATTACTTTGATGCAAAGCACTAGTTAAAGTATTTCTATTCTTTTTTTCTTTAATCTTGTTAGCTATCTTAAATATATCTTTTATAAAATTGGTATAGTAATTCAGTTTTCTGTTTAAAAAGAAGCAACTCTGAAACACTATCTTCTTGTCTCTTGATAGTCCATAAAATGTAATTAAGATAAATAGATTAAAAAATTAAAAGTTATTTAAAACAGTGTTCATGTCATAAGGAAGTTAGAAGGAAAACATATTGTGCGTAAGCCACAGTGAAGAAAAAGAGTTCCTTGAGTTATGACTTATTCCTGATATATGAAATTTATGTTCAAGTCAGTTTGGGGTTAGTTATAAGACCTTGAGTTCCCTTCATTCTCCATGATAATTTTAAAAAGGTAATAATAGGAAAGTTGTCACCATGTTTGTACCCTTAACTTCAGAGTTCCTGATGTATTTACATGAAAACATAGATAGAGGGATAAGGAAAGGGAAGTAAAATCTGCCATCTGCCAGGCATTGTGCTAAGCACTTTTACAAATATCTTACTTAGTCCTCACAACAACCCTGTGAAGTAGGTGTTGTTATTATCACCATTTTACAATTGAGGAAGCTGAGGCAGACAGAGTGGATGTCTGAGGTCACAGAGTTATTAAGTACCAAAGCTAGGTTTTAACTCAGGTCTTCCTGACTCCACACCTAGGACTCTATTATACTAATAATTCTAAAACAATTCTTCTTAGTATATGAATGTATTTATCAGAGTTCATCATTCTTTCAATGGGAACAAGACTTCCAGCCACACTAGAAGCAAAAATCTCCCAAACATGTTTGAGGGAGGGAGATGGATGTTTTACAGTTTGATGAAGAGGCCCAGATCTTAACAGTCTTAACAGGCTAAAGACTTCTACTTACAACAGCTTTGAATAAAAATCTTTCTTCAGCAAGAAATTGCCCTTTTCCAATGCTTATTTTCCAGAGTTTTTGGATTGTCTTGCCTGTGGCTATTTTGTTTTGTTTTGTTTTGTTTTGTTTAGAACAGTATTAGTGGCTGAGATTTTTTTAACTGATCTTTTCTTTCTTTTTCCAACTTCAATAAGACTATCTCTCACCATAGAAAAATCAATAACAACCCTTCCAATTGCAAGGTCTCTCTAAAAATCTTTGCTTATTTTCTAAGGATTTACTTAACTGGATTTTCCCTTTTAGCAATATTTTGTCAGTTCTTGGTGGTGGTTATCATTTTAGACTGCACTTTCCTTTGTCCTTCCATTTAATGACCCTGTTTTATGGTGGACTTGAATGATCTTTGAAATGTTTGATTTCTCATACCAATAGCCACTGCAGTATCTCTAACAATCATTGAATGGACTCTTTAAGAACTTTACTTTATTTTTTAAAACCACAGAATTAAAAACGGGACCAAAGAGAGCCACTACACTTTTGTGTGGCAGTAAATTTATAGCACCCAGATGATGAAGAACTAACAAAAATCAGGAAATCAGGCAGGTTCTGAGTCAGCCTCATTTCATAATAGCACACATACACAACGATTGTTGTTATAATATAGAAAAATCATTGTTTGTCCCAAATAGTTTGTACATCACTATCAACTCATGTTTCTTTGCTATCTCTACAAAAATCTCTGAGAATTTAAGTACAAAATGATGATATCCTTGATGAAGGTATCAGAAAGAAGCAGTCAGGTCTTTGTGAATAATATTCTACAGTAGACCACATCTTTACAGTCACACAGTTGCCTCAACAACATAAAGAATAAAGGTCCCAGTGTGCTCATCATTTGACAATAAAGAAGCAAACGGTAGAGCAAAATGTTGCCTAAAACATGTCAACAATATGTTGTTATTTTGAAGTTAATACAAGATTCCTTCACCAAATCACAGAATTTGAGAGTTGTATGAGACCTTAGTGGACACGTAATCCAAACAATACCTGAAGAGAATCCCCAATATCACTTACCTAGCAAATGGTCATTTAACTTCTATTTGAAGACTCCAGCAAAGGTTCATTGTCTCTCAAGGCAGATCATTCTACTTTTGGAAAACTCTAATCATTTGGAAGCTTTTCTTGATAACAAACTTAAAGATACCTCTTTGCTGTTTCTACTCATTGCTTCTGGTTCTGTCCCATGGGGACAAAGAGAATAAATTTAATCCCTCCTAAAAGTAGCAGCCCTTCAATTCTTGAAGGTAACTGTCATGCCCTACCTCTCTCAATGGTCTTTTCTCCAGTTTAAATATCCTTTGTTCCTTCAACTGGTCCTTAAATGATATGGGCTCTAAATTTTTCACTTTACTGCTTGCCCTCCTCTAGATGCTCTCTACACCTTATCAAAGTCCTTAAATTGATGAGTCTAAGGAGACAGATAGATGCCTCAGAAGATAGCCAGGCCTAGAGATGAGAGGTTGGGTTCAAAACTTGCTTCATATACTTCCTAGCTGTGTAAGCCTGGGAAAACCACTTAACCCCCATTGCCTACCTCTTGCCACTCTTCTGCCTTCGAACCAATACACAGTATTGATTCTAAGATTGAAGGTAAGGGTTTTGTTTGTTTTTTTTAATTGATGAGCCTAGAATTGTACATAGTATTCCATATATGGCCTCACTATGGTTAAAGAAAGACTATCACCTTCTTATTTCTAGAAGTTATGTTTCTTTTAATTTAGTCCAAAATATTTTAGATTTTTGTCTGCAATATTTATAGTGCTTACACACCCTTACTCAGTCAATCCTGGCCCAGCTTATGGTTAATCTTCAGTTTCTATGCAAGATACATGTCCTGATTGACTAATACAATGAATTGTCTATTTATCTGCTTGCCATGGTTTGGGCAATGTATTGCATGCTTCATCCACTTGGTTTTTCCTGTGTGTATTACTAGATTCATCTCTTTTAAGTAGCTTCAGATTTCACTGAAGAAATCACGTAGTGTTGTAGAGATAAATGCAATCAACCTAATGTTATCTGAAAGCAGAATTATCTGCTGGACTTCATGTGGGAAATCTCTTTTCCTTTTGTGGATTGTGTACAAAATGTTCTTTACAACAGTAAGTCCAGTCCTGGTCTGATTCCCAAGTTCCATCAAACCAAATTAAAATTTAATTGGGAAGAAGCAGCTAGATGGCTCAGTGGATTGGGGGCCAGACCTACAAATGGGAGGTCTAGGGTTCAAACCTGGCCTCAGACACTTCTTAGCTGTGTAACTGGACAAGTCACTTGACCCTCAATGCCTAACCCTAACCATTCTTCTGCCTTGGAACCAATACACGGTATTGATTCTAAGAGGGAAGGGAAAGGTTTTTTTTTTTTTTTAATGTAATTGGGAAATGAGAATCAACATAAATAAAAATACAATGGAGATAATGTTAATTTTTGCTGCCCTCATCCATCTATATCTGTGCATTTGATAGCATACACTAACATATTTGGTTCCCTGGTTTTTCCTTTATTTTATACATACATATTTTATACATATCAGAAGATTATTAGACTATTGCTATAGTTATATTCCTTTAAGTAATCTTTTTTATGATAACATACATAGGAAATACCTTGTTAGGGGAAAGTCTTTAAAACTATATTTTGCTATATTGAGTGAAATGTTTTTTAAAAAATGAATCTTTCCTTTAAAAGATTACCAATGAAAATCCAGGGGCACTATGATGATTATCTGTTATATAACCCTCAAGATTGGTGCCCAGTGACAGGTGTTCTAGGTAGTTGCAGTAATGAAAGAGTTGTTTGTTATCATCCTGGTTTCTCTCTCTTGGACTTCCCACTTAAAGCACTCATAATTATAACAGTGTAAAACCTGCCCCTAGATTAGGGTCCTAATTCTGTGTGTGTGTGTGTGTGTGTGTGTGTGTGTGTGTGTGTGTGTGTGTGTGTGTGTGTGTGTGTGTGTGTGTCTTGAGCCCCTTTAGTAGCCTGGTGAAGCCTACTGATGGGCTCCTCAGAATAATGCTTTAAATGTATAAAATGCATAGGATAACAAAGGAAACCAATGATCTTGAAAGCATTCACAGACCTCAGGTTACGAGACCCTGTTCTAGCACTTAGAATAGTGTCTGGCACCTAGTAGATACTTAATATATGCTTATTGACTTAATTTACTGGATAGTAACTATTAAATATTCTGATAGCATAAGCACAAAGTACTCCTTTTATCAATCTTGTACTGGGTAAGAGAATTTTCTGTATATCTTATCTTAATTATATACTGTAGAGTATCAGAATTGTATTTCATTGTTTTGTTTTGTTTTGTTTTTAGTTCTTACCTTCTGTCTTAGAATCAATACTGAGTATGAGTTCCAAGGCAGAAAAGCAGTAAGGGCCAGGCAATTAGGGTTTGGTGACTTGCCCAAGGTCATATAGCTAAGATATGTCTGTGGCCAAATTTTAACGTGGAACCTCCCATCCCCAGCCTGACTCTCTATCCACTGAGCTACCTAGCTACCTCATGATTTAGTCTAGGTCTGTGGGTTAGGGGCTGAGAGCATTCCTTTGTTTACAACTCTCTAATTGACTATAATAATGACTGTAGCCCAAGAAAATTTATGAGGAAAAAGCAGTTGACATTTCCTTGGGAGATCAGAATCACTTATCAGGAAAAGACACTTTAAAATACAAAGTAATTAAATTTAATTACTTACTTGGACATAAAGTTTAGAATGTAAGAGCACAGCTTAGCTACTGTTCTCATAGACTCAGAGCTGCTGGAGTAGGGAACGAGGAGAAGCTGAATTGGAAGAACTATGGAGAAGCTAGACCTTCCTTCTCTCTCCTCCTGAATGGAAATATAATATGAAACATTCTACATGGCCAGAATTCAAATGCAAATACCAAAATGCATCCCAAGACCATTAAAAAAAAAGACTTCTAAAAATACAGCTCCTGTCCATTGACACAGATGATTGAGAGTTCTGAGCACAATGTTCTAAGTATATATCAGATGTTGTATGAGGCTGCTATTTTATGTTTGAATACTTGAAGTCTGAAATGCTTTGCCAATAGTAAATTGATTCTCCTTAAGTTTATTTTTCATTTGTTTTCATTTCTCTTTGGCCTAGTTCGCAAGAAACGAGTGGAAGGTGACCGGCGATAACCCAATCATCGGAGAAATGCCTTTCTGCCGAAGGCAGCTAGCATTAAGATCATAACCTTAAACTCTTGCCCCAGTGAGACCATTTTAAAAAAGGTCATTCATTTCCGTTAATTGCTTCCTCTTTATCCACACCACTAATACGTTAACTTTATTGTATTTTTGTGTGTGTGTGACATTATTTCTCAGATGAATAATGTGCACATATTTTTATTTTTATCATGTGTGGTTCTGGCATGCACAGTGAACAGTGGATTGATGTAGACCTTAGTTGAGTGGCAACTACTAGGAATGACATTAACTGCCTTCACATAGGGATTTCTTTCCCAACTTACTCATTGTAACCAACTTGTGTTTTTACTTCCTGCAGAAGTTCATTTTTAATCACAAAGTGGATTTTAGTACATAAGGTATGTTTTTAGGTATAATTGTTTTATCAAGCCCTAGCTCTGTTTACATTCACTGTTTTGAGTTGGGCTAATTGTTACAGAGACATTCTGCTGATATAACAAAAGAAATGTGCCAGTATTGCCAACCCTATATTGGGTGAGAGAATGGATGGGTTCCTTGGGACTGGAAAATTACTGAAAGAATGTCCCCTACTGATGGTGGACCAGTAGTGTCACCATCACATATGGAGGAGCATTACTTTACCTTTAACAGCCTTAGCAAAACAACTACAAAATATTTACCAGCCCACAAATATATTTACCAGCTAAGAGATCAACAAGTTGTGAAATTAAAGAATGCTCTCTTCACTACTTGTCCAGCATAAATGTTTTCTTTCTATTGACCAATGATAACAATTTGAAAGGCTGTTTTAGCATTTTCAAATATAATTTTTAACATTTTAACAAAAAGTAAAAGCTTTTTGGAGTTCTGCATTCCTTTTGAATTCACCATACTACTGCTCATCAAGATTTTCTTTGAACTGCACTTTTGAGATGCACTGTTTGGACTAATTATAAACCTCTGTGGCTTTGTCTACATAGTGCCAAAACAACAGAATGAAAAGTGAAAAAATCAGCTTCGGTTCTGTACACCTATTTTGTCTCCCTGCCACCAAAGGTCCAGCTATTTGGGAACATACCAATACAGACTAGATTTTTCACTTGTCATCTAGATGTTTCTCATAGTGGAGACATAGCCTGTGAGAATACAAGTGACTTAACTGGATATTTAATCTGTATGACATTTTTAACCTAGTTATTTAGTACTAAGTAAAAGAAAAGCATGCTATAGCACAAGGGTAGACAGCCTTGGGCACTGATGCCACAAAAAGCCCCCTGTGGCATTCTTTAACTCCTCTCTACTCATATTTCTTTTTTTTCTTCTTTTCTTTCTTTATCTCCCTTCTTTTCTATTTTCTCACTAATTTTCTTTCTCCTCTCTCCTTCTTTCCTGATTTCTTCTCATTCCCTAACTAAGCCTGGGTCTTGCCAGTGTTACCAGGTATCACACACAGAGACCAAATTCAGAATTTAAATTCTATGGCCAATTAGCTCTGCCACATGGACACAGTTTTTCTCAGTATAGCATTAAAACAAGTTAATGAAAAAAGACAGACGTGTTGTGTTACAGCTCTTACTTTGTAAAATACTGGAACAACATTTAGCACACAGTCTTTAAAAAAAAATGAAATGTTTCTAACCACCATGTCTTGTGTTATCCTTACCTATATTTCTGTCTTCAAAAGAATATTTATATAGTGAGGGTTATGGTCAGCATATATGCTGAAATCTATAAACACTTTCATCTGTTAAATGAAGCAGTTTGATTTAAGTTCCTTAAAGTTTCCAAAAAAATTACAAATAGAACCAGCATGAAATGAAATTTATCTGTATGACCTGAATTGGTATTACATAGGCTTTCATAATCATCCTGATGTTCCCTTTCCAACTTTTCAGGATATCACAAAAACCCTAGGGCCAATGAATGGAGAAAACCTACTCAACCCCATTATAGAATTCACCATAAGACCAGTTCTTATGTAGAATTATTACTTTCTTAAAGTCAGCAGCTTCTACTTTCACAGCCATCAAATATCTCAACTTAGAAGTCAACTAAACTGTCTAGAGCCACCACCATTTTTAAACTCAAAATAAAAGTAATAGGCTAAAATATTAGGTTTGGGTTAAGAAAGATCTTAGTTTAAATCTAACCCCAAGAGACTTATTAACTGTATGAACATAGACAAGCCCAGCTTCCTCTCTGAGTCTCAGTTTCCTTATCTGTAAAAGAGTGGTATGAATACAAGCACCTACTTTACAGAGTTGCATGAGACTCTAATGAGATATATGTAAAGCATTTTGCAAACCTTAAAATCATTGTATCTGTGTCAGTTATTATCATTATTATTCAATATATATGCTGACCCCCTGTTCAACCTTCATACAAAAAAACAAAACAAATTTTTTTAAAAGTCTTCCTTTTAGACAAAGTTTCCATCTGTGAAGAATTGAGGAAGACACAATTATTCCCTAGCTAGAAGTGAAACAAACTATAATCAGTACATCATATATCAATGAGCTAATGGTCTTATAAAAAATTCAAATAATCAACCTGGAATTACTATGTGTTAGGACTGTGGGAGATACATAGTATCTCCCTCAAGTAACTTAAAATTTAGTCTTGAAATAACTTTTGCATTTCTTTGTGGATCTCTTGGTTGCTAATACTATAAAGTTAATACTATATCATGAACATGGGAACTGGGGACTTGTTACAAACACTTTATATTCACCAGACTGAGGGCAAGAATTGTGCCTTACCTAAATTCTATATTGTTCCTATTGCAACAGGTGCTTAATATATCTTATTTGGATTGATTTTAATTGAAATTTAGAAATTTACTCAGCAGATGTTGCTATGGAGGACAATTTAGCTAAGGTATTCTCTTCCCCCTCTTCCTTTTGGAAGAGTAAGTAGAACCGACTCTTCTTGACCATACCTGCCTCTACCCATTGGAGCTGGCTTAGGGTGAGGCCTTCACTACAGGTCCTTGCCTCTATTTCCTCTTCCTTCTTTCCTGTGCTTGCCTGGGGAAGGGGGGATAAGAAGAAGAGTTGTTGTGATAGAAAAAGCCCAAAGGCCCCTTGTTCAAAACAGCCCCTCAATTAGTTCATGAGGGATTTAGCTTAGGGGAAAGGTTCTAGTACCATATGGCTTTTTCTCTCTCTGCAAAATTAGAAAGCTTAAAAATACAGACTATTCATAAAGCTCTGAGTCTTCAGGCAATCCTTCAGTTACCAGACTGAAAGTGAGATGTTCAAGCTATTTGAATTCTATATAGTTGATTATCCTCAAACTTCCCTCCCCTCCATATCTCACTCTATATGGAGAACATCAGTTTGGGACACAATTACAATGATCTTTATCTAGAAAACCAACATTAAAAATGCAAATTGCTATTAAGCAAAAAGTTGAACACAGCAAAGAAACACTTAGTAATAATTAGTATGACATCCATTGAACATGACAATAAAACAAAAGAGAATAGTCAAACTTCTGTAGAATTCCTGAAGTCTGATTGCAAATCCAAAGTGTGTAGTTTCCTCTTCTTTTTCAGTCATTATATAGGTCCTAGGAAGGGAGAGTTCTTTTACTAAGAGCTATTCTTTTACCATAGAGCAACCATTATCCTTTAATTCCCCATATTCTTCTGCCTTAAACATTCCAGTTGTTATTCAGTGGTTTTCAGTCATGTCTAACTCTTCATGACCCCATTTGGAGTTTTCTAGGCAAAGACATTAGAGCAGTTGGTCATTTCTTTCTCTAGCTGATTTGTCAGATGAAGAACTGAGACAAACAAGATTAAGTGACTTACCCAGAGTCACAGAGCTGGTAAGTGTCTGAGGCCAGATTTGAACTCAAGAAGATGAGTCTTCCTGACTTGAGGCCTATCTACTGTGCCATACAAATGTCCTAAAAACATTCCAATTGCTTCCTTCTAAAAACAAAAAAACTGTAAGCTCCTAAAATGCCAGAAATGGAAAAATAATGCTGTGGCATTACCAAGGGAAGTTTTGCAAAACCTGATAAGGGAACATAGAAATCATATTCTTAGCAGGACTTAGTCCTCCTGCTAGTGAATTGGCAAGTCTATAAAGAAGTGTTTAGAATCCACTTATAAGGGGAAAAAAGGGTATTAGGCATCTCCTCATTCCTTTCCTTTTCTTAAAACATGGATCCATTTGTATTTTATTTTGTGATTCGGATATTCAGAAAACTGATTGAGAGTATTTGAGGGGAAGGAGGAGGAACTGGAGACTAATTGCTTAATGGCAAAACTAATAGCAGCTCAGCTCCACTCCCCACAGAGCTATTTCCTGCCTGCTGTACAAACAGCTATTATTGCACCATCGGTAAAAGAGGGTTAGAGCCATAAACTTTAGATTTGCAATCTGATCCCAGGCACAAATCTTCCCAGTTTCAATCACTGGTACTGGAGAAAGAGGAAAACACCTGAAACTTGCTGCCATCATTTTCATATTGAAATTTCATATTGAAAGCCCTAAAACTTACTCTCATCTGTGAGCAGGTTATTGTTGGGTGGATGACCTCATCTTTAGGTGGGTGACCTGAATAGTGAGACGAGGGGAAACCATGGCATATGTTATTTAAAGGAACTGGGGATATTTCACCTGGAAAATGAAAGCCTTGGAAGATGGAGGGAGGAGAGCCTAGCAAGGTTGCTGGGTTCAGATATCTAAAAGATTGTTATGTGGAAAAAAGCATTAGACTCTTGGCTCTGGATCACAGACTTTGCTGTGGGTGGGTTGACTTCAGTTCAAACATAAGGAAACATTTTCTGATAATTAAAGCTGTCCAAAAATGGAATACATAACCTCTGATTTCCCCTTTGCTGGATGTCTGAAAGTGGAGTCTGAATGGTCAGTCCTTAGGGGTGTTAAGATTTATCATGTGAATAAGGAATGAATTAGATAACCTCAGAGGCCCCTTCCAACTCTTAGCATTTTCTGATCTCTTATTCTACAAACTGCTCTTCCTCATCCTCTGTTCATCTTAGAGGGTAAATAAAGTAAGGAGAGGCAGAAAGGGATAAAGCCACCTGAGGTCAAGATTTTGTTTAGGAAATTGAAATTGATATTATGTTAAATTAAATTACATTAAGCTAATAAGTAGAACCCATTATTTTAAGACACATACACAGAGCTGTTTCTTATTTTGTTTTTGTTTTTTAAATTATTAATTGTGTCACTTTGAATAGGTTTTTGTGGGGAAAACCTACAAAGAGAGAGTGTCTACATGTAACTTGATCCTCCTGACAGCCTTGTTTATCCCTCTCAAGTATGATCTGCTCTTAGAGGTGGATGGAGTAAGGAGATATCCGCTTCCTCCATTTCTTCCTTTCTCTAACCCTAACTTGATTTTGTTTCCCTTATGGTATGAAAAAACAACCTGTCTACAATGAGCCCTATTGTACATGAGGGAAGTAAACTTCTAAAACAGGGATTTGGGTCCTGAGCTGAGGACTGGAGAGTGGGACAGAAAGGACATGAAGGGAAAGGAGAATCGGAAACCATGGAGGTAGTTTGTAATGCATCATCGGTACTCTCCTTGCATTGTCAAGTTCTGTCATCTCTAAGAGAGTTCTCCTTGCCCAGCAGCCTCATTATAGGTGCTAGTTCTGCTGCTAACGTGGGAAAATTTACCCATCTTTTGTCAGATTAGGTTTCCCCCTATCATGGCAGCCAGCTCATTATCACCAGCAGTCAAGGGATGGTGGTTGTAGTAATATTCCATCACCACCAAGACCACCAAGAACCCTTATGACCCAAAGCCCCACACTAAGAGCTCTATTCCATCACCATTCTATACAAGCAGAGCAGGATGGAAGAGGCAGTAAAGTAAGTGATTGCTTGCAGCTCAAAAAATGGTATTTCTGCATTTTGGGTTCAAATCATCAATCCATTCAATAATAAAAGGAAGAAACTTTAGTACTTGTTAGTAACAGCATATATAATTAACTATTCACGTTAATGAAAGAGAACCAGTGGCTTGGATAACCCAAATTATAAAATAATGTAAACATTACCTTTATTTCCATACTTGTAAATTGAAGATAATAATACTTATACTACCTAGTTCACATGGTTATTTTGAAGATACCTTATTTCTTAATTACCCTATTTATTCATATAATTCCCTTTATCTCTTTTAAGTATTTTATCACTAAATGAGATGATATATGTGAAAATGTTTTTAAAATAGTTCTATAAAAATGCAAAGTAGTATGACATTTAGTGTTAAGATGCATTATATTTTTGTAACAAATTTACCTTCTTCTCTACCATATTTATTTGCATTGATGTCCTATTCCTTTTCTAGAAGAAATGTTTGTTACTAAATAGAGAGAGTTAACAATGAAGGGTAGCATAAGTTCTAATCTTAGTCTTAGCACTCAACATTTTGCCTGGGGTTTCAGTTTCCCTTACCTGTGAAATGAAGTGAATGAATTATAATTCTTTCCAGCTTTTAAATTTGATTATTTTCAATTACTTGCATAGATAGAAATGAACACAGGAGAATTTCACCCCTTAATACATCATTCCGTTCTTAGTGGAGCCTCTGAAGATTTGGGAAGAGGACAAATCCAAAAAGTGGCTAAGACATTCTTTCATTAAAAAAAAATTTTTTTTTAATCTTCTGTGTTTTTACCAATTATTTGAAGGGATATCTAATAAGCACACTGCCAAGGAGGAAATCATGAGAAAGGAAAAAAATTTCTACTTCAAGTTAGGAGATAGTATGGCAATATGAAAAGATTTGAAAAAAATGTAAGAGGGAAAAAAATAATTAAATGCAGCATGTAATTTTTCTCTCATATCAATTATTTTACAAGTCCTGAGCACACATTGACTAGTTAGGGTTATGGGTAGAGGAAAAGGAATAAGGAAGAAGCCTAAATAACTATACAGTAAAAATGGAATATGTGTGAAACATATTTATAAGGAATCTTTGTTTTAGAACCAAATATTGCTAGTAACAATCCTTAATTAAAAAAAATTATTCCATCTTCAAATTATTATTTCCTTCAGTGTGAGTTTCTTTAAAATCTGTAACAATGCTCCTGAAATTATTCTTAATCAAATCTTTGGTTATATTTCAATTTCTTCATCAGATCAAGAGAAACAAATATTAAGCATCTTAACCTACCAATATATGCATGCTGCTCTGTAATATAGTATAATTAGTTTGGATGCTTTGTGATATATGGCAATGTGAACCTGTATTATTTTTTTGACCAGCACAAAGGAAATGGTACTATAGTGAACTGTCTAAAGTTATATAAGCAGCAAGCAGTATGTGGTTGTATTCTTTATTGGACTAGTAAACTCTTGGAAAGTCTGTGGAATCTTGTTTTACTTTTCATTTATAAGATTCCTCCATCTTATATAAGCAACTGATTTGGGTAATTAATGAGTTAACAGCTCTTTTCCCCATTAATTGTGAAACTAGTGAAGTTGAACAAAGGTTAGAGAGCAAATGGATGATGAAAAAAGTAAAAAATAAATCACTGGATTGATCTGAGGATTTAGGAAAAATAATGAATCAGAACCACACAAGAGGCATGGATAAAGTGTCCATTCTAGTGAAATAACAAATGCATAAAGCAAATATTCCTGAAAATTAATAAAGATTGTAATTGATTAAAACAAGCAAGCATTCAGTGCAACTTATGAACCATTAGGGCATTAACTAGGCCCAATACTAAAAGGAATATGAAATACTCTTATTGGTTAAAAATCTCTGATATTAATGGTTTAATATTGTATTTATTTGTCCCAATTTTAAAAAATGGGGGTTACTAACATGTCCTTTAAAAATTAAACAAAAGTCTGGATAATCTTTGTATATATCATCTCATGTTATTTCTTCCCCCTCCCCAAATAAAATGCCCATATAAAAATAAAGGCTTGTCCTTGTATTTGTATATAAGAAAGTGTGAAATGGTCTGTTGATTGTGCCTATAAAATCCTCAAGGGCAGGAATAATTTTGTGGAAAAAGCACTAGATTAAGAGATCAAAACACTTGGATTCCTTCTAATCGTGTCACTTGCAAGCTGGGTGATTTTGTGTCTTCTTTCACTGAACTTCAGTTTTCTTATCTGCAAAATGAGAATAATAAATGTATGTGTGTGCTTGGGGAGGGGGGGCGTGGTGAAAATGGAATTCTCTTCCCTTAATATCTCACAAGACCCAATAAGATCATGTCTCTAGAGTTGAAAGGAATCTTAGAGGCCATCTAACTTCTTTATCTTACAGCTGAAACCCAGTGAGGTTAAGTGATTTACCCAAGGCTAAATAAGAAAGTAATGGAGGCAGGAATGGATTCTAGTTTCAATTTAAAAAATATTTATCAAGTGCCTACTGTGGGTCAGGTACTGTGCTAAGCATTGAGGATTCAAAAATAAGCAAAAGACAGCCTCTGCCCTCAAAGAGCTTACAATTTAATAGAGGAGACAATATAAACAAAGCAAGCTATATAAGGGCTAAAAAGAAAATAATTAACAGATGGAAGGTAATAGAATTAATATGGAGTGGAGAAGGCTTCCTATAGGAAATGAGATTTTAGTTGGAATGAAGGAGAGAGAGCATTCAGATGACTCCAGAGTCATTGCCTATTTTTCTCTCTTGTACTACATGATTTCTTTCAAAAGCATGATATGTTGCAGGCTGCAAAGATTTGAATTTGGATTGTGGGATTCCGGTTACAGAGGGCTACCATGGAACTTCCCTATGGAGAACACAAAAGTGCTTTGTAAATAATAAAATGTTGTATCTATATGAAAAGCATTTTTGTAAATTTCCATATCTGCCCCTCAATCCCCCACACTTCCCTAAATACTTAGGGGGAAGTCTCAGTAAATGTATGTGGAATAAATGAAAGAAAATTAAACAAAAAAATCATCTATTTTTATAACATACCATGTAAGTGATCTTCCAGCCTTTGCTTGAAATCCACCATGGAAGGGGACATACCACCTTTTCAGAAAGCCTATCTCACTCAGTAACTTGAACTTTTTCCTCACATTAAATTGGAAGAAAGATGAGAGGAGGAAAGGCATTACTATTTTCCAATGTTCACAAGTTACTACTATGTATTTATTCAAGGACAAAAATTTACACCCTACAGACTATATCCTGACTGGCCTTTTCTGTAAATGGATTAACCTTGTTTTCCTGGACCTATTCTCCCAAGTTGTTTAAATCTATCAAATTCAATCTCCCTTCATGTTCTTATTACACTGACCTCTACAAGGGCTATAAACTTTCTGAGAAAAGGGATTGTAACATCTTGTGGAGAAGATGGAGAATTAATCCTCCTGTCTTTTTGCAGCCCCTTCATCAAGCTTAAATCTACCTTCTGATAACTTTCAGCCATTGTTCCTATTCCTACAGTCCCTTAAGTTTGAAGCAAAACAAATCTAATCTCTCATGTGACAGCTCATCTTAAACTGATGAGGTAGATTTTTGGAACCCAAAGTGTAGGATTTTATATTTATCCCCTAAGAACTTTTAATCCATCATTCACAAGATCCATTGTGTTAGCAAACCTCCAAGGTGTGTGTCACCTGAAAATATGACAAGCATGATATGTAGGTATTCATCTAAATCATGGATAAAATGTTGAATAACATAAGACAGATTCCTGGGGCACTTCTAAGTTGTCACTGACTGACTAATGAATGAATCTACTCATTCAACCAGTTCTAAATCCAATACTACCATGATCTGTCTAGTCAATATCCCTTCATTTTATCCACAAGCATAGCCTAAGATTTGTCAAATTCTTTGTTGAAATCCAATTATTCTACATTTATAAATTTCCTTAATTAAAAAATACAAATGTGATTTTATTGATTTAAGAGATTTCCAAGGATGGGAACTCCCTTTATCAACAGATCTATACCTCCTCTGCAACTTATGCTTTAAAGAGTTTTCTAGAGTATGTTAAATGGCTTTCTCTAGGTCACACAGACAGTATATATCAGAGAGAGCTCTTAAACTCAGGTCTTTCTGATTTTTGTCAGTTCTCTATCCATTACACCATACCTTCCCAATCTACTAATCTAAAAAGGAAATTAGGTTAGTCTGACAGGACCTGTGTTTTATAAAGCAATGTTGGTTTCTAATGACCAATGCTTCCTTTTCTAAGTATCCATAAGCCATTTTCTTAACAATGTGTACTCAAAATTTTCCAGGAATAGAAATTAAGCACATTGGCTTATAGTTCCCACCCACTTCCCTTTTTATAGAAAATTAGAATAACATTTGCCTGACTCCTATTCCAGGAGTCAGGCAAATGTTATTCTCCTGTTTGAGATCCTTCAAAGATCACGAATGGAAACTCAATGATCTAATTTGGTAGTTCCTTGGTTCTAATGACTTGATTGAGTGGATAGAGACATCTTTTCCTTGAAACCACTCCTCTGCATTTCTATTGAGGGCACCACCATAATTCCAGTCACCTAGGCTTACAACCTAAGAAACATCTTTAACTCATCCCTACCCCTCACCCTATAGTTGACTAGTCTATTCTCTCTCCATACCATCTCATGCTTCTTTCCCTTCTCTTCATTCATACTATTTGTCAGTTGGAGAATTACTATTATTCTATTGACTATTATTTGATCAGTTCTTGGAACCTTAGAAATGGGACTTTTCGCAGAGAAACCTGCTGCAAATATGTTTTTCCAACTAACTATTTCCCCTTCTAATATTAGATATATTCAAACTAGCTTCTGTTTTTAAAATTCAATTGAATTTTTGTTCGGTTGATAAAAACTAAAAATATATTCCTTCCTCAAACTCCCACCACATTGAAAAAGATAACACCTTTGCAATAAATATGCATAGTCAAAAAAATTCTGCATTGGTCATGTCCAAATAGATAGATAGATATAGATATAGATATAGATATAGATATAGATATAGATATAGATATAGATATAGATATATAATTCAGTCTATACTTTGAGTCTATCATCTCTCTATCAGGAGTTAGGTGGCATCTTTTATCATGAGTTCTCTGGAATTGTGACTCATCCTTGGGTTGATCTGTTTCTACCTTCTCTTTGTAAAGAAGATGGTAAGAAAGCAGAATGTTCAGCACTAAAACTCTAGATGGGGTGCAGTTTGTTTCTACTCTTCTGCCCCTTTTCACTTGCTCTCATCCCACATCGTATCACAAATTCTTGTCACTTTTTACCTTTCTTTTATACCTCTCTTAGTACTTTTGCACCCAGTTGTATATGTGGGTATTCTTCCCTCTTTGATAAATTCAGATAAAAGAGAAGTCCAGGGGCCAACCATTCCTCCCACCTGTTTTACTTTGTATATCTTCTGCTTGTACACCCTGATTATGAGATAATTTCACCACCCTCTCTCTCTCCCTTCTTCTCCAGTGTATTCCCCTTCCCTTTGCTCTTTTAAGATTATTAAAGCATTAAAAAAATCAATTTCCAAGTGTTATTCTTTTACCCAATCTCTATCTCACTAAATTCCATCAGTGACCCCTGATGAGATTCTGAAGGAAGAAGTATATTATCTTCCCATATTAAAATATAAGCAGTTTCATCTTCCATTTATAGACCCTTTTGGCTGCTTGTTCAAATTTAGCTTTTGATATTTCTCTCAACTCCTGTTTGTATTTCAAAATTTCTATGCATTTCTGGTCTTTCAGTCTGGAATGTGTGGAAGTCCTCTATTTCATTTTAATTCTTTTTTTTTTTCTCTGCTAGAAGTTTACTTTGTTTTGCTGGGTAAATTATTCTTAGTTATAAGCCTATATCTTTTTTCACCAGAAGCAGCTGATGAAGAGGATAGAGTGCTAGACCTAGAGTCAGGAAGATCTGAGTTCCACTTATTATGTCATCCTAGGCAAGTCACTTAAACTCTCTTTGCCTCAGTTTCCTCAACTATAAAATGGAGATAATAGTGATACCTAACTCTATGAGAATCAAATTATATAGTATTTATAAAATGTGCTTAGCATAGTGCCTGGCACAAAAGAGACATTGATGCTATTCTCTTCCCTCTATCCCCTTCTGGAATATCATGCTTGATACACAATACTGATACCAAATATCTGTTCCAAGGCAGAAGAGTGCTAAGAGCTAGGTAATGATGGTTAAGTGACTTGCCCAAGGTCACATAACTAGGAACTATATGAGACTAGATTTCAACCTAGAACCTCCCATCTCCAAGCCTGGCTCTTTGTCCACTGAATCTAGACATCATATTTTTTAAAAACCACAAAAGAAAACCTCTAGATCTCTTAGAACTCCAATGGAAAAAGTGAAAAACAGAAAAAATCTACCAGTCATCTTCTGAAAATAACCCCAAAATAAAATCCAGTGTACAATGACCTCTCTATCTCCCCTTGCTCATTTAGGCTGAAAAAAAATTAATGTGATTTTTTTTTTTTAGAAAATTTCCCAATTGGGACTTAGATTGGTTTTCTATATATTTGTGGAGTACTCATGTGTACCTTTTCCTGTTACTCTGCCTCTTGACTGGTCTCTGCCACACTTCTTTCTACATCAATGGGATCATGGTACCATTAAAGCAGCATAATAATGATAGAAACCACCATAATAATGATAGAAACCACCATATATCTGGCATTAACTTAAGAAGATATTCATGAGGGGAAAGGTAAGTGGTTCAGTGGATTAAGAGCCAAGCCTTGAAATGGGGAGGTCCTGGGTTTAAAACTGGCCTCAGATACATCCTAGTTGGGGGACCCTGGGCAAGTCACTTAACCCCTGTTGCCTAGCCCTTATCACTCTTCTACTTTGGAACCATTAGGCAGTATGCATTCTAAGATGATGGAAAATAAGGGTTTTTATTTTTTTTAATTTTTTGAAAGAAGATATACATGAGACTATTATAAAAATAATTGCAAAACTTTTAGAATAGAAATAAACTTTTAGAGCAAAACCTTTATACAAGGAAAGGGCAAAAAAATATAATAAAAATATCATTATACCCTAAATTATTCAAAAAATTTAATGCAATGTCAATTAGAATACTAATGAGCAACTTTATGCCTCTACCAAAGTAATACAATTTATATAAACAAGCAAGAACATCAAGATATATTGGGGAGGGGGGCAGGGAAGATTAATGAAAGGGCACTTACTTGGCCAGACATTAAAACACATTATAAACCATTATCAAAATTGTACTATTTGCCCCCAAATCTCTAAAAAATAAACCAATGTAATTGAAACTCTTCTGTCAGGAGAAATGAAAGGCCCAGGTGCATTTAAAAGGCCTCTCATTACTCTGTCTGGTTCATTGCCCACATCCAGATTATCTTGGAACTTTAGTATCTGACACTCCTTCCAAGATCCAGTTACAATCATCCAGGCTAGTACATGAATAGTTTCATTTATAAATTAATGGAAACTGATAGAATTCAACTCTGAGACTATAAAAAGCAATACTATTCAGTGAGTAACATTCTCCCCAGAGAACCCTAGAACTTAAAATATTGGCTAGGTAGGAAAGAAAGGGGGAAATCAGGAGAACTAATGATCTCTGTCTTTGAGACAGCCCTCACTTCTCACAGCTCAGCAGGTAGTTGTTGCTCCCCTGCCACTGTTCCTTCTTGGTCCCCTCCACAGTTTTTTTTTTTCCTGAAGCTCTTCTCAGCAACCACCAAAGTAGTCATTGATCTGCCATCTTTGTCTTTTACAGCTCCATTTCTTGTAGTTGTCCTTGGACTCTCCTTAACTCTCCTTCCAGAAGTTCTCCACTCTTGTTGTGGAAGTTTTCTTCAGCTCCCAGCAGATGGTTATTTTGCTGTTAAAAAGTTGCTGCCCTCTGAAGTTCTGTTTTCCACCCTTGCCTCCAGCAGATGGAGGTCACTACCTTTCCTGGGCACCAACTCTCTCACATTGCTCCCATGTGGAAAAAATTGGATTTACAGTTCAAAGATAGAACTCTTCTATTTTTTAATAAGAAAAAAAGTATTACTGATGTCTTTCATTTTTTTTTGTCATTGTCATTTTTGGATACCCCCCAGCCTTGAAACAAAAGAAAGTTTTCAAGCAAAAATAATGCTGGCATCTGGTGACCATCTTCTGGACAATCATTGACTTTCAGTTACTTAGAACTGATCTTCCTTTTAGTGAGACCTTAGGCTTTTTTTTTTTTTTAACACAAAGACACATTAGCCATAGTCCTCACTCACCAAAAGCTTTCTGTCTTCACCAGGTAAGTTCACAGTGACATTACTTTTTATTTACCACATCCTTCAGCTTCCTGACAGTGATTCTCTTCCCCACATCTGTACTTCATACAGGGGTTTAGGAAGAGCACCCCACTCTGTTCCTAAGTACCTCTCTATTTTCTACTTTCCCCTAGCACTAGCTAGGCCAGTTTATTCAACTTGAATTGGATTCTCAAAAATACCTTAAAAAGGGAGGGGAGATGCCACTGGCTCCTTTTTTCCTTTTCTTTTTTTTTACTTAAATTTTTTTTATATTTTTATTATGGTAAACACAATTTTTCTTAAATTACATGATCTAAGTTATCTCCCTCCCTCCCTGCCCTTTCTTCTGGTTTTGGTAGGTTATTGGATCTGAGTTATACGTATAGTATCATGCAAAATATATTTCTCTATTGTTCATTTTTGTAAGTGAGTAATCTTAAAAAACCAAAAACCCTGGAACATAAACTCAAATAAACAAGTGAAAAATCATATGCTTTCATCTGCATTCTGACTTCAAAAGTTCTTATCCAGAGGTGGATAGCATTCTTTGTCATAAGTCTCTCTGAACTGTCCTGGATCATTGTATTGGTCATTGGCTCCTTCTGATGCAACAAAAAGTGAGATTTATAGTCCCTGGCATAATAGAAATGAGATACAATAGACAGAACCAAAGGTATACAAATGGTTAGTGTCTGGAGCTCACATAGGACTTGTACCCATTTTGAATAATTTCTTAGATCTCTGACTCATTGTTTCCACTTAGAAAACCCAAAAACTTTAATAAATTATACTACATGGTGTTGTGCTCTCACCAACCTCCTTTGTAAGCACTCATTTCATAAAGTTCAAAGAAAAGAATTATTTAATTATTTACAAATAAAAGAAAATTAGGACTCATAAAAAGTGACTCCCAGTAATAAGTAAAACTTCCCTAGATACTTGTATAACCTTACTGAATTAAGGGAAATAATTAAAAAGTGGTTGATGAAGAAGCTAGGTGCCTCAGAGAGCTGAACCTGGAGATGGGATGTCCTGGGTTCAAATATGACATCAGGCCTTTCCTAGCTATATGGCCCTGGGCAAATTACTTAATCCCAATTTCCTTGCTTCTTTGGAACCCATATGAATTCTAAGACAGAAGGTAAGGATTTTAGTCAAATTGCTTGTCAGCTCCAGGAGGGGGCAGGGAAATGGGAAGGGAGAAAACATGAATCATGGAAACATGGAAAAATAAATTTTAAAAAATTAATTAAAAATTTTAAAAGATGAGTTTAAAAAAAAGAGGTGATTGATGATCAAGTTTAAAAATTTGCAAACAGTTCTGAATGTTATTTTATATTCTTTTGTTATGTTAAAAATTTCAAAAAATATAATTGGACTGGAAAAAATAAAGCATATTAGGGAGAAGCCAAAAAGGAACTGGAAGAGAAGGAGTTAACAAATATTCTCTAAGTTCATACCCATGGCAACCAGTGGAGGCACCACACCCAACTGGTGATTTCCTACCAGATTTAAGCCTTGTTTAGACCTTAATTTTTGGATGAGTAATTTTTTGCACGTATTTCCATAAGAAGTTTAAAATAGTTGACATCATTCCCTGGCAGCAGCAACCAAAGGCATAACCTCTGACTATGAAAGGAAACTTACCCTAGAGATTTAAGCCACTCAAAGGTCAGGGTGAAGGCAAAATCCACACAAAATAGAAACATTTTTAATGGCTGCTTCTGTTAGAAAGGTTTTAAGATAGAAGAGTAATTTCTACTGAGGAAGAACTTTTCTCCTTACATCTCCCTTCACTCCAATTTGCCCTTCTAGGATTTATGAACAATTTCCCCCCAGTTGAATGTTAGCCCCTTGAGGACAGCCTATTGGTCTTCCCTTTTGTCCTTTCTTGCCTAGTGCCAAGCACTGTACCTGGACACTTAGTAGACATTTAACAGATGCTTGTTGACTGATAATGTATGTAAGGCGCTTTGTAAAGTGCGGTGTAAATATCAAATGTTATAGACAATGTAATGAAGTCTTGGATTCAAATGCAACAGAATGTAAATCTCTCCTACTAGAGATTCAGGACTTTGTATCCTTAGGGACTAGAGTGGTACTTTGGGTTAGGAAATGTCACTCAGCTTCTATGCCTCAGTTTTGCCATCTTGTGCTACCTATCTCAAAGGGCAGTTGTGAGAAAAGTGCTTTGTAAATCTTAAAGTGTTAATAAATGTATATTATTATTTAAGGTTCTGAACTACCCTTTAGGGTGTAGTGGTTTGGATTGTTAGTGTAAAAGACATAGGTCAAAATCTTGTCTTGGTCTCTTAACAGTGGTGTGATTCTGAGTGAGTCATTTCAACCACACTGTGCCTCAGTTTAATCATCTGTAAAATTGTAAAGGAGGGAGAAACTCATACTCTTTAAATTCTAAACTCCTTCAGTTTTCTAAACTTCTGATCTCAAGCTAGAGTGGCCCTGGGTGAGTCATTTAACCTCACATGCCCCAGTTGCCCCTTCTGTAAAATGGGGGCGTGGCGTGGGCGTGAACTCCATTGTCTCTACGGTTCTTTCTAGTTCTAAACTTTTGATCCCAGGGAGAAGTCTCACCAATCCTTTACGGGACTACACTTCCCATGACGCCCCACAATCGAAAAGCACGCAGGCGCACGCGCGCAGGGACGGCGGGAGGGGCTGGAGCCTTTGCGAGTGTCTGGGTAAGAGTTGATATAGCTGCGGACGAGTGACTCTGGTAGTGGGGTCCGAGCGGAGCACCTGGGACTGGAGACCCAGGAAGTGGACGGCGGCGGCGGAGACGACTGGCAGCCCTCGTTGGGCGTCAGGTGAGAGCCCCCCGCCCCCCTCGAACTTTCCGGGAAGTCTGTCGGCTCCGAGAATGCGGGGCGGGTTGTTGGACCGGCCCTAGTGGCTGAGGAGGGAGCGGTCGTTTCCTCGCTTTGCCGCCCTCCCGGCTCCCTCTTCTCTCCGGTTCCTCTGCCGCCGACTGAGGGGAGCAGCGGGCTGGGTTTTGGGGGGCGCATCCGGCGGCTACAGGAGGAAGTCAGGCCGGCGGGGCGTTGCCCGCGCGCCGTAGTGCGGTGCTCGAGAGAGCCCCCGGGGCTGCGGAAGGGATGCCTCAGGTATCGCTGCAGCGGGCGGCCCGCGGAAGGCGGCGCCCGGCCCGGCCCTGCGGGCGTTCGGGGCTTTAGCCGCTGGCTCCCTGCTCTGCTGCCGGAAACTTCGGCTCCGAAAGGAGCCTGGCACGCCCCACCTCCGGCAATCTGGGCAAGACTGGCGGTCACGGAGGCTCCACAAAGTTGTCGGTACACATCCAGCTGTCACGAAATATTTATCCGACTGGTGTTGCACTTGCATTTTAAGTATCCCTTGCGCTGTATTGAAATTCCTTATTCCCATCTGACCTGAGTGGGCATGTACCATGCAGTCTTCTATACAGGTGTCTGGAGGGCAGGTTTACGTCTCTGGGCATTTGCCTTACCGAAGTTGAAATTTCCCTTTTTAAAAAATAAATCCTGTATTACAGGTAGAATACTAAATTGCCACGATTTACTGTTTTGTTAAGGATAACTTTTCCAACTTCCCATTGGCGTCTCTCAACGCAAAAAGCTCTTCTGGTAGTGAAATGTACGGTAAAACCTATCCCAGGTCATAACTTCAACAGGAAATAGGTGTGTTAATTGGAGATAAATGCAGAGACTTGCCTATTTGGATAACCGGATCGCAATGGACCCTTTCCCCCTTGAGAGTGGTTTTGAGAATCCTTTACCTTAACTTTCAATAGTTTTAATTAATTGCTAGACCTGTCCAGTTTATTATAACACACATAATTTCATTTCCAAGAGTCTAAAAGTCAAAGCAAAAAAGAATAGAAGGGAATCAGAATATACCAAAATCTCCTTTAGCTTGTTGCCTGGACTTCTTTCTCTTAGCCTCAGTTTCTTCATTCCTGTAGAATGTAAGCTCCTTGAGGGCAAGGAAATATTTTTTATCTTTATACCTCACTGCCTTGTATGGCCAACAAGCATTTACTAAGTACCTAATATATGTTCCAGGAACTGTACTAATAGCCTGTAATACAAAGAAATGCAAAAAAAGAAAAAGGAAACAAAACCTACCTTGTATATAACATACTATAAGCTTTGAGAGTTTGAAACTGCACTTAGATTTTTATATAGTATAATCTTATAGCTGTTACAAAGTGCTTTCCACGCTATGATTCTAAGGTTGTTAGAGCTGTAAGTACTATAATTAGATTATATGTAGATGAGGAAATGATTGTTTACTCTCAACAACACTAAAATTCAAGTTTTCTGACTCTAAATCCATTGTTCTTTCCACTATCCCATGCTTTCTTTCCCTTTAGTTTTGTGTTGTAGTTCAGTTGTGTTGGACTCTTCATGACCCCATTTGTGATTTTCTTAGCAAAGATATTATAGTAATTTACCATTTCCTTCTCCAGCTCCTTTTACAGATGAGGAAACTGAGGCAAAGTGTTATGTAATTTGCCCAGGGTCACATAGCATATAAGCATCTGAGATCAAATTTGAATTCAGAAGATGTTTTCTTGACTCTAGGTGTGGCACTTCTAATGCAAGAGTAAGATCCATTGCCTTTTCCAAATGAGGCTTATATCACTTTGGTTGCCTGTCATCCCCACTGTCTGAATCATAAAACCATAAATTTACATTTGGAACAAACTTTAAAATTCAACAAGTCCAAATCAAGTAACTGAGAGAGGTGTTAGGATTTGTTAAAGGTCACACAGTAGTAGTAAGTAGCAGATTTTGTATTTGAACCCTGATCTCTTGATTCCAAATCCTTCACTTTCCCTTTCATCACATTCTTCAAAATCTCAATGGTTCAAATTGGGAGAGATGGAGAACAGGGAACATAGTATGTTGTGAGACAATAAGTCAAGTTAACAGGCATTTATTTAGTGCTTTCCTTGTGCCAGCCACTATGCTAACTTGCTTGTCAAAGAAAGAAACTAGTCCCTGCACTCAAAGAGCTCACAATGTAAGTGAAACAAAAGTCAAACCACTATGTACAAACACGATATACACAAGAAAAATTGGAGATAGTCTTAAAAGGTACTAGCATTAAGGTAAGGCAATGTTGATGATTTGGAGTAAGGAGTACTTGAGAATATATCCATTTTCCTGGGGAAATTATTTTTTAATCCTAATGGTTATAAAGTACCCCCAGAAGAGGACATTTGGAGAGGGATAGAGAAGTGAAACCATGCCATATGGGGAATAGTTTAAGGAATTAGAGCTGTTTAGCCTGGAGAAGAGAAGACACAGGGAAGATATGATAGAAAATTTTGATTCAATGGGGGGAAAAAAAGCTTTCTGGTGATTTTAACTTTCCAAAAGTGTAATGCTTGCCTCAGGAATTAGTTTCCCATTGGGTTGAGTCTGAATGATAATTAACTTTTGGGGATTGTTGTAGAGGAGGGATTATGTTGTGGTCAAGCCTATGAATGGACTCAGAATCCATTAATAAACAAAAGAAATGCTAAAATTTGAGTTAGTACTTAGTGAAAATAAAGATATAATTTTCCCCTCCTATCCAAGTACATCGACCCTCTGAAATCTGTTGCTAGATTCCATGTTAAAACTCCTGTTGTAGAAAGCATTCATGGTTTGAACTAGATGACTTTTGAGGTCCCTTCCAGTTGTTAGACTTAGAGAAGGAAAACGAAGAGAGGGACTCCTCTCTCCTGGCTTCCTTTAATCCCATCCAAAAATTCTACCTTCTTTTGGAAACAATTTCCAGCCCCTTTTAATTATAATGTCTTCCCTCTAGTAATTATTTTTTATTTATCTGAATGTAGCTTGTTCCTGTGTACTTGTTTGCTTAATGTCTCCTCCATTAGATAATAAGCTCCTTAAGGGCAAAGCCCATTTTGCCCATTTTTTGTATCAGCAGCACTTTGCCCAGTGTCTGGTGTATAGTAGGTGCTTAATAAGTGCTTATTGCTTGACTAAGTGAGTACTTTGAAAGAATGCTGGGCTTATTGGTTGTGGCCATGAACAAGATTCTCTCTCTAAGTTTATTACCTCATTTGGAAAAAAAATACCTGTAATATCTTTACCTTACAGGGTTGCCATGAGGATCAAATGAGAACAATGTATTTATAAAATATTTATTAATCTAAATTGTTAGAACATCAGCCATTATTTAACAGAGGCAAAAGGAAGAAGACTCCAAAAGACAACAGGGGAAGTAATGAAAGTAAGAATGGGTGGACAACAAAAGGATACTTAGGTTCTGAAATGAGGTGTTAGTTGAAAATACAATCTTCTTCTGAGCAGTTAGGTGTCTCAGTGGATTGAGAGCCTGGCCCAGAGACCGAAACTCTGTATTCAAATTTGGGCCTAGGTGCTTCCTAGCTTTGTAATGCTGAGAAAGTCACTTAATCCCCATTGCCTAGCCCTTCTCTTTTGTCTTGGAACCAATACACAACATTGATTCTAAGGGGGAAAGGAGGGATTTAAGAAAGTAAGAGAAACTGTTCTTGTCAGAACTTTTATTTCTTGGTTTATCTCTTTTTTATTTCTTGTCACCAAGTACCACTTTTTTGCCCCAGATTCTTTACACCTAAAGTATAAGGCAGAATGAAAGGGAAATATGAGAGCTACTTTGAAGCTCTTCTTGGCCACTAGTAGGCCACTGTACCCATCATGATGAATAATATATTAGGAAAACCTGAAGTGTTAAAATTTTCTTTTGATAAAAATAATAGCTGGCATTAATTGGTTTCACTGACATTTTGTAAAATAGATATAATGGGTATTAATATCTCCACTTTATGGATAAGGAAAATGAGGTCAGAGAAGTTAAATGACCTGCCTACGTACAGCCAGCATGTAAAACAGATTCAAACCCACGTCTTCCTGACTTTAAAGCTATAACTATATCCATAAATAATATTATCTATAGTCAGTTTGATTCCTTATAATAATGTAGGGAAGAAGAAAAATTAACAGTCCAAAAATCATTTATATTTGACAGTTATATCTGAAAACTTGTTTAAAGTTCTGGAAATGTACTTTAGACAACCACAACAAAAAAGACTCATTAAAAAGTAGAGTTATAATCTTGCATGATAGTTCTAATTCTTCTTACTAAATTGTAAATTTCCAGAATTGAATCATATTTTTATGTCTTTGAATCCCTAATTCATGCTGGAAATAGACTGATCAAAAAAATTTTTTCCAGGGGGCAACTGGGTGGCTCAGTGGATTGAGAACCAGGCCTAGAGATATGAGAGATTCTAGGTTCAAATCTGGCTTCAGACACTTTCCAGTTGTGTGATCCTGGGCAATATACAGTATTGATTCCAAGACAGAAGGTAAGGGTTATTTAAAAAATAACAACAACAACAACAAAAAACATTGCCATTTAAATTTTTTTTCCTAGAAAAGGAATGGTAAATAAGTATTTGTATTTCAAAGGGTTTTTCTAAAATAATTTTTTTATAACCCTTACCTTCTGTCTCAATACTGTACATTGGTTCCAAGACAGAAGAGAGGTAAGGGCTAGGCAATGGGGATTAAGTGACTTGCTTAGAATGACACATCAAGGAAGTGTCTTAGGCCAAATTCGAACCCAAGACCTCCCGTCTCTGGGCCTGGCTCTCAGTCTCCTGAGCCACTTAGTGGCCCCCTCTAAAATAATTTTGAAAGATTTAAGGAGAGTGATTAAATGTAATGTTGTTCAGTAGTTTCAGTCATATGTCTCTCTTTGTGATCCACTTGGTGTTTTCATGGGAAAATACTAGAGTGGTCTGCCATTTCTATCTCCAGCTCATTTTACAGATGGGAAAAATGAGGCAAATAGGGTTAAGTGACTTGCTCAAGGTTACGCAACCAGTTTGTAAGTGTCTGAGGCTGGAATTGAATTCAGAAAGCTATCTTCCTGACTCCAGGCATAGCAGTCTATCCTCTCTATTGTCTAGCTGCCTTGATTAATGTAAACCAACCATGATTCCAGAAGACTTATAATGAAGAATAATATGCACCTCCTGACAAGGAGATAATTTACTTGAGGTAACACAACCAGACCTATGTTGTCAGACCTGTCCATTTTAAGAGTTTGTTTTGTTCAACTATTTCTATTTGTTACAAGTATTTTGTGTTTCCCACTTGTTACAAGTATTTGTTGGAGGAAAAAGAGAAAGAAAAGAGGATTGTTGAAACATTTTTTAAAATGCATGGAAAAGAAAGGCCAGACCCAAGATGGTGAAGTAGAAGCAGGGAAAGCTCAAACCATTGTGAGAAGTCTAACCAGCCTTAAAAATAATACCTCTATACATGGTGAAAGAACTAGCAGGGAGGAGTGAAGTAACCTTCATTCAGAGAACAACTTGAATATTAAGCAGAGAAGATCTGATTCCCAGGATTGAGAGGGGGAGCACAACCCACAGGAGGCTATACTAAGGAGCACTGGCTCAAGTTGGTAGTAAGCTGCCTCCTCCACCCCACATCTACTGTTCCATGTTCTGAACTTGGGCACAAGCCAACATCTGAACCCTGAGACCCTAAGCCAACAGCAGTGCAATCTCACACACACCCTGTAAAGCTCTAAGTCCCAACCTGCAGTAAGGTCCAAAATCTCAGTGGGAGATGGTCTGTGTGGCTCACTTTCTCTATGTAAGCCCTAAAGCCAAGCTTGAGGACTTTCAGTGGGAAGTAGTCAGCACAGCATTCCTTGTCTATGTAAGCTAATAGCAAAGGTCCCAAGCCCCAGTGTAAGACAGTCCACAGCAGGCTGACCTGTGTAAGCCTAGACCAGGCCTAGATCTAGTCCCTACCAAATCTCAAGGAGGAGCAAAGTTATAAGCCCTATGGCAAGACAATCCACAGTGTGTCTGACCTGATCAAGCCCAGAGTAAGACCAAAACTCCTTCTACCCAAACCTGAGACTAGACTCTGAGCACAGGGTCTGAGCTCAGCAAGCCATCAGTATTCTCAGGGTGATTGTATCAGCAGTGGGAAGTGGCTTTCAAACTCCAGGCCACAGGCCATTATAATACTTTCGAAAAACTGAAACGTGCAGAAACAAGAAATAGAGCTAAAGGAAATCAAGAAAAAACTGAAGTTTAAGAGAATTCCCCCTCTACCCTAAGAACAGACCCCACCTTTAAAAGTGAAAGTCAAGAAAAAGGCTGGGAAAATGAATAAACAAAAAAAAAAGTTGAAGATTTTTATGGAGACAAGAGTAAGGCACAAAAGCAGGAGACAGTGAAAGCAAAGCAAAGATACACAAAGCTTCAAAGAAAACTATAGATTGGTCTCAGGTGCTACAGGAATTAAAAAAGGATTTAAAAATTAATTAAGAGAGGCAGAAGAAGAATGGGAGAGAGAAATTAAAGCAATGCAAGGAGAAAATAGCATCAGAATTGGACAAAAGAGAAATGAGATTCAGAAGCCCATAGAAGAAAAGCATTCCTTAAAAATTAGAATTGGGCAATTAGAAACTAATAACTGCACAAGAAATAATAAAACAAAATCAAAACAAGAAAACGTGAAATATCTCATTGAAAAAAAAACTGACCTGGAAAATAGATCTAGGAGCGACAATTTAAGAATTATTGGAGTACTTGAAAACCTGGACATCATACTACAAGAAATTATCAAAGAAAACTGCCCTGGTATTCTTTAACTAAAGAATAAAATAGAAAATGAATGAGTCCACAGATTACCTCTGGAAATAAATTCACAAATGACGACTCCCAGGAATATTATAGCTAAATTCAAGAGCTCCCAAGCCAAGAAGAAAATATTGTGGACATCCAGAAAGAAACAATTTGGATTGTAAAAATAGACTCAAATCCAGGACTTTAATCCCCAGAAATCCTTGCTCCACTTCCCCAGAATGCCCTCTAATCTCACTGAATTCTCACCTGGGCCGAGAGCGAGATGGGGTATTTAAACCTGGTTGTGAAAAGGCTTAGGCCTCTTTTTACTTCCGTTTCGGGGCACACGCGGTTCTCCACCTAGCAGGCAAGATGTGAGTGGTTGTGTCTAGGCCTCTCTCTGGCCTGGTCACATGCTTTTCTTACTTGTATATTCTTAGGTTCTCAATCTTAAATAAACCTCTAAAAAATAATACTCCTTGCAGAGAGAAACTAATTTCTACCTGCCTCAGTTTCCATAAATTTTAATCTTTATAGTATACCGTGGAGCTATAGTCAGGATTACACAGGACTTAGCAGTTTACACATTAAAGGATCGGAAGGCTTGGAATATGATATTCCAGAAGTCAAAAGATCTAGGTTTACAACCCCAAATCACCTATCCAGCATAACTGAATATATTTTTCCAAGGGGAATAAAATGATCATTTAATAAAATAGCAGATTTCCAAGCATTCCTGATGAAAAGGCCAGACCTAAATAGAAAATTTGATGTCCAAACATAAGACCCAAGAGAAACCTAAAAAGGTAAATAAGAAGGAAAATTTAAGGGAGTTGGCAAGGTCAAACTATGTATGTATTCCTACATGGAATGATGATTTTAATTCTTAAATTTTTTAAAATCAGTATTAGAGCAATTAGAAGAAGAATATATAAACAGAGGGTGTGGGAGGAAGCTGATTAGGATGATACATGTAAAAAAAATCAAGGGATGAAAAAGAGAATTACATTGATTAAAGAAAGGGGCAGGGGAGAGTTGCAATAGGGTAAATTATCTCACCTAAGGAGGTGAGAAAAACTATTACAATGGAGGGAAGGGTGAGCTTGGTAACAGGCAGTGCTTAAATCTTATTGTCATTGTAATTGGCTCAGAGGTAATAACAACCATATTCACTGGGGTATAGAATCCTATCTTACAGTATAGAGAAGTAGGAGGGTAATAAGACAAGGGGTGGGGGGTGTAATAGAAGGAAGGCAAAGAGGGGAGGGAGCTGATTAAAAGCAGAACACCTGTCAGGAGGGACAGAGTGAAAGGAGAAAAAGAGCAGGATCAAAAGGGGAAAACAAGATGGAAGGGAATATACAGATGATAATCATAACTGTGAATGTAAATGAGATTAACTCATCCATAAAATGGAAACATAACAGAGTGGATTAAAAACCAGAATCCTACATATGTTGTTTACAAGAAACACATTTGAGACAGGGAGAGACACAGAGTAAAGGTAAGATGCTGGATGAGAATTTATTGTGAATCATTTGAAGTAAAAACAAGAGTAGCAATTATGATCCCAAACAAAGCCAAAGCAAAAATAGACCTGATTAAAAGAGATAAGGAAAGAAATTACATCTTCCTAAAAGGTACTTTAGACAATGGAGTAATATCAATACTAAACTTATATGCACCAAATGGTATACTTTCAAAATTTTTAATGGAGAAATTAAATGCATTTCAGGAGGAAATAGACAATAAGTTATATTAGTGAGGGACCTCAACTTTCCCCTTTAAGATCTAGATAAATCAAACCAAGAAGTAAACAAGAAAGAAGTAAAGGAAGTGGTTAAAATTTTAGAAAACTTTATAATAGATTTCTGGAGAAAATTGAATGGAAATAGAAAAATATCTTCTTTTCAGTAGTACCTGAAACCTACAGAAAAATTGATCATGTTTTAGAACATAACTTCACAACCAAATGCAGAAAAGCATAAATAATAAATGCATCCTTTTCCAGGTCATAATGGAATAAAAATTATAAGGGTCTGTGGAAAGAAAAATAAAAAATTAATTGGAAAGTAAATTAATACTAAAAAAGGGCTGGGTCAAAGAACAAATCATAAAAACAATAATGTCACTAATGAAAATGACAGTGAAGAGACAGTATATCAATATTTAAGGGAATTACTAGATTTTGCCCTAAAGAGATAATAATGAAACATGTTTGAACAAAAATATTCATAGCCATGCTCTGTGGTAGCAAAAATTGGGAAATGAAGAGGTATTTATCAATTGGGGAATGGCTGAGAAAATTATGGTATATGATGGTGATGGAATACTACTGGGTTGTAAGGAATGATGAATTAGAGAATTTCTCTATGAACTGGAAGGACCTCCAGGAACTGATGCAGAGTGAAATGAGCAGAAAAAAGAGAACATTATACACAGAAAGGGAGACATTGTGGAACAACCCAATGTAATGGACTTTGCTACTACAAGACAATCCCAATGGTCTGATGAGAACAAATGCTATCCACATCGAGAGAAAGAACTGTGGGAATAGAAACACAGAAGAAAAACAAATGACCTATCATTTGTTTATATGCGTATATGATTGAAGGTTTTGGTTTTAAAAGATTGGTATAAGTGGTAACATTTGTATAACCCAGTGGAAGTGCTTATTGGATTCAGAAGGGAGAAGGGAAGAGGGGAGGGAAAGAAAATTAATCATGTAAACATGTAAAAATATTTTTTAAAAAATATATAAGTTCAACTTGAAAAAATAAAATGAATTATGGGATACAACTAAAGCAATAATTAGAGGTAAATTTATATCTCTAAATGCTTACATCAATAAAACAGAAAAAAAAACACATCAATGAATTGAGCATTCAACTAAAAAAACTAGAAAAAGAACAAATTAAAACTCACCAATTAAAGACTAAATTGGAAATCCTAAAAATTAAAGGAGAAATTAGTAAAATAGTAAGAGAACCATGGATAAGATTAGGAGTTGACTTTATGGGGAAGGGGGAGAGGACAAATAAAGTAGAGCGTTGCTTCATTTGATTAAAAAAAAGGAAAGAAGAAAAATAATCGGTATTAAAAATGAAAAGGGTGAGCTCGGCACCAAATGAAGAGGAAATTAAAGCGATCATTAGGAGCTAGCTACTTTGCCCAATTATACACCAACAATTCTGACAATTGAAGTGGAATGGATGAATTTTTACAAAAATATAAATTGCTCAGATTAACAAACAAGGAAAAGAAATTGAACAAACCATCAATGAACTCCCTAAGAAAAAATCCCCAGAACCAGATGGATTCACAAGTGAATTCTATCAAACTTTTAAAGAACAATTGATCCCTATACTATATAAACTATTTGGGAAAATAGGCAGAGAAGGAGTCCTACCAAATTCTTTTTATGAACCAAATGTGGTATTGTAACCTAAGCCAGAAAAAGCAAAAACAAAGAAAATTTTAGACCAATTTCATTATTGAATATAGATGACCTTCCTCTGCTGTCTGGGGTAGTGTGGAAGGCTTACAGGCAACTTGAAGTTGCAGTTTGGGCAATGATCTCAAAAATGTTCTCCAATGCTGATCTAAAAGTTGTGAATCTTAGTGACTAGAAGGATGCTGATCCCTTAAAAAAAAAAAAAGATTTTAAGAACTGGCTTTGGGTGTGAGGTAAGGAAAATGCTTTTTTTTTTTTTGACAAGTTGAAGTTAAATAACTATGGTATATCTACAAGGAGATATTCAACAAATATTTCGTGATTTGAGTAGAACTTAGGGGAGAAATGAAGATATATAGTTTGGTTTAATCTTAATAAAGATGATAATTGAACCCAAGAAGATGATGACATCACTAAGAAAGAGACCATAGAGAAATAGAAGAGGACCAAGGTCAGAGCTCTTGGGTATCTCCACACATAAAGGAAAAGAAATGAATAGCCATCCGGCCAAGGAAATTAAGAAAGAATGGTCAGAAATAGGAGTACCAAGAGAGATTTAGGTGAGGAAAAAGTGTTCAGGAGGAAGGACTGGGGTGGTCAGCAATGTTAAAAGCTGCAGATAGGCCAGGAAGGAAAAGGACTAAATTAAGATTATCAGATTTAATAATTAAAAGAGAACTTTGTAGAAAGTTTAAATTGAATAGTGAGGTTGGAAGTCAGTTTTTAAGGCCACTGACTAGGGTGTAAGTGGTGAGGAAATGAAGAGAAAAATGTCTTTTTGGGGAGTCTGGCTATGAAAGGAGAGATAGGATGATCACTTCAGGGAACAACAGATTCAAGTGAGAGGGATTTTTTTGTTTGTTTTGTTTTTAAGATGAAGGAGATCTGGTCATGTTTATAAAAGGCAGAGTAAGAGCCAAGTTGAAACTGGCACTGTACACATGTGCTAGCTTTAATGTACTTTTCAAAAAGCTCACTGATTCTGAGTGTTTTCTCAGCTTCTGCATTTACAAAGGTTTTCGTTCATATTCCAGTTTTTGTGTTGTTATTTCATTAAACACTGCATCCAGGTGCTCCCAGTTTTATGAGCAGTCTTGAGGAGAGGTGGACTTTCTAGAATAAATATCAATACAATAATCATAACTGCTATATAATAATTTACATTTAAATTAATTTATTTCAGAACATAAAATATTAAAACTTTTCAGTATTTTCAAAGTTTCTATGAGGATTTTTACATCCATTTTCATTCATTTTCCCTCACATGATCATAGTGTGTGCTCCATCTAGTCCTGACTTTTTTAAAATAGGCATTATTTCAGTAAAGTTGTTCTTTTGTGACTAAGAGTTTAAAAGGAAAGAGATGGGGCAGTTCAACAAAACATTGATTGTATATAATAGAATGTGCAATCTATGGGGGTATATCCTTAACAAAGAAATTATTGGATCCAAAGACATGATTATATTTTAATTTGTATTGCATACTGAGAAAATTCTTCAAGTTTGCAATTCCACCAGCAGAAAATGAGTTGTATCTGTTTTGATACAACTTTGCCATCGTGGAATTTCATTGCTTGTATTTCTATTTACCAATTTGATGGGCATGAGGTGGTAACTGGAGTTTATTTTGATTTTCATCTCTGATTATTAGTGAAGTTGAGCATTTTTAAGTGGTTAATATTATGTGTTTTTTCCTTTTAAAATTGTTTTTTCATATATTCATATTCTTTAACCATTGTGAACCAGTGTTACAAGTGTGACGTTTTAAATGTTTTTTATTATAGATGTCAAGTTTTTATTCATCATATTTGCCAAGAAATGATTTTCATTATGGCTTCTGCATTGATATAAGGGACTGATAGGAAGAAAATTCCAGGTATCTTGTAACCTGTGTAAATGGCCTTTGTTGTGTGGCTTGGCTCTGGGTCATTGAGAAGTTAAATGACTTGCCTATGTTTACATAATTGGTGTGCCTCTGAGATTGGATTGAATTTAGGTCTTCCTACTAACCTAGCTAGCTCTGTCCACCATCTTGTGCTACCTCTTATTAACTAAAATAGCTATGTTGATTATTTGTTTTATCTCTTCAGGCCTTAATTTCCTCATTTATAAAATTACATAGTTCTAGGTCAGAGATTCTTATCCTGGGATCATGGATAGGTTTCAGAGAGCCCATAAACTCAAAACTTAAATATTTTTATTTTATACATTTAAAAATATCATTCTGAGAAGGTATCATAGGCCTCACTACACTGCCAGAGGGGTCCATGACACAAAAAGGAGGTTAAGAACCCTTGGACTGGATGATGTTGAAGATGATACTGTTTCATTTGAACTAGCCTATGATTTTAATGGTACAAACTTTGAGGGATCTAGTGGGACATCTGTAGCATATATGGGGTTCAATTAGTCAATAACTATTGAGTGCTTATTATGTGCTAGACTGTATGCTTAGGGCTGGGGTAGGAGGATACTAAGGTGGAAATTAGAATTTCCTGGCCGGGGAGCGAAAGATTGGTGAGTAGTTAAGGAGGGTTTCATAGAAGTGGGACTTGAGGTAGGTAGAATTTGATTAATGTAAAAAATAGACTCGAATACGGGACTACAATCCCCACGAGCCTTTGCTCCACTTCCCCAGAATGCCTTGTAATCTCACCTGGGCCAAGATTGAGAAGGTATTTAAGCTGATTCAAAGGCTTTTGAGGCTCTCTCTCTCTCTCTCCCTCCCTCTCCCTCCCTCCCTCCCTCCCTCCCTCCCTCCCTCCCTCCCTCCCTCCCTCTCCCTCTCCCTCTCCCTCTCCCTCTCCCTCTCCCTCTCCCTCTCCCTCTCCCTCTCCCTCTCCCTCTCCCTCTCCCTCTCCCCTCTCTCTCCCTCTCCCTCTTCTCTTTTTGGACTTCCGCTTTGGAGCAGGCGCGTCTCTTGCGTGATGTGAGGTTATTTTGTCTAGGCCTCTGGCCTAGGCACATGTTTCTTACTTGTATATTCTTTAATCTTTAACCTTTAATAAACCTCTAAAAAATATAATACTCCTTGCAGAGAGAAACTAATTTCTACCTGCCTCAGTCTCCCCATCTCCCCTAAATTTTAATCTTTACAGTTTGGCGACCTAATGGGAAAAAAAAACTCAATCTTCTGAATTCTTTTCTGATCTTTAGTTCAACTTTTAACATCTAGTACCTAGAAAAAAAATTTTTTTTGAGCCATATCTCTCTGGCCAAGGTTTTCTACCCTCGCAAAGCTGCTCCAGGCTCCGGACCTGCTGCCCACCCCACCTGGCTCAGCCCCACCGCTTCCTGCCTGCAGCCCTGATCGTCCTCACCTGGTACCTGGTCCCGGCCTTGCCCACCCCTGCAGCCGCTCCTGGCCTCTCACCGGCCCGCTGCCTGCCTATTTCTGCACCCCAGACCCTCGAGCACAACCCCAGTTGGCTCATCACCCAGATCCTTGGAGCAGATTGCTCAGGACTCATTGTGACCAGCTGGTAACAGTATTGGCCACGTGGGTGGATGGGAGAGAAGAGAGGGAAAGGAGAAAGGGCAATTTTCCCTTAGGCTAAGCCTCCATGTGGATGGGGGTATTGGCCACAGGGGTGTCAGAGAGGGGAAAGAGAGAAAAGACTAGAGAGAAGAAACAGATCTTTTCAAACAGAAACCTAAAAAGCAATGGGTTTAAAAGGATTTTTGACTCTTCTGGCAATTTCATTGATTTTACCTGCCTGTCTGGGAGCAGACTCAGCCCAAAGATTCAACTTTAACTTTGGGGAGGAAAATGGGTGGCCCAGTGAACTGGAAGCCAGGCCCAGAGAAGGGAGGTCTCTAGTTAAAATCTGGCCTCTGATGCTTCCCAGCTATGGGGCCCTGGACCGATCCCTTGAACCCCATAGCCTAGCCTTTACTACTCTACCTTTGGACAATAGACATTTAAATGGATAATTAAAAACAAACAAACAAAAAAAAAACCCCAAGGAACTTTGAAGAGACTAAAGGCTATATTCTAAGGCATTTCACACTCCAATGGTTTATAAAAAAATCTCTGTATTCTATTGCATTATTTTGTTTAAGATATAACTTTGTGATTTTAAGTTCATATATTACTGGATTGAATATTATTCTGTGAACTGAAGGTTGATTGAATTTATTTTGAATGTACTGAGTTTTAAAATTCTGTTGTTTTTCCCCTATAACTGTGTTGAACAAATATTATTGTGAATAAGCCCATATATGAAAAAACAGCTTTTTTCTATTTTGCTGAGGATAGATGGACTTCCGAACTGGTTATAATTGTATTAACAATCTTTGGAATTTTAATGTGCTAAATACCTCAAATGATTTGATTTTAAGGGTTTTTTAAATATGATTTTTGGAATTTTTTTAACAATCTGGTTATTTTTGCCTGCCTCTACCACGAGATAAGGCCCATTAGCTGAAGTGAAATACATTTTATAAACCCCCAACCTTCCCACATGTGAATGGAAGTTGGGCAGTTAATCTCAGGGCATTTGTATCCCTATAAGCCTCTAAGAAAAAGGAGCACCCCTTTATTTATGCTCTTCAGCTCACTATTTTACTTCTACCAGAATGATATATAGATTTCTTGATTATGTTCTAAACTCAAGATGAGTTTTACTTTGTTTTAAAAAATATGTTTAAATACCAAGGTTGAAGGATTGCTGTGTTTGTAAAAATTGTGACAAATGTCCATCAATTCATAGGTTTTAAAAATGTCATACAGCAACTTATGTGAAATATGAAGGTGTGTTTGTTTGCTATTGTAATTAATTGGGCTATTGAGAATTTTGGGGATTTTGATATCTGCATAGTTGTATTACTGTATTTTTAAAGATGAAAAAATTGTTAACCTTGTTCAATTCATTTGCCTTCTACTCACAGTGATCATGGCCAGATACAAAGAGGAAATGGATCTCATTTTTTGGTGAGAAAGCCTTGTATTTTATATTTTCTTAACTGACACAGAGTGTCAATGATTATAAGCTATATTTTTGAATTTTTTAAAGCTCTTTTATTATTATATTTTTCTTGCATGTGCAATATACTTTTTCAGTTTTTTTATTATTTTTTTCTCTCCTTTTTATATTTGAAGCACATGTCACCAGTATTAAGATTTTCTTTAACCTTTTGATTTTTAAGTTTAAGATACATTTGCTAATACATGCCCTAAAAGGCTTGTGACTATAAAAATGATGCTACTAATTATTTAAATAAATTATGGGACTTTGCTTAATGATTCTGTCTGATTCCAGGACAAGAGATACACACAAGAGCCATTTCATAGGGCCAAAGAAAGGCCAATCTAGGATGGATTGATGCACTTCTAGGCCAATACAAAGGTCTTGAACCTAGTGTGAAGACTCGAGGTTACTATGTTTAACATGTGTTAAGACATAGGCTTTCCTTGTATCCACACTTACCCTGAAGATACTCACAGACGAGTATCCCTGAAACTTTGGCTCATATAATCTGGTCCCCTTTTCTACCTCTCATAGTGTGGTACCTTTCTGTAGTCCTGGCTACTGACTGGGTAAATCATTACTTAGATCATTTTGATTGGGCCCTGATTGAAGGACCTGTTATAGATTTATTTTTCTTCTACTTGGGATTTTTACATATAAGACTTTGATAGTCTATATTTTCATCCAGAAATTTTTCTTTTCTTTTGGATTTTCTGATGTCTTTTTAATATCTCTTGCCAATTGATTCATATACCTCATACCTCAGCCATGCATCCCTAACTGATTCTGAATCTTTCAATCACCCACAACACGGGGGAATGAAAAAAAATCATTATTTAAATTGCAAAGTTTAAATTCCTTTTGAGAAGAATTTTAGGTAAAGAAGATGCTACCTCTCTGAATCCAGAACTGAACTGTTGGAGAAGCCACCATGAAGAAGCCTCCAGACCACAAGTTGCACAAAATTGAACTTTGGGTGTGGTTGATTGAACATTTATTTGTATGTATACTTTTATGCCAAAGGGGACTGCCCCCTAATGGCTTTTTGTCAATGTGTTCAGCAATTATTGGTTTTATTCTTTTTTCTCTTATCCTCACAGTATTATAATCTTTGAAGTTTATTATGTTTTTATGATCCTTTGGGGGGGAAATTAATTTTTCCAAAAATGATCATACGGGGAAAAAAAAAATAGACTCGAATACAGGGCTACAATCCCCACGAGCCTTTGCTCCACTTCCCCAGAATGCCTTGTAATCTCAACCTGGGCCGAGATCGAGAAGGTATTTAAGCTGATTCAAAGGCTTTTGAGTCTCTCTCTCTCTCTCTCTCTCTCTCTCTCTCTCTCTCTCTCTCTCTCTCTCTCTCTCTCTCTCTCTCTCTCTCTCTCTCTCTCTCTCTCTCTCTCTCTCTCTCTCTCTCTCTCTCTCTCTCTCTCTCTCTCTCTCTCTCTCTCTCTCTCTCTCTCTCTCTCTCTCTCTCTCTCTCTCTCTCTTTTTCTCTCTCTCTCTCACTTTGGAGCAGGCGGTCTCTTGCGTGATGTGAGGTTATTTTGTCTAGGCCTCTGGCCTAGGCACATGTTTCTTACTTGTATATTCTTTAATCTTTAACCTTTAATAAACCTCTAAAAAATATAATACTCCTTGCAGAGAGAAACTAATTTCTACCTGCCTCAGTCTCCCCATCTCCCCTAAATTTTAATCTTTACATTAAGAGGAAGGGCACTCACTCTGAGTTGGGAAACAGTTTTACAAAGGAATAGATAGAGGATAAAATGCACAGAAATCTAGCCAAATCAAAGTGGAGAGTAGTGGGAAATTAAGTTGGTGAAAGTAAACTGTTTTTTTTTTTTAAACCCTTACCTTCCGTCTTGGAGTCAACACTGTGCATTGGCTCCAAGGCAGAAGAGCGGCAAGGGCTAGGCAATGGGGGTCAAGTGACTTGCCCAGGGTCACACAGCTAGGAAGTGGCTGAGGCCAGATTTGAACCCAGGACCTCCCATCTCTAGGCCTGGCTCTCAATCCACTGAGCTACCCAGCTGCCCCCGAAAGTAAACTGTTTTAAAGCAAAGAAAACTTAAGAATCTGGGAAGTTTGCTGTGTGACCACAGGGGAGCCTAAGCAGAGCCTGCTTTGTAAAAATCACTTAGAAACCAGCTGTTTGTAGTTCTTCCCACTCGACTCCAGCTGCAGAAATCTCATGGGGGGACCTTTCCCTTGAGATTGTAGGGTCTAAAAACACATTGCTTGGAAGCATGGCCTCTACAGAGTTAAAGTAGTTTCTTCAGATCTTTTCTCCATGAAGAAAGGTCCCGTTGTACTTGGTCCATCTTTCCATTTGCAAAATTCAGTTAAAGAGATTCTGTTCATAACAGCAATATTGTGGAATGATCAATTGTGAAAGACTTAGCGGCTCTCTGCGGTACAATAAGCCAGGGCAATTCTAAAGGATTTATGATGAAGAATGCTATCCGCTTCGGGAGAAAGAACTGTTGGAGTTGGAATGTATCCCGAGCATATTATTTTTCAGTTTAGTTTATTTGGGTTTCTATTTGGGGGTTTTGGCTTTATATAATTATTCTCTTACAAAAATGAACAATATGGAATTGTAAATTGCATGATAATACATGTGTAATCTAAATCAAATTGCTTACCAAATCTCTTGGGAAGGGGAAGGAAAGGGAGGGAGGAAGACAGTGTGGATCATATAACTTCAGAAAACTTATGTGGAGAATTGTTATTTACATATAATTGGTAGAATAAAATATTTTTATAAAAAAGATTCTGTTCAAAGCTGTTTAGAAATAGAAAATTGTTATTGTAAAACTGAAAATTCATTTTTCTTTTGCTGTTAGTATTTTGGGGAGGAAGTTCCTCAAAAGTCTCCTCAAAGACTCTTTTGTGCCAAATGACCTCTTCATAAAACACTAATTTTGTTATACCTATTGACTATATGATCTAGAGTACAAAGTGTATTTTTAAAAATGTATGTCAATGCTGGAACAGAAAGTGGGCAATCTATTTCTAAAATGAAGAGGTAGGGATAAATAGCGAAGACAAAGAATTAATGAATAGTAAGATTTGTAGATGGATATGCAATGTAGTCCCTTCTAAAACTTGCCTCTGGATGCTAAAACTTTTTAAGAATCTATCTGCTTAAGTCTCCTTCTCTGATTTCAAAATCCTTCTAACATTCTTTTACAATGTTTATTCTAAATCTCAAAAATCCATTTCCTTTCTTTGAGAGGCTTGATTACCACTTTTTGAAATGTTTAAATGAGAAAAAGAAATTAGAACCTTTATATCTTCTTGGTTTTAAATAGCAGAAACTGGGAGAGTGCAATCAACAAGTAAATTTATTAAGTGCTTATGTATCTATGTCAGGCACTCTGCTAGGTAGCAGTACAAAGACAAAAATGAAGTAGTTGCTGCCCTTGAGGAGCTTACTTTCTATTGGTGAAGATAAAATTAAATATATCAGTATATGCAAAATATATGTAAATTTTTGAGGAGAGAGAGCACTAGCAGCTGGTGGAATTAGTAATGCTTCATGTAGAATGTGGTGCTTGGGGGCAGCTGGGTAGCTCAATGGATTGAGAGCCAGGTCTAGAGATGGGTCATAGGTTCAAATGTGGCCTCAGACGCTTCCCAGCTGTGTGACCCTGGGCAAGTCACTTAACCCCCATTGCCTAGCCCTTACCACTCTTCTGCCTTGGAGTCAATACACAGTATTGACTCCAAGATGGAAGGTAAGGGTTAAAAAAAAAAAGAAAGAAAGAATGTGATGTTTGAGCTGAGTTTTGAAGAAAACAAAAGAGATTCTAGAAACTGGAAATGAGGAAGGAATACAGCCTAAGCAATGGAGATAATATAAAGCACGGAAATGGGAAGCATGTGTGTGTGTGATAACAAGAAGGACATGTTTATTAGGAGCATGCTTGTGTGTTAAGCTCTAAGGATATAATGACAAAGGTGAAGTGGCCCCAGCTTTTAAGAATATTATAATTGAGGGGGCCGCTGGGTGACTCAGTGGAATGAGAGCCAGGCCTAGGAATGGGAGGTCCTAGGTTCAAATATGAGTTCAGATATTTCCTAGTTTTGTGATCCTGGACAAGTCTCTTAACCCCCATTGCCTAGTTCTTACCGCTCTTCTGCCTTAGAACCAACCCACAGTATTTATTCTAAGATGGAAGAAAAGGTTTTTAAAAAAAAGATTATAGTTGACCAGGGGGATTCAACAGAGATAAATATAATTTGAACAGAAGGGGGCGGGGTGCTAACAGCTAGGGAGAGCAAGAAAGCATAAAGGAGGTGGCATTTGAGCTAAGTCTTGAGGGAAGTTAAGAGATTTTAAGAGATTGAAATGATTGTAAGAGATTGGGGTTGGAGTGAATTTCAGACATAGGACCTCAATAGGACTAACACTTGGAGATGGGAGGGGGAACAACTAGTAGGCCAGTTTGGTTGGGAATGTCAAATTCCTGAATAAAGGATCTATAAAGGTAGGTTGGAGATAGATTATGAAGAGTTTTACATGCCAGGCTAAGGATTTTGTATTTTATTCTAGATGCTTGAGATTTTTGAGCAGGGAGTGACACAGTCTGACTTGTGCCTTAGGAATATTAAGTTAGTATATTATATTCTCTGTGGATAATGATTAGAAAGACTAGAGACTGGTCATAAAAATCATAGATTTAGAGCTTGAAGAGACCTTAGCAGTCATCTAGTTCACCCTTCTCATTTTACAGATGAAGAAAATGAGACCAAGGGAAGTTAAGATTTGTTTTGGGCTACTTAAAATAAATGACACCTTCAGGATTTGAACCCAGTTTCTGCATCTACAAATCTGGTGTTCTTTCCATTCTACTACTTCATTTCAGTTGCCAGATTAGAGATGATGAGTACCTGAGCAAAGCCTGTGGTGAATAGAGGGAAGAGTACAGATGAAAGAGATGTTACGGATTTAGAGTTGACAAGACTTGGCTAGTAATTGGTTATGGAGGAGTGGGGAGAATGGTGGAGAGGGAAAAGTCAATGATGACTCCCAAGTTTGTGAATCTGGGTGACTGGTAGCATATTTGTGCACTTGACAGAGATAAAGAATTTTGGGGAGAGGATTGAGTTTAGGGAAATATAAATGTTACATTTTGAACATATCGAGTTGAGATGCTAATGGAACATCTCAGGGATGCTATTTAGTAAGTATTTAGGAACATGGGACTAGAGTTCCAGAGTTAAATTAGGATTGGCTATAAAGATATGAGAGTCATATATAGAGATGATAATCGAACCCATGGGAACTATACATATAGTGGACAGAAGAATGAATAATCATCTGGCAAAGGAGACTGAGGAGCTGTTAGCCAAGTAGAAGGAGAACCAAGATAGAGCAGGGAGGAAAACATATCTAAGAGGAAGCGGTTGTCAGTGTCAGATACTTTAGAAAATCTTAGAACTGAGAAAAAAATTGAATAGGTGAGATTATTGTTCTCTTGGAGAGAATAGTTTTAGAAGAGTTTTAGATCAGAAGCCAAATCACAATGGTTTGAGAAGTAAATGGGAAGTAGAGGCAATAAGTAAAGATAGTACTTTCTAGGAGTTGACCTATGAAAGGAGAAAAAGATAAAAAGAACAGAAACTTGAGGGAATAAAGATGAATCTCATGAAAACATATTTCCAGGAATCAGGGAGCAAATGGATGGATTAGAGATGAAAGTAAGAAGCAAGAGATAAACAAAACAAAACAAAACAAAGGGGCAAGCTCCTGGAGAAGATGGGAGTAGGATATAAGATTCGAGGCACAATTCTAAGATTTGACTTGGCCAAGGGAGGGGCTGCCTTCTTCTCAGAGATGGATACCAAAGAGAAAATGAGAAAGAATAACTTAGAAGTTTTGAGGTAACAAATAGGGAGAAGTGAGATCAGGTGAATTGCCTTTGTTTCTCAGTAAAATAGAAGACAATATTCTCTGCCAAAAAGGGAGATGGCAAAAGGTGGTCCCATAAGAACTCTGGTGCTGAGGATGATAACATCAGTCATGGAAGAATGAAATGATTACAATACAGCAGGGTTAAGATTGGATAACTAAGCCCAATTGGTTTTTCAAGCACTGCAATCTGTAAAGATTAAAAATTTATGTAAAATATATGTAAAATAAATGTAAAAAATAGACTCGAATACAGGACTACAATCCCCACGAGCCTTTGTTCCACTTCCCCAGAATGCCTTGTAATCTCACCTGGGCCGAGATCGAGAAGGTATTTAAGCTGATTCAAAGGCTTTTGAGAGGCTCTCTCTCTTGGCTCTTTTTGGACTTCCGTTTTGGAGCAGGTGCGTCTCTTGCGTGATGTGAGGTTATTTTGTCTAGGCCTCTGGCCTAGGCACATGTTTCTTACTTGTATATTCTTTAATCTTTAACCTTTAATAAACCTCTAAAAAATATAATACTTCTTGCAGAGAGAAACTAATTTCTACCTGCCTCAGATGCCTCAGTCTCCCCATATTCCCTAAATTTTAATCTTTACAAATCAGCACATACCTAAGTAGCTATGTGATGGATCAGGTTTTTGATCTATTGTGACCTACTCCATTTAACTCCAGTTTGAGAAGTAGTGATATAGGAAGATCATGCAGGTGGGATTGTTACTCTACTGCAAAATGTAGAAAGAAGAGAATCCTATAATTTTTTCTGGGGGTGGCAGTTGGTAGTCATGGAATGCATTTAGTTGTTAAAAAATGAAAAATTAAATTACATGATTGCACATGTAAAATCTAAACTAGATTACTTCTTCTCTCAAGGGATGTAGGCCCAGGTTGGGGGAAGATAGGGAGAGAATTTCTAGACTCAGTATTTGATAAATGTTAGAAACTTTTTATATGTTATTGGGGAATAAAATAAAGTACAGAGGAAAAAGAAACTAAAACTTGTGTTAGAACACAAGTAATTTAGGAATTGGTGAGGGGTTTTGATCATAAAAAGTAAAAATGAAGAATAGAAGAATGTTTGCTCTTCTCTGAAGGCCTGCTTATGTGGGGCATAATTTCTTTTAGGCCTGGCCTGTTTTATTTTTAGGTCACCTATAGCCCAATATTTATTGACTTGGTAGATTAAGAGAATTCTTGTGCAAAGAAGAATGAGTCATTAGATGATACTTCCTCTTTGTGGGGAAAGTCTCAGATTAGTCTCCAGTTTGTGTTTTGGAATAGATTCAGCATTTTGTTTGATGGAATACTGACAATTTCTTCATACAAAATTCCCTTCCCACATTTGGGTTTGTCTATAATCTTATTTGTGAAAGCTTCTCTTAAACTTAATTAACAAAGATTAAAAACAAACAATAATAATAATTCAGTAGCCACCTTAGCCCCAAAGTGTTTGTCAGTTCTGTTTTAAGTATTTAAAATATCCTTTTTTTTTTTTGTTCCTCTATGCAGTAATTCAGTTAAACAAAATTCTAGAAAAGCATTTTATTGATAAGAGTTGCGCTGATGGTGTGATCACTGCGGCATTTACTACATATATCTAGGAGTGGATTAGGTCATGACTATACTTTGGCTATGTCTTCCTTAGCAAGGCCCCTTCTGTAGAGTGAAGGGTGGAGACAAACAGGAAGCAGCCTGGCTGCCAAGCTAAGAAAGAAAGCAAATGAAGTATAGTTGCTATAACTTATATTGCAACCCTATCCCTTTCTTAATGTTGCTCTCCCAATGTACACATCCTTAAAAGACTGAGACTTTTACATATTTTCGTGAAAGATTCATGTAAATGATGGCCTCAATAACCTCTTCCCAAGTAAACTTTTTTCTTTTTCTACCTGCCAAATATCTTTTTTTAGAACATTTTTGGAAGGATAGGGGGAAATATTGAGAGAAAGAGAAGAATATATCCTCCCCCACCAAAAAAAAGAGGGTTTTGCTTATTTTGTGGGATGTTCATTCTGTATGTTGGCCTGAATTTTTCTGACTTTCGAGGTGATGGTAACCATGAGGTATTCAACATTGTATTTTCCTTATTCATATTTTAAGTTAGGGCGGAAAGGGAAGTTAGTTAACAGAGTGATTATATAGTTATTTGGGTGTAGCACCTAAAGCCTGTCATATAGTCAGAATGCTTCCTGATTGGCTGAGAATAATGGTATAATTAACCAAGTGAGAAGGCCCCCATATCATGTTGGTAGCAGTCTAGGAGAAGAGGCTATTCTCATCTGGGAACAGCAGCTTTGGGTTCCAAGTTTGAACAAAGCCATGGACCAAACTGAACCTAGGGAACTTGAGGTAAGGATTAGGTTAGAGTTTGTCTACTCAATCTGAAACAGAGTAGAATTTGAGTATACTTCTTTTCTTCTTGAAAATAATCTTTTAAAAAAATCTTTAGAAATTTCATTACCAAATCTATTGAATATTTTACCATTAGCTCTGAAATTTATTGAAACTACTATCATACAGGGATCATTGCTGGCCATTCATGTTATAACCAACTTGTAAGAAAAATAAATTCAAGATGATAATTATTACTTTTTCATTGTTTATATACATTTTTGATGTATTGATATAATTTTTTTTCTCTTTAAATTTTTATTTTATTTTTCTGTGTGACCTTGGGCAAGTCACTTGACCCCCCATTGCCTAGTCCTTACCACTCTTCTGCCTTTAGACCAATACCAAGTATTGATTCTAAGATGAGAAGTAAGGGTTTTTTAAAAAATAAATAAATAGAATCTTATTTTTTTCTGAATTTTGATAACACCATTGATAAAGCTTTTGCAGTAGAAGAGAAAGAGGAAAGAAGTTGGTAGAACTTGAAGGAACTTGAAGAAAAGAAGGGGACAAGTAAAATATAGTTTAAGTGCAGTAGCTTTTTGAACCCAGAAAACCAAACTGGTTTAGAATCCTGGAAGGTCTAAGAAGTGGACTCCTAGTGGGACTTCCATTAAGAAAGGACTTGTAGAGAGAAAGGTTTATTACTATCTCAATTTGAACTCGCCTGATACTCTGGGAAGCAAACTTAGATCAATGGAGGATCAGGCCTATCTTTCAAAGGGAGAAAGTGACAAATCAGATGTAATATATTTTTAATAAGATTTTTGGTGAATATATGTTTTACTTCCTTTTTGTTCCTTTCTATGCTTTCATGTAACTAAGTTTATCTAAATTAATGGTGGCAACTATGGCAGCAACATCAAGCTGTACAATTGGGGCAGCATAGTTATTCACAGTATTCATTTCTTTCTGTCTTTGATCTCTTCTTAGTGTGTTAAATATCTTATCCATATGTCCTTGCGTTTGGACCAACCCTCTGTATCCTAGTTACTCCATTTTTATAGTCAATGCTTTAAAGAAGTTTAAGGAATCTTTTAATACAAGAGTAGGCAAATAACCTTTCACAAGGTTAGATTTGGCTTTGGTTACTAATCAGAATGTTCTCTAATCAATATTTTTTCCTACAAAAAGTATATTCTTCTAATAGTAATGGATAGATAAGGTTTGATTTTGAAAAGGCACTTTGGATTATATTGACAGTGTGTACAATACTTTCCATTAGTAAGCAATCAATATTATTTATTATTTTGTTATAGAATCATAAGTTTAAATTTGTAGGAAGGGACTTGAAGAAGGAGTCAGTCCAACACCTCCCCAAATCATGAATCCTCTGGTTTTTGTTATTTATTCTGATATTTTAGATACATTTTGAAAATAGGAGAAAATTGATTCTTCATTATATTTTTTCCCAAAATAAATTAAATATGTACAGTCATTGGAAGATGAGTAAACCTTTTCCATTTCAACAGATATTGGGGCCTCTGTGGTCCAGTAGATTGAGCGTAAATATTTGAACTATTCCATCTATGCCTAATGGTTTCCAGATGTTTAAATTGTATTATTGAACAAGATTTTAGAACTAAAATATACCTCAGAATTTGTCCACTGTAATCCAGTGCTTATGTGAGAGTTAATGGGAATTAATTTCATTAAAATTTCACAAGCAAATTCATTTATTAAATAGTTTACCATTAGCCCTAGAATTTATTGAAATTGCTATTACAGTAATCATTGTTGGACATTCATTTTAGAACCAACTTGTCACCAGCAATTACAGATTAATTCTAGTGGTAAATATTAGAAGGAAGTAGTTTGTTATTATTTTTTATTTATTTATTTTTATTATAATATTATTTATTATTAGTAGGAAGAATAAATTAGAGATAACAGTTGTTCTTTTTTTACTGTCTATAACTTTATGTGGTTCTAAAGTTTTCTTTTTAAAGTATTTTTCCCCTGAATTTTGCAATCAACATCAATAAAGCATTTGTTCTTTGTTTAAGATGGTAAAAATATCCTCTTTGTTTTGCTGTTATGGTTCTTTAATTGTCATCAGACAAAACCAGTTTTCAAATAATGCAATCCAGTACATTATCAGTTCTTATTAATGAGGAGAATGAATTCTGGTGACACCTTTTCACAAAATCATAGGTTCTTTAGACCTAGTAGAAAACATATCTAGGAAATGGAGAAGAATGAATCAGATGACAACAATGTTTCAAACTTGTGTCATTCAGATGATGGTAGTACAAGAGACAAGGAAATTGGGAAAGGAAATGTGAAAAAAAATTTCATTTAATTGTTTAAATAGAATATTTTATTTTTTCCATCTGTATACAGTGATCCCTAATCTATCACAGGAGTTACATTCCAGAGATCCCCTGTGATAGGTGAAAATCCTTGAAGTAGCAGGAGAGTAAATAGACTGATGCTACTGCCACTGAACAGCAGCAGCATCCAGGATCCAGAACACAGTGCTCAGTCAATAGTGTGCTGGATACAATCTTACACTGGCAAACTTGCATAAGTGGTAATGGTGTACTGCATTTCCACTGTGTATTTCATCCTCAAAATCCCACGATATATTGAAAACACCACAATACAGAATTTGATTTTTTTTTAAACCTGTAATACAGTGAAGCCATGATAAGTGAACTGCAATATAACAAGGGACGACTGTACAACAATTTTTAACATTCATTTTCCAGAATTTTGAACTCCAAATTTTTTCCCTCCCTTCTCCCTGAGATGATAAGCAAATTGATCTATGTTATACTTGTATGATCATATAAAACATATTTTTGCATTGGTCGTGTTGTGGAAGAAGACTCATAAAATAAAGAAAAAAACTCAAATATGATAAAGGGGAAAATCGTATGCTTCATGCATTCAGACTCCATTGACTCTTTCTTTGGAGATGGATGATATTTTTGGTCATGAGTCTTTTGATTGTCCTGTATCATTGTTTTGCTGAGAATAGCTAAGCCATTCATAGTTGGTCATTGTATATATAGTATTGCTGTTACTATATATAATGCTCTCCTGTTCTCTTTTCACTTTGCATCAATTCATGTAGGTCTTCCTGTATTTTTTCTGAAATCACCTGTTTATCATTTTTTTGTAGCATAATAGTATTCCATTACAATCCTATACCACAACTTGTTCAGCCATTACCCAATTAATGGATATTCCCTTGCTTTCCAATTCTTCATTACCACAGAAAGAGCTATTATAATTTTTTTTCAAGTAGGCCCTTTTTTCTTTTTTGTTTTGATCTTTAGAATTCAGACCAAAAGTGGTATTTCTGGATCAAAGGGTATATGTATTTAATTAAAAAAAAAACAACTAGACACATTTGTAATTTTATATTTAGTATAATATGCCCAGAACAACTTAGTTTCTCTTTCTCTCCCCCTCTTTCCTCTCTCTCTCCGGCTCCTTCCTATTCTCCTTCTAACACTTCTCTCCCCGTCCTTCTATATTTACATATATAGAAATTTTTTTCTGTATAGAGACTTTTTTCTAAAATATACCACTCTTAGAACTAGGAATCAGCAGAATTGACTTCTAAATCTGACTTCCCTTCTAATTTATTTGATTTGTTTTTATCACTGTACACACTTCATTAACCAAAAACAGACATAAGCATGAAGACTTCTTCCAGGATGGCAGACATAGAAACTTATTGTTGAAAAAAGGTAATTAAAAGAACATCAGGCATATTTGAAAACATTCCCTTGAAAGTGTTTGACAGGTTTAAATTTTGTCACAATGTCATCCTGGAATTTTACGATTGTCAATTTTTAGATCCAGAAGAGGTTTGGGAGATCATCTAGTCCAATCTCCTTTTCTGGCTCAGTAATCTGAAAGTTAGAAAGGGAAAGTTACTTATTCAAAGTTTACATATGCAGTGAATAACAGTTATAATTCAGACTGGGTGTTCAGATTACAAATCTAGTACTTTTCCCACAATATCTAACAAACAATCTCTGAAATGTGGCCATGAACCTACAACCATGGTATTGAGTTGTATGCTTTGCAGATTGAATGAACTCAGCACTGAATGAACTATTGGGCTAGATAGTTTGTGAAAAAGACCTGAGAGATTTAATGGACTGCAGTTGATCTCATATTGTGAACTGGCAGTCAGTAAAGTCAAATATGACCTTAGGCTAGAGGGTGGACCATGATGATAAGAAGAATGGAAAACATGCTATTTTTGAATCATTAGAACGAATTGGAGATGTTTAATCTGGAGAAGACTTGGGGTAGAGAGAATATGATTGTTTTCAGTAGTTGGAGAGGCAGCTGGGTGTAGTAAAAATAGGACTTTAAAAAAGTTTGGAACATGTTTTTAAATCACCTTTGAATACTCAAATAAGTTCACCTCTCTCTGTAAGCATCAAATCAGTGAATTTTGTCAAGTTAAAGAATTGAATTCAATATTCCTTCCCACTTTCTAAATCCTATAAATATTTGAAGGGACTTTTATGGAGGAGGGTTTAAATGTGTGCTACTTGGTTCTCAGAAAGAAGAACTAGATCAATATGTAGAAGTTGCAGAAAAACAAAGCAGATTTTTGGCTTCTGCCTGTTAAAAAACCTAAAAGGGGGCCTGATGGCAAGCACCTCTATAGGTTCATACAGGATCTGAGGGCTGTGAACAACCACATTATAAAGAGACACTCCATAGTTTCCAACATATATACGATTATTTCTTCTATTCCTAGCACAGCTACATACTTCACAGTAGTGGACTTGTGCTTAGCCTTTTTTTCCATACCCATACATGAGAACTCCAAGCATATCTTTGCTTTCACCTGGAAGGGCACCAAGAATACATGGAGTAGTCTGCCCCAGGGTTATGTGGAAAGCCCGAGTTTATTTGCACAAATTTTGAGCCAAGACACAGATAAAATAACATTTAAAAATAGTAAATTAATCAAATACGTAGATGATCTGCTCTTGGCTTCAACAGATGCAGAAGCATGTCAGGAAGATAGTAAACACCCTCTTTTGGAATTGCTCAAAAGAGGACATAAGATCTCAAAGGATAAAGTTCAGTGGTGTATCCCTAAAGTAGAATATTTGGGATTCATCTTTACTGTGGGTGCCTGCTCTATTTCTCCCAAATGAATTGAAAATATTCAAAATTTAAGTACTCCTACCACTAAGAAACAGTTGAGCAATTTTAGGAGCAACAGGGTTTTGTAGCCAATGAATTCCTTGCTATGGGGAAATTACTAAACCCCTTATAGCACTAACAAGGGATTTGGTCCCTAAACCCCTCAAATTAGAGCCAGAACACTTGTCAGCTCTATCAGATCTAAAACAGGCTATCCTATCTGCCCTTGCTCTAGGCATCCCTTCATGGTTGTCAGACTGTAAAGATAATTTTAGGGTTGTGACTTAAATCTAGATTTAATTGGTTGCCAAGGGAAATCTCAAATAAAATACCCAAGTCAGTCTGGAAACTTATGGTAATTTAATTAATATAGAGGCAAGGAATTTAAGGAGGAGAGAAGAGTATATAGGATTTCTCCTGCCTGGTCTGTGCCAGGAGGAGTTTAAAATTCCCACCTCTAGGTCTCTAAAGAAGATTAGAGGCTTCTAAGAGGATAAAGTTGGAAAGTAAAGGAGAAAAACTTAGACAGAAAGTCACCACTGAACTGGACAATAGCTTGTAGCCATGCTAAGATGCTGAAAGGCCCAGCATACTGCTATCAGCCAATTCTCTGCCTCAAAAGGTGCCAGAGAGAGGAAGTGATCCAAATGTATAGGTCTTTCACCCTTGTGTCTCCTTTAAATTTTCATGCCTACCAATCACATCAAAGGCTTTTCTCCAGGACTGCCCATACTTTTAGTTCTCATCTTCTTTTGATTAGATTATATCTTTAGAGTTACTTAACGCTTCTTTGTTAAGTTCACCTTTTGTGAGTTACTTGACCTTTTTTTTATTAATTTTACCTTTATAGTTACTTAATACCTTTTTGTATTAAGATCTTAAAATAGACTTAGCTTAAAGTTCTAGCTTCACTATAAGGTAAGAGTTAAGTACCTTCATTGTTCAATCAGGAGATTACAACTTTATCTTCCCCTAAAGTACAGTCTAAGTATGGTGGAGTAATTTAAAGTTCCCAAGACATTCCTGATTTTGTTAAACTAAGTATCTTCATTGTTAAAATCAGGAAATAGCTAAGTCCAATCTTCACACATCTAAGAGAAAACTCAGTATTTAGAGCTATTTAAGAGTGCAATGGGCCACCCTTGAAAGAGTTGAATTCATCACTGAAAGTCTTCAAGGAGATACCAGATGGCCATTTGTTGAGGTTGTTACAGAAAGAATTCCTGTCTATATAAGGGTTAGAGTAGTGGTTCACCTTTAAGGTCCCTTAAGTATGAGGTTTTGTATCATTTCTTAGAGAAAATGACCAAAGAAACGGGTGCAGATGACAGAGGAATGGTTATCTAAATCAGTCTTTTAGTAAATTAGTTTTTATTAAACTCTCATGTGCCAGGCACTGTGCTAAGTGCTCGAGATACAAAGAAGAGGGAAAAAACCCACTCCCTGCTTTCAAGGAGGTTACCTAATATAGGAGACCACATGCAAACCAATTCCTCCTTTACGTATGTTATAGCAGCAAGCCAGTGTTCTAGTTCTAATAGGCCTAATCTGCAAAATTTTGATTCACATAACCCTCCATTATATACACAAACTACAATTTAATTTAGGTATAATGGTACAAATATATAAACAATCTCCTAATTTTCTGATTATTATTGGTCATTAGCTGGTTACCAGGTAATTAAGAGGGACCACTGTTGCAGTATTTGCATAGAATAGATGGATTATAAGATAGAATTTCTTAAGAGCATGTCTTCTTATTTGTCTTTCTATCTCCCAGAGTTTAGTAGATTCTAGTACACATAGTATGCATTTAAATGAACTTTTTTAAAAATCATTTATTTGACAGATACTTCCTTTAATCCAGCATTACAGTCATGCTTTTCCAAAACTGGTTCACATCTAAATTAAGACCACTCACTGTAGCATTTAGAATGGGAACTCTCTGATTCTGGATAATTTAAAAATGAGAATTAATTAATTTTTCCTACCCATTTCATTTGGTAGCAGATGCCTCTCCAAATGAATGACTACATGGTAACCTAAATATAAACACTAGATACCAGAAAAGGAAACCAATATATAAAACTTATGTGTCTGAAGAAGATTTAATAAAGAATATTCTTTATAGTTAGCTGGATATGGGAATGGATGCCTAATGTCTCCAAATCTGTGACAAATATGGTAGTTTCTAAGATAAAGGTGGTGTCAGAGCTTCAGAGATAGCTTCCCAGCTTCTTCTTTTTTTTTTTTTGTATAGGGAAGTCTCATCTCTATGCTCCCTCATTTTCAGAGATTCCAGATTGCTGAGAAATAAGATGTTATCTGCTACTGTTTCTACTTCTACACTTTAGGATCTTTGGATACAGTAATTGGTTGAGGGAGGTAAGAGTTTGGGCCTGGAAAGTTTCCTAATTTACCAGACAAAGATGATGTGGAAAGTCTTATCCATAATGACAGGTACTATGGGTCTGTCTGAACCCAGAGTTGTTATTAATAGCGTTGCATAATGGGGTTTAAAAAAAATAATAACACTGTTACTTTTTCCACAGTTTACAAAAAAAGAAATCTTATCTGATTTATAAACGGGGCCAAAATTGAGTGGCATTCTACTCCATAAATCATGGCACTCCCCTTCCGAAAGGACTTGGAGAAGTACAAGGATCTTGATGAAGATGAACTCCTTGGTAAACTTTCAGAAACTGAACTAAAACAGCTGGAAACTGTTCTTGAAGACCTTGACCCTGAGGTGGGTGTAACTGAGAGGAATGGGAGGGCATATAAAGTATCTTATTTTTTACCCAAATACATTTTTAGGCCCTTTTTCCTTTCCATCTTTTTCCTCTTCTTGGAAATAACTGTTCTTTCACAGTTTCCCACTATGGGCACTATTTTTGCCTCTACTGACATTAGTGCTTGTATACAAAATGATCTCAAATCCCTGTCTTGAAGGGCTCTTGAAATTCCATATCCTCTGTGAAGTGTTTGTTGACTAAACAGAAGATTGGGTGTTTCATGGAATATAGTAAGATGGAAATACACCAAAGCTGGTATTTTGTTCAATTCTTAAAGCTGTTTACTTCTAGGGTAATTGCCTCCCAGAGTATCTTTGACAGACCCTACTTGGCCCTACATTATGTCATCTATAGTCTGATGAGTGCTGGACAGAATGAATAATTTTAAAGTCATCTTTTGAATGGGCCTTGGAGAGCTCCCTTGACATTTAACAATATCCAAAGTTCACTTTAAAGTAGAACTAAATCTGTAGTTTTACTGAAACCAACTGAGTCTTCATGGGATTCTTTCGGTTAGTAGTGATCTGGAGCTAAAGTAAAAACCACTGGTCAGTCTTGATTTAGACTTATACTCTTTAGGACTTCCTCAGAATTGAGTGATGTACTTGGGGAAGGAACTATTTGCTAACTTATATCCCATTCCATTCCAAGTTGCTTTACTTATTGAACATTACTTGATAACTGTGTGCTGGGACATTAATTCTAAGTGCTTGTTTAGGGTAAATTTTATTTTTTGCTTAATAAAACTTTCTTTGGTATTAAAAGTATTGTACTGTTACTACCACATGTGTTTATCCGTTGGGGTATAACTAATTCATTATTGTATTTTTACTAAGACTACTGCTTCAACTCTAAAGTAATCTGTTTAGATTACCTAAACACTGAAGATAAAATCCTTCCATCATAAATTCTGTAATACAAATTTACATTAATTTTCTAGTCTGGAGAATTACCCTGTAATAATAATGTTGTGTGCATTTTGTTGCCCTGAAACTCTCTACTTGGAATAATCCAATATGAGGTATCCACCATCCCAGTGTAGTAGAGTAGAAAGAGGACCTGGCTTCAATTCTTGGCTCTCTCACTACCTGTGTGGTCTTTGGCAAATTTTGTCAGCCTTTCTGGACCTCAGTTTCCTCATCTATCAAATTTGAGGGTTGGATTAGAGGATATCCCTTTCAGCTCTAAATCTGTAGCCTGTTCATCTTTAACAGTCACACACTTTACTGGAATAGTTTTGACACTGAATGGCTACTCTTTAGCCTCATTTGCTAATGATTTAAATTCTACTTCTCATATAGAAAGACTCCCAACTTCTGTATATAGCATTTCTTCAAACTTCCCTATCCCAGGCTCAGATGTTGCTTGTTGAGTCTCTAAAAAGCATGATTTGTCCCCTGACATTTAGCAAAGAAAGAGTTCTGTGACATTTTAGAAGTTGGCAGATTCTGCTTTACCTTCCCTCTGTCCTCAACTCCTTCAGCACAGTGGGAGTTGGCTTCTAAAGTTATTAACTGGCATTGTCATGTGAAAGTTAAATAGGAAGAGGAATGCCAGATTCTTAGTAACTTGTTTGTTTTGTTCATAAGGAAAGACATTTAGAAAGAATTCAGTGTTCTGAGGTAGAGCAAGACCAGCCCCAACTGCCTTAGCCAGAAAAACATCTTAAAAGTTCCCACTAATTTTACCTGCCCCTAGCAGGGATCTCAGGAGTAGGAGAAAATAAAAGGAAGGCGGGTGGAGTAAGAAAGAATGTATAAGACAACTCTTTGTAATTTGGGAGTTTCCTCTCTTCTCTACCACATCAGTACACTAATTCATCGCCCATTTCAAAATAGTTATACCACAAGCACAGATTATTTGTACATCAACTTATGTGTCATAACAAAAAATGAGAAAAAATATTTGTCTTCCCAGAAATTTCATCTTAATGAGAGTTGACCTGCTTAATAAATTTCATTTTTTTATTAGATTGGTTAATTAGAGCATGCTACTCAGGGTTCATATTCCACAAAAACTAGTTAGCTATGATTTCTTTCCTGATTCAGACTCACAAATCCAATCTATTGCCTCCTGTGTTTTTCCTTACCTCCAGCAGTTCTGTTCCCTCCAGGCATTCATAACATTGTGTTATTATGTATGAAACCTGATATGTAGTCCCTATTATGGACTCCTCTGGGAGTCCTACTGCATTTATAGCAGCCCTGAATTAATTCAGGGGCTTTCAAACCCACCTATGAAATTTTAACAGAATAGAAATTTAGATTTAAAGGGAACCACAATGTTCTTTGGGTCTGAAGTATGGATGCCTTCTATAATATAGTAATAATTAGCACTTACATAGTGCTATAAGGTTTGAAGAGTATTTTATAAATATTATGCCCTTTGATCTTCCCAACAACCCTGAGATATAGATGCTATTGTTATTATTCTGCTGTATAAATGAAGAAACTGAGGCACAGAGAGATTACATTAATGGAACTAAATTTGTCCATTGATATAGCTAACAAGCATCTATGGGCTAGATTTAAATTCTTATCTTCCTCTCTCCAGGTATAATGCTTTAATCCTCTGCCTTTTCCCAACAAGTATGTCAACTGGCCTTTATTCAAATACTTCAACATGAGACTGTCCATTCCACTTTCATATAGCCCCTAATTGTTAGGAAGTGCAGTCTTATATTAAACTTTCTTATTAACTTCCATCCTAGTCTTTCCACTGTATGGGAATATATGTATATTCCTATGTAGAATGTGATTAATTTGCTTTTTTACATGATAGTCCTTCACATATTTGGAGAAAGCCATCCTGTTCACCAAAAATGAACGTGTATTTCCTTAATATTGCATAGTTTGGACCTTCTCACCATCTTGGTCTCCCTCCTCTGAATATATTTCAGTCTTTATGTTTTGGTGTGCCTCTTAAAATATGGTGCCCAGAAGTAAATTCAGAAGTGGTCTGACTGGTACAGAGGCTAATGTTATTGTTAATCCTTTTGTTCTGTACTTTTCTAAATGGTAGGATGAAATCACATTAGCTTTATGGGAAGTCAGCACTACACTGTTGAATGTATACACATTGAAGTTGGAGGCAGCTTCCCACTCTTGATTTGGTATGGTTGATTTTTTCAATCTATGTGCAGGAGTTCATATTTATCAGCATTAAAATTCATTGTTCCTACCTGTTGAGATCTTTTGGGACCCTGTTATCTAGCATAACTACATTTACTCAAAACAAAACCAATGATTTGGTATATTATTAAGTATTTTTTGCAACAAAATTCTGTTCTAGTGAAGACAAAGCTCTTCTTGATAGGAATTTTTATATATACTATTGGCATTCTTATATTAAAAAAATAATAGTACTATATAAGATCTTCTAATACCTCATCATGGGATAGTAAGTGCTTCAAGGCTATTGGTGAAAGTACAAGCTCTGGAAGCTTCCACAAAGTTGTAAAGGCATCAGGTGTGGGTTTGGATTCTGTTTGTCATCTAAGGGTCAGCCTAGCTTAGTTTGGAGAGATTTATTACCACATCAACTGCAAAGTATTCAACTTCTATAACCATTCCTGTTCTTGAAGACTTAACCAGAGTGTTAAGAGCTTGATTTGCATTAGGCAAAGAAGTATTCACATTGATGAAATGATAGATCTCAAAGTATTTCAACTATTCCTCACTCATTTTAGATATTAAGAACATTCATTTTGTTTAATGTCAAAATGATGTGAAACTATAAGTCTAATATTTTCAGTTACCAAAACATGTTCTGTGAAAAAATAAATTAATGGCTGTTTTGTTAATAAAATGAACTCTGTCTAGCCAAACTTTTTGCAGTTTTAGTTTAACAGTTTTATAATTTGTTCTTGTAAGTCATGATATGAAACACTTAATGCTGATATGATATCGTCATACACTATTTCATAGTCATTTAAATTGATAAAATCATTAGCCTTACCTAATAACTGTTTGTAATGACAAATATTTTCACAGAAATGAAATAGTTTGATTTGTGTGTGGTTTAATTGTAAATCACCATTGTAATTTTTTTTTTTGGGGGGGGGGGGTATAGAATGCACTTCTCCCTGCAGGCTACCGGCAAAAAAATCAGACTACTAAGAATGCCACAGGACCTTTTGACAGAGAACATCTGCTTTCATACTTAGAGAAGGAAGCTTTGGAACATAAAGACAGGGAAGATTTTGTACCCTTCACTGGAGAAAAAAAAGGTAAATGCAGGGTATTAAAAATATTTTCTTGGGGAACTATTTATTTTGGTATATTCAGAAGAATCCAGGTTTTACAGTTAATTAAATTAATTGATTGCCTTAAAGATTTTGAATTTTTATAGTTATTTTAAAAAACCTTTTGAATTTTTTAACCCAATAACAATTTTTTCACCAATTTGGTAATGAAATCTGCCCTAGTTTACATTAAGTGAGGTTTTATCGCAGTATAATTGTTTACTTCATGATTTTGAGTCAGCATAGTGTAAGGGAAAGAGCATTTGCCCTTGAAAACATGGTTTCAAATTGTAACTTCCACATAATAGCTGTATGACTTTAAAGAGGTCATTTAGGTTTTTTGAGCTTCATTTTTCTCAACTGGAAAATGGGGAATGTAGTACTTGTATTGCCTATTTATTAGACAAGATTATGGTGGTTGAATAAATGAATGCTTAGTAGAGAAAACTTGGCATATAGAATTAAAAAGACCCGAGTTTGAATCCACACTTTTGCCAGTTTATTACTTAAGTAACTTTGGATAAGTTACTTTTTCTCTCTTGACCTCATAATTAATGAAATGGATAGTTAAACTAGCTGATATTTAAAATCTGTTCCAGCTTCATATACCATGATTCACCATCCAATGGCTTTACTATATGCAAATCATTTTGCTGAGGGAGAGAAACTTTATGTATTTATTTATTTATTTTGAACCCTTACCTACCATCTTGGAATCTATACTATATATTGGTTCCAAGGCAGAAAAGTAGTAAGGGCTAAGCAATGGGGATTAAGTGACTTGCCCAGGGTCACACAGCTAGGAAGTGTTTGAGGCCAGATTTGAATCCAGGACCTACTGTCTCTGGGCCTTGCTGTCAATCCACTGAGCCACTTAGCTGCCCCTAGGATAGAGAATTTAGATAAGATACAATCCCTACTCTCAAGTTTACAATCTTAAAATTTTATGATTATAACATTCTTTCTAGTGGTGGAAACAACAATAATACTACCTAACATTTATAGCTACAGAGATCTAGATGTACATGATCTCATTTGATCCTCATAACAACTATGTGAGATAGGTAGTACAAGTATCATTATTTATATTTTATCTCTTCTTGGTTTTCTGCTTGTAGCAATTTCTTATTTGTATCTATAACAGACGTCCAGAGGCTGTTATAAAAAAGAATTTTCCTTAGTGGGTTTGGGCTCGAGAAGGAGCAAGGAATCTGAGAAAATGGGTGATTACTAAAGAGACACAGACGAGTCAATTTTTAGTAAGGGATGGCGTTGGTCCCTGATGACATTCTCCTTAGAAAAATAATGAAAGGAAAATGTGAGAAGTAATGAAACACATGGAAGCAAGAGTTCCTAGATAGAAAATAGGATAAAAGTATCAAGTGTGAGAATGAAAAATCCAAGAGAGAACATCAGCGGACTGCTTCCCATATTTATTTCAGTGTGGATTGGGAGGTGCTCAATGAATACGTAATAGTTAATTCACATTGGATGGGATGGCAATGATGACACCTTCTGGGCGTGTTGACTTCAACCTGGGCTTTTTGTAAATGAATTTGACTCCTCACCAAATGTTAATGAGTTTGCCTTGAACAAAGGCAACATGGCTAGGTCAAGAGTCTGCCCACAAATATCAGAGTTTAACCATGTGTCTGATGACACAATATCCATACATCATTTATATTTCTTAGATGTGAATATGCTTGGAATGCTACAGTGTCAAAGGGTATTTACAAATTGATGAAATATATTAGTATGTAAAAGACTTGCAAGTTTTGATCTAGTCCTGTTACAAAAGCATTCTAAACCATTGTTCATTTTTTTGTTAAAGACCTCCCCAGAAATAGATTACTAAACTTTCTGGGTAATCTACTTTCCCATTCAATGATGATTATCTCAGGAAATTTTTTTCAAATCTTGCATATTGTAGTTTAAACCTGATTCATTTTGTTTTGTCCTTACTGGAGTTGGAAAACATGCTTTTTATTTTCCATATGATATTAATATTCTTGTACATGAAGTCAGCTAAGAGTCTTAGCTTCTAGTCTATATTTCTTTAAAATTTTTCCTTTGGGTCTTAACCGTTTGACTTTTTAAGTACTATAATCAGCTCTCAAGTATTCAAATATTCAAGTACTTTGAAGTAACAAATTGAATTGCCTAATTTTGAATCCACATATGAGCCATTTAAGCAATTGTTAAAATCTCCAGATCCTGAATTCCGCTTTTTTTTTCTTAATCAAAATTTCACAGAATATACAAAAGATTGTGTATGGTAGTCGTAATTGCAAAAAAAAAAAGAGGACATCTCTTATTGGCCCATTTGTTGTCTTGTCCCAAAAACCTGATCCTTGTCAATAGCACACAATAATCTCTTCATACAATCTGATGTAGTTTTGTGTGGTTGGAAAATCTTATGACCAGCTTGGCCTTCTATAGTCAGAGGTTTTATTTAAGAACCTCCAGATTGAGGCAGTTTCAATTAATGCTATAGCTATATGCCAAAGAACCATCCTCTTTATTTGTAGTCAGTCTAGAAACGATGGTTCATTAATTATTCATCCGCCTAGCTGGATGTAGAGCACAGGAAAAGTGACTGACCACTTTTAGCATCTTCTTCCTTTATAAAAGAGAATGACTAGCCTATCCCTATGGGTTATGTTCCCAGTACACTTCAGGAGGGCCACATTTTTAAAAAAGAGAAAGTGAAATGTTGAAAAGAAGAAAAGGTAGAAAGAACAAAGGACAGAAGGAATTAGGAAGTGTTGTCATGGAGAATAGAGTACTATTCAAGGATATTTATAAGTGACTTTTCTCAATAATCCTGTAGCATAGCTAGTGCAGGTATTATTAGGTTTTTTTTGCTTGTCAAGAAACTGAGGTATGCCAAGTTTGTTAAGGGTAGGGTTAGCTTCTGTAAGTAGGAAAGTCAGGATTTGAAACCACATACTCTGGGTCCACATTTTTATACTATGCCACAGTGGACCTCTATTACTCTAAGGTAACATATAGCTGTTGTTGTCATTCATTACCTTTAATTGTTTAAGCAAAGGTATTGGATGAATAGAAGTAATGGGGAGAAAGAACAATAGTTAGGAAATATAAGCCAAGACCAAGAAATAGGAGATGCAAAAAATGGCAATAATAAAAGGAAAAAGATAGAGGGATAAAAAGGAAAAAAGTAGGAAGGAATAAATGAGAAATTGGGAGAAAGAAGTAAAGATTTGCATTCAAAACTATTGTAACAGGATTCTTCTATTTCCTTTTGTGCCTTTTAAAATTTGTATCTCACTTCCTGCTTGGGTAATGAGTAAGACATAAATATAAATAGATAAATTATTAAGGAACATAAGTTATTTTTTCATATATGGTAATAGTACAGTGTTTATTTTTTTTTAAGCACTTTATATTGTTTGTCTCATTTAGTTATCTTTTAAAATGAGACTATTGGAGGCAGCTGGGTGGCTCAGTGGATTTAGAGCCAGGCCTAGAGAGGGGAGGTCCTAGGTTCCAATCTGGCCTCAGATACTTCCCAGCTGTGTGACTTGGGCAAGTCATTTGACCCCCATTGCCTAGCCCTTACCACTCTTCTGCCTTGGAACCAATACACATTCTAAGACGGAAGGTAAGGATTTTATAAAAATAAATAAATAAAATGAGATATTCCTTATCTTTGTGAACTTGTGAGTCTGAATTTAATTACTTTGCTTGGGATATATGTAGAATTTTATGTGGAAAAGCAATGCCTGTAAAATTTGGGGGGGGCAAGTCATTTGATGTCCTTAGCCTCAGTTTTCTAATTTGAAAAATAATGTTCCTTTTGATTCTGAATTCTTGAACAAATACAATACAATAATAAATCTCAGAATTAGTATTATACTATGAAGAATTTCTTATCTAAGATGTTTAGAAAATGTTAATTTTCCAAATTGTTGATTTTTAAAATTCTTTTTTATAAATGTGTTACACACTTGAGAGATAGAATCATAAAATTAGAATCGGAAAGGACTTACAGGTTATCAAGCCCTAACTTCTCACTTTATAGATGAGAAAACAGGCTTTGGAAAAGCGGTTTGCCTAAAATCCAGCATATTTGGACTTTGAAAACAGCTCCTTTGAATATAAATCCAATACTCTTACTACTACTTCTTAAATAGTATATATTGAACATAATTTGATTTAATAATGGTTGAGTTATTGGTATAGTATAGGTGTAAATGCCCCTCTGGGTTATTAAAAGTGTACATCAGGCCTTAGTCATATTCTTAAAAATGTTCCTACATTTCCCTGAACTCTGAACTCATTTATCTCTTCTTTAATGTTATCATGTCTGCTGCTCTTTCTCATGTCACCACTTCTTCCTTTCGTTTTTTTCTTCAGTCAGCATAGTTTTAGCATCTTAGTTTTCATAGTTACTTCTAAGTGTATACATTCATTCAACAAACTATTCTTTTCTACTGATTTATGACCCAACCAACTTTGTTGTCTTTATTATGCATCTTTGTTACAAGAGTTATTATTTTTCTTAGTATGTAAAAGACTTGAAAGTTTAGATCCAATTCTGTTACAAAAGCATTCTGAACCATTGTTTGTTTATTAATTAATTAATTTATTTATTTGTTTATTCATTTATTTATTTATTTATTTATTTATTTATTTATTTATTTATTTATTTATTTATTTATTTATTTACTTATTTATTGCTGAAGACCTCCCCAGAAATAGATTACTAAACTTTCTGGGTAATCTACTTTCCAATTTGAGGATGATTATCTCAGAAAGCTTTTTTTTTTCCCCCCCGGAATCTTGCATATTGTAGTTTAAACCTGATTCATTTTGTTTTATTCTTACTGGAGAGGTTGGGAGTAAGAGTAAATAAATACTTGCTAATTAAAAATAAAATTAAAAAACAGTTTGGTGTTTTGAGTGTCACTTGACCAAAATTCTCAGGTTGTTTTATTATTCTTATTTCTAGAGCCACAGCACTAATTGTTTTTGGAAAGTAATTAAATCTTAACACTCTTTAGTGTTAAGATTTTGTTTTCATAAAAAACTAAGAAATCTAACCCCACTTAATATTTCCCACTTAATCCTTATAGATACACAAAAGAGCTAGTAAAGAGTAGAGGCACTGGGAGACACTTAACAATTTCAGACACCATAGCTTCCAAATTTATGTGACAAGAAGTTATTTAATGTACTCAAATTTTCTATGGGTTTCATATTGACATAGAAATCCACAAATTAATATTATTTTGGTTATTTTGTATTTTTATTTCTTTTGTTAAACTTTTCCCTGTCACATTTTAATCGGGTTTGGACTCACTGGAGAATCACTGACCTAAAGCCAAGTTTGATATTTCTTTTTGAGAGGGCCTGGTACAAAGATTCTTAACCTTTTTTGTATTATGGACCCTTGTGGCAATCTGAAGAAGCCTTCTCATGAACCCCTTCTCAGAATAGTGCTTTTAATTGCATAAAATAAAATGCGAGGATTATAGAGGAAACCAGTTATATTGAAATTCAGTTAGAAAGATAGTTTTAAAAATTAGTTTCCTGGGTTAAAAACTCTTAGACTGGTAGATATTCACTACAATTAGATAGAAAGTGTATTATTTAAGTGGATAGAAGAATATATTCTTAAGCATGTTACTAACCAAGGGAGCTTTACAAATAAGGGAGCTGTTTAAGGAGTTAATGTTTTAAAAGGACATGCAAAAGAAAGTATCATTTATTTATAAACAAAGACAAATATGTTGGTGGCATATGCTTGTAAGAACAATGTCAGGAAGGCTAAAACTCAGCAAAATTTGGGCATGAGGGGGCAGAGAGAAGGGAAAGAAAAAATAAAAATTTAAAGCAATAAAAGATTGTTGGTGATTTCTGGTCTTGCTGTCTTCCAAACTTCCCTCTCCCTTAGTTCATCCTACATTCATTAATTCATATACTACTAGATTACTCTTCCTGAAACACTGCTTTCATCATGATATTTATGATAAAAAGCTTTTGGTGGTTCTGCAAGTGTTAGTTGTTTGATTATGCATCTTTGTTTCAAGAGTTTTTGTTTTTCTTTTGATTAGAGAAGAGATTGGGAGGAGGAAAATTTCTTTAATCTTTATTTTCTTATTTGTAAAATGAATTAATTTAACTGTGATCTCTTTAGCTCTCTCTTGCCCTAACATTCTATGACTTTGACTAAAATTTATATAATTTCAGGTGAAGAAATTTAGCTTACTTTCTAGCTACCTTATCCCTTTGAGTATTAGTCTAACTTTTGGTTGAGTTTCTACCTTAAAAATATCTAGCTCCTTGTTAATTCCTAGCTTTCTTCAAATCCTATTATCTGGATATTTTTTCTATAATATGCTATTCAGGTTATTAGTCTTCATTCAAAAAATAATGATTAAACACTCCTTTGTGAAAAGCACTGGGCTAGATCCTGTGGTGAACAAACATTGTATAAAGAATATTTCTGCCCTGATGGAATTCGTGGTCACTTGGGGAAGGTGAAAAATGTGCACACATTTTCTAATACAGACCAGAATATCTTGTTTTCTTAGGAAAGATTGAAGTGATAGCAGTTGTCAGTTTATATACAAATATTAGATGGATTTAATACTTGAGTATTAAAGGAATTTAAGTGAAGTAAAAAAGATAATTATGAGTTGAGGTTAGTTTGGTAAACTTCAAATGGAGAAGGTTAATCACATTAACTATATGGACTGGGCTTTGGCTTTATTGTTGTCCATCCTTCGTTTTTCAAGTAACTAGTAGCATCACAAGTTATTGTTTTGTCTTGTGTGTGAATTGGATTTAAGTGAGACAGAATTGCATAAAATTAGTGAAGTGGATAACCTTGGGGTTTTTGATGTCTGACCAAGCTCGCAGGGCTCCACAGCTCATGTGTCTGCTACCTTCAGAGCTATTGGAACAAATTGTTCTGATCTTTCCATTCCACTGAGGGAAGTCTTTACATGCTTGGGGTATATATATTCCTCTAACTCAGCAGTAGGTTTGAGGCCTGTTGATTACCCTCAATTTTGTTCATTCCATATGCTGAGACTGTTTTTTAACTAAGGGAATGGCCATTGTGCATGCTATAGCTTTTTTGGGGGAAAGAAGACACCAGTGGTGGAAGAGCAACCATGTAAAGGGTTCAGCACTAGGGGTGCTATCCTCTCTGAAAACCCTATATATCTAGGGATGAACATCCAATATACCAGGGATGTGGACTAAAACCCCAGGGGACTAATAGTACTTTTACCAAAGGGTACAGAACAGAAAGGCTTCCTCTCCATTCCAGATATCCTCAGGGGAAATGTATAATATAATTACTAAACAGTGATCAGGATCAATGATAGGCAAAAAAAAAACCAAACAAAAAACCAATCCCTTGAGAATAATTTCTGAATGCAGAGCCTTTAAAAGCTCTATAACTTTTCTATTTTAATTTCAACCAAATTGTTCTGCTAGACACTTTCAGGAAATTGTAGATAGTTTTTTAGTTGTTCTTAAAATACGTTTAAATTTTTTTTAAAGATTAAACATTGTATTAATTCACCAATATTTTCTTGTCATTCAAGTTTTTCTTCTTTCTAAGTTCCATACCATTGGACTTTATAGTTCATTCTTTATGGTTTAGAATTCAAAACTTTGGTTTTCCTAATTATTTTATTTCATAAACCTAATTATTCTAAATATTTTAGGGTACACTTGTCCTCAATTGTCTTACATGTCAGTATGTCTTGATGAAATAAGTTAGATAATTATTTTTTATTGTAATTGCCAAAGTCTAATTCAGTAGTCATAGAGGATTTTATTCAATCAGATTTGTAATTTCATTTCCAAAGTATGAATGTTGTGATTATTTTAAGAATTGTGGACATAGAGAATATGAATATGCTTATAATATAAATTAATAAACTGTTGCATCTCATATTTATCATTATTCTGAACCAGAATAAAACTTAATGTTTTCAAAGTTAGGTAATTTTTTAGTTTTGCATCAATGTCACATTTTATATATTGCTAGAACTTAAAAGGAGAAAGTGACAAATTCAAAATTTTAGCATTTATAAAAATGTTTAAGTACACTTTATTAATATACAAACTAGTTCCACCACATTTATTTATCCAGATTTATTATCTTTTATCACCCCCCCCCTTGAGTTTAGATAGTCTTATGATTCCACCTAGCCCTTTCTTTTTGCCATACTGTTCTTATCAAAAATGTCTTTATGCCTTTTTTGTCCATCATTTCCTTCAGGTTCTTGTGCTACAAGAATCCTTTCCTTGAAGTTAATCAATACTGTTATGATTGTTCTTCCCCTCCAACACTTATAGCTTTGTATGTGTATGTTTGTGCATGCACATTTACATAATTTGCTACATACATCTCATTTTATTGTAATTGATATATGTCTTCTACCTCAACTAAAATGTATGCATATTAGAGTCATTGTCTTCTACTTCTTTTGCATTCCCCTTAATGTATAGCATAAGGTACCCAGGCACCACTGGGTGCTTGTAAAATTAATAAATAAATGAGCATTTAATAATGATTATATCCCAGTATGCAGAAATGTTTCTTTCACTGTCCATAGCTAAAGAATTTTTTCTGTAGATTTCTTTTTTGGAAGGCATGGCCTCTTAACTCCTTTCCTGATGTATTATTATAGAATCCTATCAGAAGAGTATTTTGCCTATGCAAAATTGAAACAACTAATAATCCTGATTTATTTTTTTAATTGATTTGGCTGATCTACAATTTAGATTATATACAATTGAAAGAAAAGGCAATTTTGAGTATCAATAATAAACATTTTATGGTAGCTTCAGCCTTATGTCAAAACAATGAGATATAGTAGTGAAGAAAGTTGCTTAACTTCTTTGGGTACTCATTTCTTCAGCTATAAAGTAAATGAGTTCGACTAGGTGATCTATAAGATCTCTTCCAATTCTTCTGCTTATCATTCTATGAGTCAGAAGTACCTGGGTCAAAAATTGTTTATCTGGTTCACATTATATAATGATTTTGAGAAAATGATAATAAGCATTTTGTCACACAACACTTATTCTCTGACACAGCTGTAGACTTGCATTTTTTACCTACATTTAAATGAGCTATTATACAAAAAACAATCCTGGCTGCCATTTTATAGCTGCAGAAACAGTTGAATTATTTTGACAGGTTTTAGCAGATGTCATAGTTTTGCTTTTTCCATTATTTCTTATTGTACATATTGTTCAAACCCCCCCCCCCAGCTAGTCATTATTGTTTTCTTCTTCAAATGCAAGACTCTAACTTCTTTTCTTTTTTTTAGCCCTTTACCTTCTGTTTTAGAATCAATACTAAGTATTGATTCCAAAGCAGAAGAGTGGTAACAGCTAAGCAATTGGGGTTAAGTGACTTGCCCAGAGTCGTAACTAAGAAGTGTCTGAGGTCAAATTTGAATCCAGAATCTCCTGTCAGTAGGCCTGACTGGCTGCCCCAAATGTGTAATTTCAATGCATTATGGGGTTATTGTTTTTTTAATATAGTGTACTTCCTGAGAAATATATGTTGCAGATTATTGTAAATTAAGGACCATTATTAAATGGTTATAGTAATTTAGTTATGTGTCAGAAATCTTAAAGACGATAGTGTGTATTTGTTAATATGCATACACACATTGTCATCACCTCTTGTAGCTTTCTAATTGATCTAACGCATCCTCCCCCTCTTAGTTGCCAGAATGATTTTTCCAAAATGAAGTTCTGATCATGGTACCCCTCCTCCCAGAAAAGTAATGAATGCTCTCAATCAGCTTACCTTTTATTCCCTCCATGTTTTCTACAGTCCACATGGAATGCTCTCTCTATTGACTTCCAATTCTTAGAATCTTTGTCATTTTTAGAGATTCTGATAAAGGGGGCAGCTGCGTAGCTCAGTGGATTGAGAGTCAGGCCTAGAGAAGGAAGGTCCTAGGTTCAAATTTGGCTTCAGACACTTCCAAGTTGTGTGGCCCTGGGCAAGTCACTTGACCCCCATTGCCTAGCCCTTATCACTCTTTTACCTTGGAGCCAATATACAGTATTGACTCCAAGATGGAAGGTAAGGGTTTAAAAAAAAAAAAGATTCTGCTAAAGCCCTACCTCCTCCAGAAAGTCTCTCCAGCTGCTAGTGCCATCTCCTCTAAGGTTTCCTCTGTAATTATCTTATATATTGTAGGATTTAAATTAATATCCACTCCAAGTATTATATTTTATAAAGTTTATTATCTAACAAAATAGAACCATGTGACTAAGTTTTTCTACTTGCTCAAAAGTCCCACGTCCACAGCTGCCCTCACAGGAAGAGAAGAGAGAGAGAGCGCCAGAACTCCACAGAATTTACATCCTGTCTATATCGGCCCGTAACAACAGGAAGAGAGTGGGATGCTGGGAATCAGTTTTTTTTAGGGCAACAGATTCTAATTACACGATATTTCATTAGCTTGTAATCTCCTTGAGGTCTGGAACTGTTTTGCTTTTTCTTTCATAGTGCCCAGCACATAATAAACACTAAATAGCTATATGTTTTTATTTCACAAGACAAGAAATATTAGAGGGGGAAATTGAAAAAATAGAATAAAATATAAGACATAAACTACCAAAACCAACTAACTAGGAAAACAGGACAAAATAGTTGAATTAAGAATGATCAGACTCCTCAAAAACCATGATTTTTATAAATCAGTACTCTATTTTCCAAGAAATCATAAATTAAAACTTTCTTGATTTGTTAGGACCAGAGAGCAAAGTAAAAATAGAAACTCCACTGATAGTCTCCTAAAAAATACCCAGAGGAAATGTCTTAGGAGTGTCAAAGTCAAAATTCAGAACTTCCAGGGCACCAAAAAATACTTTAAAGCCCAAGGGAAAAATCTATCTGTGTATAAAAGAGTAGCCTTCAGGATCCCATAAGATCTGGTAGTTTATATTAGAAACAAGAAGAAATTTTGAGATACGATATTCTGAATGGCAAAGTACATAAGCTCATAGCCAAGAGTAACTTACCTAACAAAGCCAAGTTTAATTCCACAAAGGAAAAAGTAGATCTTTAATAGAATAGATGACTTTCAAGTGTTCCTGATAAAAAGACCTGTGTTGAGTATCAGCTCTGAAATGCAATACCTTCCTCCCCCATCACATTATACAGAGAGAGTTAGGCATAAAGATATATCAAACTTAACTGTGAAATAGGATGGTTTGGAGGGAGATTAATACTGGAGAGGGCATAATCACAGGCAAAACAACTTGAACTTTTAAGGCCAAGATGATTTCAGAAAATCCTCGGAAGATTTGTATTTGCAGAGTGAAATGAGTTAAAGCCAGGAGAACAATTTATATAAGGATGATAACATTATGAAGAAAAATATCTTTAAAAGCTTTAAATACTTTTTATCAAAGCAATGACCATCATTATCTCCAGTGGACTTATAATGAAGTATGTTACACATTGAGAGGTAATGGACTCAATATGGAGAAAGAATCAAACGTTTTTAGACATAGTTACTATGTTGATTTGTTTTGCTTAACTAATCTTATTTGTTATTAAGGTGGTTGTTTTTGTTTGTTTTTTTTCTATTTTAAATTTGGTGCAGGGTGTATGTGTGTGTGTGTGGGGGGGGGGGTGTTGGTGAGAGAAGAGCTAACAGCAAGAAGAAAAAATCAATTGAAACATTTTAAATGTAAAAAAGACTCCAAAAGGAAGTACAAACATGCATTACTCTTTGGAAAGTAATGTGTTGAGTTTATTATGTACATTTTTTAAAAAGCAAAATGACAGAAATATATTATTTCATATTCAGGCCTCTTTGTTTTTGTATATGAAAATGTTCATTTTGGTTTAAAAGGTTCAAAATTTTAAACATAAACAAAAAAATTTGCTACCTGCAAAATGGTAGAGACACAATTATGGAAAAGAAAATTGTCTTTGTCCACAAGTTTAATTTTGTGCTTTGAATAGTAGAGGAGTAACAACATTCACAGGAGCAAAGTGATGGAGTCGAAGGAGAGTTCTACTCAAAGTAGGAAAATTTGAAGAGAGAACATTTTCCACTGGGGGCTTAGGAAAAACTATATATGGGTGTCGCTTTTCATCTGTCTCTTAAAGGAAGAGGAAGGAGTCTGAAGGGCAGACAAGAGGAAGTGGTGCATTAAAAATATGAGGAACAGACATCAGACACTATACATGCGTAGAAGGAGGCTTCATTATATGTATAAGGGAAGTAATGTGAAATAAGGCTTGAAAGGAAGATTGGAATTATTGTGGAGAACCTATAATAGGAATCACACAATCTTAGAGTTGAAAGGCCTTAGAGACTTAATCCATTCCATAACTGAATAAGAATCCTTTCTAAAACTTACTTGACAAAGGGTCATTCTGCTTTCACTTGAATACCTTTAATGTGGAAGAGCTTATTACTTCCCAAGGTATACCATTCCATAATAGAAAGTTGACCCTAAATTTTCATCTTCATAACACACACCCATTGCTCTTAGTTCTGCTCTCTAGGGCAAAACAGATGTTACATTAGATAGTAAGAAAATTGATTGTTAAGTTTGCACCCAGAGTTGATCAGTTCACTCTCTGGAGGTGGATGGCATTTTTTCACGAGTCCTTTGCAATTGTCTTGGATCATTCTGTTAATCAAAATAGCCAAGTATTTCATAGTTGATCATCATTATAACCTTGTTGTTACTGTGCACAATGGTTACTGGTCCTTTTCAGCTCACTTTGCATTAGTCCATATAGGTCTTGCCATGTTTTTCTGTATCCACTCCCCTCATCATTTCTTACAACACAATATCACTCTTATCATATAAAACTTGTTCAGCCATTCCTTAGTTAATAAGCATCCCCTCCCAGTCTCCAGTTCTTTGTTACCACAAAAAGAACTGCTACAAATACTTTTATGTATATAGGTCCTTTTTCTTTGATTTCTTTTGGATACATGGCCTAGTAATAGTATTGCTTCATCAAAAGGTATATAGTTTTATGGCCCTTTGGGGCTAGTTCCAAATTGTTCTCCAGCATGGTTGGGACCAGTTTACTACTCCACCAATGGTTCTATTACTATACCTATTACTCATCTCTTTTAGGCATTTATCATTTCTGATAGGTAGAAGCTAATACTTCAGATCTGTTTTAATTTGAATTCCTTTAATCAGTTAAGTTTTAGAGCATTTTTTTTATGATTATAGTTTTGATTTCTTTTTTCTGAAAACTTCCTGTTTATATTCTTTGATCATTTATCAGTTGAAGAATGGTTCATATTTTTATAAATTTGCCTCAGTTCTATATTCAATATATATTTGAGAAATAGGGCTTTTATCAAAGGACTTGCTGAAAATATTTTTAATATTTCATCATTTATGGTAGCTTTTAGCAAAATGTAGTTTTCTTGCATTTATCTCTTTTAATTAGGCCTAGTTTTGCTTTTGTTTTGTCTGAGATCATGATTGCTACCCCTGCTGAAAGATGTTGGGTTCTGTTCTAGTCCTTTATTTTAAGTGTGTCTTTGTATTTCAAATGTCTTTTGTAAACGACACTGTTGGATTTTAGTTAATTATAATTGCTATGGTTTCCCAACATCCCATTTTATCTGGTCTCTCCTCAAAAGTCCATTTTACTTCTAACCACTGCCTCCCTTTATGTCTTCCCTTTTATTAACTCCTCCCCCCATTTCTATTATTACTTTTTCCTCCTATTTCACTATTGGATAAGTTAGATATATATATACACAATCAAGTGTTTGTATATATATATTCTTCTCTCTTCGAACCAATTCTGATGAAAGTGAGATTCAAGCATTGTCCACCACCCATCACATCCCCCATTTCCCTCTCTATTGTAGAAGCTCTTCCTTGCATGCCTCTTTTATATATTTTCCTTATTCTGTCTCATTCTTTCCCTTCTCCCAGTGCTTCTCTCTTTTTCACCTTTTCATTTTTTTGAACATCATTCCAACACAATTAGTTCACATCCATGATCTCTATCTAGGTAAACTTCTTTTAACTGCCCTAATGATGATACAGTTCTTGGGGGTTACATATATCATCTTCCCATATTAGAATGTAAACAGTTTAACTTTTTTGAGTCCTTATGATCACTCCTTCATGTTTGCCTTTTTATGCTACTCTTGAGTTTGCATTTGAATGTCAGATTTTCTATTCAATTCAAGTCTTTTCCTTTCTTAAGAATGTTTGAAAGTCCTCTATTTCATTAAATTTCTATTTTTCCCCCCTGCATGATTATAATACTCAAGTTTTGTTGAGCGGATAACTCTTGGTTTTAATCCTAGTTCCTTTACCTTCAAGAATATCGTAGGAGCCTTTGATCCTTTACTGTGCCTCTAAATCTTGGATGAACCTGACTGTGGCTACATAATATTTGAATTGTTTCTTTTTTTTTTATTTTACCTTCCATCTTGTAAAAATTAAAATTAAATCTCAATAATAAAAATATTATATTTTAAAGATTCAATTAATGATCATTAGAAATCAAGGATACAAAATAAAGACCACGTACCCCTGACTGATTAGCCCATTTAAAATCCCCTCTTACCACTGCCACCATACTCTAAGCCAAAGAGGGCAGGATCCTCCATGTCCCCACCTAATGTCCCCTGTCTACAGGAAGTACGTAATGACAGGGAGTCAGTGGGCTCCCAGGAAACGTAGTTCTTTTTTAGGGTAACATTTTCAATTATATAATCCTTAGTATCAATACTATGTATTGGTTCCAAGGCAGAAGAGTGGTTAGGACAACGTGGTTAAATAACTTAGGGTCACACAGCTAGGAAGTATTTGAGATTTGATCCCAGGATCTCCCAATTGCTAGGCCTGGCTCTCAATCCACTGATCCATCTAGCTGTCCCCTGAATTGTTTCTAGCTTCTTGACCTAGGGGTTTTGGAATTTGGTTATAATATTTCTAGTTTTTATTTTGGAATCTCTTTCAGGTGTTTGGTAGATTCCTTTGATTTTTACCCAATGGATCTAAGACTTCAGAATATTTTTTCTAAGGAAGAAGAAGAAGAAGAAAAAGAAGGATCAAATTAGTAGAAAGAAGACTAGTAAAGAACAGTGTTAGGAAAATGCAGAAGAGAAGGGTACCCAGGTGAAAAGCATGGTCAGCAGTGTCAGATGCTGCAGAGTGGTCAAGAAGGATGTAATTTGTGAAAAGGCTATTAGATTTAGCAATTAAGAAATACTTGGGAAGATGGTGGTTTGATTTAAGTGCTGTAGGGGATAAAATAATATGGTTTGACTAAATATAAGAGAATGTGGGCACCAATATTATAACTCAAGTCAAAATGACTTTTTATTTAGCAGATATATTTACAAAAGAGAAGAGTAGAGAGATGTGAAAGAGGATAGAGTAAGCAGTCTAGCTTATCACCCTAAATGTTTTGCTCTAGTGCCTGGCTTAACTCAGGCTGAGCTAATTAGCCCTCCACCAGAGGACCTTCACCTGGAGGACCCCATGGTGAATAACCACATGGCCTCCTTCAGAAACTAATCTCTCCAGAAGCTAGGAAAGGAATCAGCTTTTAACTCACCCACATTGCAGTCCAAAGGGGAAAATCCAAGAGCAGTCTTGCCAAATGCTACAGTCCCAGGTCCACACAAGGTCCTCCACTTGCCTCCAGGGCCTCAAAACAGCTTGAATACCACCTGCCAGGAAGTTTTGGCCTCTTTTTAAGACCTTTCTTAAGGTCACTTCCTGTCCCTCCACTTTACGGGGACCAATTATAGTCCTTAAATTTGCTTAGCACTGCCCAGGGGGGCAGTCAGTGGCTTCTGGAGGTATAAACCATTTTAGTGGGTGGTTTATGGACCTTCCCCTCTTAACTTAAGTATGGATATCTTTGCTTTTGGTTGATTAAATTTAAAAGTAAAAAGGGGAGAGTTAATACTGTCTTCACAGTGATAAAGTAAGGAACCAGACTACCTAGAGTTTAGAAGGGAACAAAAATGGAGGATTTGGAAGCAGCTGCATAGAAAGCTTTTTCCAGAAGTTTGGCTGTGAAAAGGCAATAGAGATAGATACTATGATGATAACTTGAAGGAATAGTATGGTCTGATGAGACTTTTTCAAGGATCAGGGACAGCTAAGGCTAGTGCCCTGCCAAGCTGAGTAGACTTCTGAACAAGCCAGACAGTGACTCCTGTGTGCATTGCAGCTGGCATTGTAACCTGAACTTCTTCTTAGGTGTCAAGAAAAATCAAAAGAAGTTATGGAAGAAAAGCTGTATGTTAGAAACCCTTCCTTTTATACAACCAATGAATGGATCTATTAACTGGCAAAAATGGTATATCATTATGGACTTGACTGAAGTGAAGAAAATAGTACATAGACTCTTGTTGATTATTGAGTACTTCTCCAGGGCAGATGTAGAAAATGCCATGCAATACATAAATGAAACTTGCCTACATGATCGAATCATCCACATACAAAAAGATGCAGGTTTCAAAAGAGACAGTATGAATAAGGAAAAACTAGGAGCCTGGTTCAAAATGAGTGTTGAAAAAACTATGATGGTAGGAGAGGAAATTATGGGAAAATGTGCAAAATCATTGAGCCCATTTTTTTAAAAAACAGACAACTGACTGGTTGAGAGATCCTGCCAAGAGCAACATTGAAGTTCTGGAAACAACTTTTTTCTAACATTATTTCTCTGCCTTAGAACAAGAATTAAGCCCCAAACCCCAAACCTCTCCTTGACTTTACACTGAAAATCATTCCATGGAGCCTTGAGGTCTTGTCAACTTGACAAAGACTTCCTATCACCTGAGGGAACAGTTAGTAACTGAGCAGTAAGTAATATTAATACAATAGTCATTAACTTAATAGAAGGTTCTTTTAAAGCTAGATTTAAAAAGTCTTATTATATGATCATGTTACTGTTCATGATTTCAGGGATTAGAAGGATCACTTAGAAGAACAATACTAGTGTAATTTGATGAAATAATTTTAGTGATTCCTGCTCTGTTTACAATATTTTATAAATTAGGATTTTAATTTCTAAGCCTTTTGAAGATGTTTCCAAAGTGACTTCCAACCTATAAAGATACAAAAGTAGTTAGGGAATTCATTGACGGAGGAGACTTAGGCATATTTATAGGCAACAGGGAAGGGGACAGTAATTAGGGAGAAACTGAATATTTTATCCAAAATTACTAAAGTTTTAAAGATATTAAAATTAATTTGAATTTTTTTAATATATACCAAATAGAAAGAATAAGGTGTTATGGGTGATATACATAATTAGACAAGGATTAAATTTTTCCTGTGACAGTTCACAAAAATTCAACATCAGCAAGGAATCACCCATTCCAGTCTTTTGTTGTTTTCCAACAGTGTTCATTGTCCCTGAGCTCACAGTTTTGTAATCATTTTTCTCTTTTCTCCCTTATTTTTTATAGCCAATCCTATTTTGTAATCCTGTTGATTCATTCTCCTCAACAGTTTGTTTTGTTGTTGTTAGGAATCTTTCTACTTTTCCCAGGTGGGGAGATGTATCATCTATGCTAAACCCTTAAAAGTTTTTCAGTAATAACTATAATTCAGTTTGCCTCTGTCCAAGGAAGCCCTAGGAATATGGTAATCTGGCTCTTTGTTCCTCACTCTTGCCCAGCCTCTCGGTTAACAAAAGCATTTAAATGCACAAAAGATTTATTAAAAGGCATGTAAAGAATAGGAAAGAAACATGCATCCAAAATCAGTTAGCAGAAGAGCAGCTATAGGCTTAAAAAACCTGTTTTCGTCAGTTAATCATATCCCCACTTCAAGTCATGAGATAGATCCACTGCCTGTTGTCTTCCTTGTCTTTGAGATATGTACTCTTTCTGCTCACCTGCTTCTGTGATAGATTAGCTCCAGCATTTCCGGTTTTTATCCGAATTGTCTGACTTTGGGCCACTGTCACTATCTCCCAGGCTCATAGACTCTTTATCTTGGGTCTTACCCTAGCTTGGCTTCAGAACTCTTTAATGCTCTCCTGATCATTGTGTCCAGTGGAGAAGCCACCACCTCTGTGGCTTTTTGGTTCCTGTTCCCCAGGACCACATAATCTGGAAGCTCTTCTTTCTCATGAATTTCAGGCCTTATCCATCATGAATAAAGGCTTCTTGACATATTTCAGAAACATTTAAATTTCTTCAGCCTTATGTTTCGTATGTTATAGAGCTACTTCTTTTCCACCCCTAGTATCAGAATTGGCAGCCCCTAAATAGTGTTCCAAGTACTTGTGTATAGTGTTCAGGGAATTGATTCATTATCATCATGTAATAACAATTACATTACATATAGCATAGGTTCATTGCAGAGTATATCACATACAGAGGTCATATGTAGTTACTGTATATTACCTTGTAGAGTTATAAGTCTAGATAGTACATCACATATTAGAGTCACATACTGTACATATACTATTTTCTGGATGTAATCATTCTTTAGAGGAAGTGCATGGTGCTATGCCAGTGAGTACCATCAAGCTATCTGGACAGAAATCCATCAGCCCTTGGACATTATAGAACAGTTTGGTCACTTGTCAGACTATCCAGACATTTCTGTGTTAACTAGCTACCCAACTCATTTATCCTATCCTGGTTATAAAGTGGAGGAAGGAGGGTGCAGCGAGTAGGCATCCTCAGGTCTGCTATCCTGTAATACTAATCTGCCTCACTACCTCCACTCAGGGATGATCTAAAATAAATAGTAGTATCTCTAGTCTTTAAGGGACTCAGACTCTGCAGGTGCCCTATGTTCTCTTATGACCTCTACAGTTGAAGTGTTTTAAAGCAAAGGAATAGCTTCTAGAATTATTTCTGGACTCTGTACAGACAAAAGTCCATTGCAGGCTGAAGTATTCTTGCAATATTCCTAAATACCCAAGAGAATACTAAAATTTGACTTCAGGATTTTTACCATGCAGGCCATTGCTTGATACCAGTTCTACATCAGTTCCAAAGACTCTTACTGCTGCTTTTGTGTACAGCTTGTTGGTAACCTTTCATTTTCATGAAGTCATTTATTAACTCTTATTCTAAGAAATTATTTTAATGTTTTCTTTTGACACAAGAAAATAGTTAAGTGAAGCACCTATAAATTTGATTATGAATTTAAATATGTATTACTTTATACTAGTAATTTACCATTGTTAAATTTCATGTGTTTATTGTTTATTAGTACTTTTAATTACTTTATAGTTATTGTGTATATTATCCTTTTGATTTTGCTTTCTTGACTGTCCATTACTTTCTATGAGTATTACCATGTTTCTTTGAATTCTTCACATACTATTATAATATCACATTGTTTTTATGTTATATTTTCCCAAGTCATTGGGCACATGTTTAGGGGTTTTTTTTGTTATCCACATAATGTTACAGAAATTAATGTGCTAGTGGATTTTTTTTTCCATCATTAGTCTTCTTGGAGTATAAGAGAGACCCCTGGTTTAAAGCATGTTGACAATATAGTAACTTTTCTTGCATAAGTCCAAACTTTTTTAGAATGATTGAACAAGTTCATAGTTAAATCCAAAGTAAATTAGTATGACTGTCTTTTTTTTTAATCAAATACCAGATGGTTTTGATAGTGTTTTGTAACATGATTTGAAATCTAGTAGCACCAAGCACCCTTTATTTCCCCTTGATATTCTTAACCTCTTATTCCTCCGAATGCATTTTGTTCTTTATTTTGTCTAATCTTGTAAATTATTTAATCAGTAATTTGATTTCATAAGTCCTAAATGAAGAGGTTAGAGTCGAGGTCTTAGAGCAGCATTGGCAAACCTTTTAGAGATTGCATGCTCAAACTGCATCTTCAAGCTGCCTATGAGCCCCCCCCATTACCCCAGACAGCAGAGGAATGAAGTGCTCACTTTGGGCTGCTAGACAGAGAGGTGGGTCATGCAAAAGAATGGCCTCAGGTGTGATGGAGGTAGGGAATGGAACAGTCCTCTCCAGCAGGCCAGGGCATGCATGCCATGTCTTCACCAATATAGTTATAAATGTTAACTTTTTTTTCTTAACCCATACCTTCTATGTTAGAATCAATACTGTATATTGGTTCCAAGGCAGAAAAGCAGTAAGGACTAGGCAATTAGGATTAAGTGACTTGCCCAGTGTCATACAGCTAGGAAGTACATTCTATCTACGTAGCTGCCTTTTCTCAAATTCCTTCCTCCCTTCCTTCCATCTTAGCTGGGCAATAGGGTTAAATGGCTTGTCCCATAGCTACAAAGTGTTGGTCAGATTTGAACCCAGGACCTCCCATTTCCAGGCACTCATCTACCAAGCCACCTAACTCCCCCTAAGAATAATAATTAAAAAAATTTTTTTTACCTCTTAATATTGAACCTTGTAAGTCTAGATTGGATACTTCCAAAAAGATGAGGTAATTTGGTATCTAATGATTGGAATGTTTGCAAGTTATTTCTCCTTTTTTCATTCATAGTACTACATACTTAATGCTTCAAAAATAGGTTCATTTTTGCATATCTGTGGATCAAATTAAATTATTAGGGATGTTTATATAGAAAGTTTTTCTTAATTGCTTTATTGTTGCCTTTTTCATCAGCTACAGATACATATAGAGTAAATATCATATAAAATCCTTTGAAATAAATTATTTTATTTTATAGGGAAAATATTTATCCCTAAACAGAAGCCCATGCAGTCTTATACAGAAGAAAAAGTATCCCTTGATCCAGAATTAGAAGAAGCTTTGACAAGTGCTTCTGACACAGAATTGTGTGATCTTGCAGGTAAGTATCTCTTCTAAAATAAAATGTTTATGGGTGGGAGAGAGAGAAAGAGGGAGAAAGAGAAATGTGTGTGTAGAGATTCATTAGAACCATGTCCCAGGAAGACCCTACCACCTCTTGCCATGATTATCAAGTGCCCCTGATCATCTACTTCAATACAGCCCTTATCTTGAATGTGCTACTACTCCCTCATTCCCATTCCCTAAAGAATGCAATATCCTTTATTTTAACCTTCTATGTTATGGCAGTCACAGAGACTTGGCATCTTCCACATGGTGTATTTTTAGCCACTCTTTATATCATCTGTGAGGTACTTTCTCTCATAGAGCATAATATATTGGTCCTTTATTAAATGCCAGAATACCTTTTATCCCCACTGCCATTCCCAGACTCTCCCTTTGCCACAGTCACTAAGCATTGAGCCTCCTTTCAAATTCATGCTTCTCAAATTGTATCCAATCCAGATCTTAGTGACAGTTACCTTTTGGCTGTTGGGTCAGACTCAGTAGCCTCCCTCCTTCCTCAAGGAGCTCAGTACTTCACTTACAGCTCTCCTTTCAACCCCAGCTCTTGCATTATACTTGGAAACTGCCGCACTCACAACCACTTTTAGCTCCTAATTCCTCATCTCCTAAGACCTAGTTCTCTACCTTAGCTCTACACAGGGAAGTTTATACCCTAACTTTTTCACCATTAGACATAAGAATACTACTACCACAGTCAAAGATTATAAAATTGCTTTATCAAAATTGCTCCCTTTTCTTTCCAACTCTATACATCAAAGTTGTTTGATATTATTTCCAGCATTTCCTTTTTACTCTAGTCTAAGAGATTACCTGCCTTCTTGCTAAGGTCAACTCTTTACATGTGTAAACTTAATCCCATCCTGTGTTCTCTAGCTAATTGCTTCCAAAATGATACCCCTTCTGGTCTTCAATTTCTCTCTATTAGTTCCTTCTCTGTTTCTTACAGTTGTACCATTTAAACTGTATCTTTAAAAAACCCTCTAGATCTTATTTTAATCTCAAGCTACTATCCTATGTCTTTCCTCCCTTTCAAAGCCAAAACCCTTGAAAAAGTTGTCTACTTTCTCATCTCTCACTTGTTGGACCTCTGGGGGTCTGACTTCTGACCTCTATTTAATTGGAACATCTCTCTCCAAAGTTAGTAGTGATCTTTTCATTGACAAATTTATTGACCTTTATTGCATTCTCATCTTCCTGAAACATTTGATGCTAACCATCCAGTCCTCTCCACCCACTCTTTCCTCTCTCTCCTCTGTTTTCTCTCCTCTCTGTCTCTCTGTCCACCCCATCCCACCCCCAATAAATCCATGTTACATGGATATCTCCAAGGCTCTGTCCTCAAACTTTTCTTTCTATATTTTTGGTCATGTGGTGACCTCATCAACTTCCATAGATTGATTCAATTGTCAGCCCTCTTCAGATGATTCCTAGATCTGTACAGCCATCTGCTCCTTTTAATGATATGTCATCTCCTGTCTCCATTCCTTTGCACTGGCTGGCTTCCATGTGTGGAATGTGTTTCCTACATATCTTTTCCTCATTGAATCTCTGATTTAATTCAAAAGTCAGCTCCTAACAGCAACTCCTACATGAAGTTTTTTTTGATACTCCCATCTGCTAGTCCCATTCTCTTCCAAGTTACTTTTTATGTATTTGGCATAAATTTTAGTCCTAAAAATCTCAGTGCCGTTCCTATGTATGTATATATGAACATTTTGTTTCTTTCCCCACTCCTGAAAAAAATGTAATAAGCTTCTTTTGAACAAGGACATTTTTGTCATATCCCCAGTGTGTACGGTGTTGGTGCATTATATGAATTTAAGGAAGGGTTATAGAACTAGAATGAGACCACCTCATCTGAGCCCCTCAAGGAAGCTGAGGTCCAGAGAGATCAAATCATTTGCTTACTGAGGGTTACCCACTTTAGTTAGTGGTAGAGGTGAAATTTTAAACTAGGCCTCTCATAACTATTCTGGTGGTTTTTAAAATTATAATGCTGTTTCCACTAATGTCTATACAAATAGATATGCCTTCTCAACTCAGAAAATTAACTATTATCTCATTAGTACTCAGAAATTTTGTTTGACTGATTTTTATCTTTGGTATTGTCAATCTCAGAGTCAAGGTTTCCACTAATTCTTATAGTATAGTTTTTATTTTGATAAGATTTATTTTACTTTTAGCTTGTCCCAAGTTGGCAGTTGCAAACCAAACATGGAAATCTTTGTAAAAATATTTTCTTAATTGGCAAGCTTCCCATAGGAAAGGAGGGGCTGGGCGTCATCCAGATATTTGGGCATTAGAAGGAGACTTTTTAAATTTTCATCCATGATTAAGTTTTGTCCTTTGCAAGCAAAAGATTCAGGCAGCTGAAAGCAGTAATAACTGGTAGGTAGCAGAATGGTTGCTGTTGCTTGGTCATTACCATCCTGCTTATTTTCCAGAAGTGGTCAGGGGAAGAACCAGAGCTATCACTGCTGCTTTCAAATGGGCCACTCTCCTGAGCTAGGCACAGAATATATGCTGCTATATTACCTAATTATCTTTCTCCCTCCTTGGACAGAAAAGGTAAACAGTGATCTTCAGAGGGAAAAAAGTGATAAAGACTAACATATAAAGATACAGAGTTAAGTCCTCATTAGTCTTATGGTCAGTCATGGCTGATTCCCAATTACCTGCTCTAAATATGTATTTAATGTCTATAGCAAATGGTGACATGTAAGCCTGCCCCCTTCTATAGTATTTATAAATATTATAAGTATTTATAAGATCAGAGGATAATTAAAATCATTAAATGATGTGGCCATCAGAATGGAATGTACCAAAAAGCATTTTACACAATCTATAGTTGGAGCCTAATTTTTGTAAAAGATGATAAAATAAATTTCCCCTCCAAAGTGATACTTTTGAGTAAGTAAATTATAACTTAAATTTTCTGTCCCCATAATAACATGTTGTTTTTATATACCTAGTTAGGAGGTCAGATGTTTATTGATGATGAAGTTGAACAATCTAAAATAAAAATAAAGGACAAATTGAGTATAGTGAAATTTTGTGACTTGTCAGTTCTTATTTTTCATTGTATTTCAATCCTAAAAACTGGTTTGGAAATCAGAACTCCAAAAGAATGCTATTTTAGCCTGTAATTAAGATTGTAGGCAATCTTAATATAGTGGTTATAACAAAGAGTAGGTATTGTAGTCAGGAAAACGTGGGTTCAAATTCATATAGGCCTCAGAGTCAAGACGATTTATGTTAAGTTCTGCCTCTGACACTGACTTTGTGAGATCCCTGGGTAACTCTTAAATACTATAGTTTGTAGGACAATTGTTGGCTGATATTCTCTGGAAGAAGGAATTTTCTCACCAAGAGTTGTGTAGCCTAATGAGATGATCAGTCTAGACCCAACACTGAAAAGTATATGAACTTGCAGTTACCTTTTTTTGCCAGAAGAGGGTGGTGATGTTTGGGAGGATGCAGAAGATACTATAAATGGGTGAACCAATGAATAAACAGATTAGGGTAGGAAAGAATTTAACCCACTAATATTAAGACTCAGCAAAATTTGAAAGTCAAAAAGTTAGGACTTACTAAACATTTCAAATTAACAATAAAATTAATAAATTATTTTAAATTGTTTACTTTTTGGGATTGAAAAATAAATTGTTCATATCTTAAAGATAAGAATAAAAATAATTTTGTTTTTTTTTCCCTATATTTATAGCTATCCTTGGAATGCATAATTTGATAACCAACACTCAATTCTGTGACATAGTCGGAAGTAATAATGGTGTCAATCAGGATGATTTTTCAAGTAAGTGCTTTATATCCATTGTATATTCAAATTCCTTCTTAAAGTGTGCTGTTTCACCACTGTAGTTTATATTATCACTCATATTTTAAGTTTCATGTTGAGAATATACATGAAATCTACTAATATTGATGGTGGAAGTCTATGAATATGCAATATCATATATTTAATTGCTTAGCTAAAAATTTATTCCATAGGGTAAAAAACACTACTACCATCACAATTAGCAATTAAGAGTCCAACAAGTAAACTAAAATGTCAGACTATCATTCTAAAAATAGTTTAGTTTTTTGCACTGATGCTTTAATGTAAGAATCTTTGTTCTGGTGCTTTATAATAATTCAAATAAAATAATAAAGACATATTTTAAAGCTCTGGTTCAGAAGTTAGAGTCTCATATATAACTTCTGAACTAAGCACATTCTAAATATGCAATGTTTAAATGCATATTGAAACAAATTTATGTATCAGTTCTGGATTTCATAGAATCACAGGATTTAGAATTTGAAGAAACCTTAGAGGCCATGTAGTTTGACCTTCTGCTCTGTTGATAAATCTTTCTACATCATTCTACACAGTGAGCATTCAGTTCCTGGGTATAGCTTCAAGGGTACCAATGTAGAACTCGTACTTGCCCTTTCTTAGTTCTCATTGTTTCTTTAGGAGCAATATAGAACAAAATCGCTTTCTTTATCTGGTTCACCCACCTTTGCAATAGTTCTGAAGCTGGCAATCTTGCTTCCTTTTTATCTTCTTTTTCTAGGTTAAATTCACTCAGATGACATAGTTTTTAAACCCAGTAAACTTTCTTTTTTATCTTCTTTGGACATATTCCAGTTTGTCAGTTTCCCTCGATATATTCTGACTCCATACCTTCATTAAGCATCACAAAATTATACTCGCTTTTTTATTAACTATCTCAAGCTGTGGTTAATATTAATCTTGTCATCAACCAGAAATACTACCGAATTCCCTCATCCTTTTCATTACTACTTTCCTTTGACTTGATTCATACTGTCCTCTATGCACTCATTCCTCTATCTTTGGCTCTTGAAATTTTTACCCCTTCTTTAGAAATACCACCATATCTATTCACTGAATTGAGTATTCTTGTTACTTCAAATTAGAAGTATAATATTTCTCTACTCAGCTGCCTAAAAACATTCAACCATGTTGAAGTTTAGAGCATGTGAGTAAACTGTGAAGAGCAAAATCTTTGAAGAGTTGAAGGATTCAGTGATTGTGTATATATATATTAAACATGAGAGTACTGTACACTTAGGTCAGTCCTGGCAACCAGTAGCAACTAGTGAGGTTAATGTTCTTGATTCATTTATTGTTATAGATGTGGTAAAGGGTGAAAAAATCCTACCAGTGTTTGATGAACCACCAAATCCCACAAATGTTGAGGAGAGCTTAAAGAAAATTAAAGAAAATGATTCTCGTCTTATTGAAGTGAACTTGAATAATATAAAGGTAGGTTCTCAATAAAATTATGGTGTATTACTTTCATCCAGTTGAATCTAAGATGAGAGCTGGTTAGATTTTGACATGTCTAGTTATCCTTAGCTATTACTTAAAGAAAGAATTGCATATCTAGTAAAAAAAAGTTACTTTGGATAGATGCAGAAAAGGCCTTTGACAAAATACAACATTCATTCCTTTAAAAATATTGTAAAGTATAGGCATAAATGGATTTTTCGTTAAAACGATACAAAGCATTTACCTAAAACCATCAGCAATTATTATTTATAATAGAGATAAACTAGATGCCTTCTCAATAAATCAGGAATGAAATAAGGATGCCTTATCACCAATATTATTTAACACAGTGTTAGAAATGATAAAAGTAGCTATAAGAAAAGAAAAGTAAATTGAAGGAACCAGAATAGGCAGAGGTAATAAAACTATCTCTGGTTGTAAATAACATGATGGCATATATCAAAAACACTAGAGAGTAAACTAAAAAGTTAGTTGAAACTATCAGCAATTTTGGCAAAATAGGAGGATATAAAATAAACCTACGTAAGTCATCAGCATTTTTACATATTACTAATGAAGTCCTACAAGAAGAGGTAGAGGTACTGAGATATTCCATTTAAAATAACCACAGATAGAATAAGATATCTGGGGGTATACCTGCCAAATCAGGAACTTTACATAGTTATAAAATACTTTTTATACAAATAAAGTGAAATCTAAATAATTGGAGAAATATTGTTAACAGATGAGTAGAGCCAGTAGAATTAAAATGACAGTTCTACCTGAACTAATCTACTTATTCAATGCCATCCCAATTAAATTACAAAAAAATTATTTTATTGAACTAGAAAAAGTAATAAAATTCATTTGGAAGAACAAAATATAAAGAATGTCAAAAGAATTAATCTGGTACTGGCTAAGAAATAGAAAGGTAGATTGGTAGAATAGGACACACATATAACAAACAGCATTAAAAGATTATAGTAACCTTGTATTTGACAAAAAACATAGATCCTGGTTTTGAGGATAAGAAATCGCTGTTTGGAAAAAAATTGTTGGAACAACTAGAAAGCTGTTTGGCAGAAAGTAGTTATAGACCAATACCTTAAACCATTCACTAAGATAAGATCAAAATGGATACAGGATTTAGACCTGTGTTGGTGAACCTATGGCTCATGTTCAGAGGGGGCTGCCCCCTTCCCCCTCTCCACCACACCTGAGATCATTTCTCATATGACCCGCCCCTCTGCCCAGCAGCCTAATGGGAGAACTTCTTCCCTCCCCTAACTGGGGTAGGGGGGCAGCTCACATGTGATGAGGGTTGCAGTTTGGACACTGTCTTTAAACGGTTCACCATCACTGATCTAGACTTCATTAAATAAATTAGAAGAACAGGAGACATAGGGGAATTTATGAGTTGAGATGGAGAGCACTGTGAGATATAAAATAGATAATTTTGAATACACTAAATTGAAAAGGTTTCTTATTAATAAAACATGTTGCCAAGATTAGAAGGAATGGAGAAAATGGAGGTGGGAGATGGTTATAGACAGCCTCTCAGATAGAGGGTCTCCTATCTAAAATATGTAGAGAATTTTGTCAATTTATAAGAATTAGAGCCCATTGATAAATGGGCAAAAGATAAGAACACACAATTTTCAGATGAAATCAAAGTCATATATAGGTAAAGTAAAAAGTTCTCTAAATTACTACTGATTAGAGAAATGCAAACTAAAACCTTAGCTATTTCATACCCCCCATCAGATTGGCTGAAGTAAGAGAAAGGCAAAATGACAAATTTGGAGGAGATGGGGACACTAATACACTGTTGGTGGGGCACTGAACTGATCCAACCATTTTGGAGAGCAATTTAGAATTACATTCAGAGAATTATAAAATTGTGTATACCCATAGATCCAGCAATTTGTTTCCAAGGAGATTAGGGGAAAAGGAAAAGAACTTGCATGCTCCAAGATATTTATAGTGGCTCTCTCTGTGGTGACAAAGAACTAGAAATCGAGGGGATGCCCATCAGTTACAGAATGGCTAAACAAATTGTGGTATATGACTGTGATGGAATACTATTGTGCCTCTAAGAAATGATGAAGCTAATTTTTTTAAAACTTGGAAAGAACATGAGATAATGAAGAGTGAAATGAGTAGAACCAAAGGAACATTATACACCGCTATAGATTTAATACTTGAAGAATAAATTTGTGAATGTTATCTCCAAGGAATGTGTTGAATAATGGAAATATGATAGACATAATTTTATATATATGTCTCCAGGATGATGCAGAGGAAAGGGAAGGGCTAAGACATTTCTAAATCAATTCTATTAAAATAAATTTTAAAATAAAATTATTTTTTTAAGGAGATTAGTTGATTTTTTAAAAAAAATTGGGATTCTTCAAACTTTTCTTTCTGCAAAGAGAATAGAATTTTAGAAAAGTTAAATCTGATAGACATCTGCAGGATATTGAATGAAAATAGAAAAGACCTATTTCTCAACTCTGCAAGGCTTCTTCACAAAAATTTTGTATTAATGCATAAAAACTTCTTTAAACAAATGCTAAAAAACAGAAACATTAATGCATCACTTATCAACCATACTGCAATAAGATTTACACTAAATAAAGGGCCTTTGAAGCACAATGATAAATTAAATTTAAAAAATAATTGGAAACTAACCTAATTCTAAAAAATGAGTGGGTCAAAGAACAAATCATAGAAACAGTATTTTCATTAAAGATAATGACAACAATTAGAAATCATACTAAAATTTGTAGGATGCAGCCAAAGCAGTACTTAGGGGGAAATTTATATCTCTAAATATTTACATCAATAAAAAGAACTGATCAACAAATTTGGCATGCTGTTAAAAAAACAAACTGGAAAAGCATCAAATTAAAAACCCAAAATTAACACCAAACTAGAAATCCTGAAAATTAAAAGACAGAATTTGCTTTCTACCTTGCCTCATAAAAGGGGAAAAAGTGAACTTTTTGTCACATGGCAGAAAAGTGGAGATGGATTTTTCTCCTCTTTTGGGGAGATTTTTAATAATCTTTCTAGGTTTTCTCTCATACTGGAAATCTTCCCAGTGGCACAAAGGTACTCCTCTGTTTCATTGGCCCCCATCTTCTAAAGCTTTGAAAACTTGGTTAAGCCATCTTCATCAGAGCTACCAAATTAGAAAGGTACTCCAGAAACCAAGACAATCAGGAGGTATTGTGGAGCAGTTCCTTTTGGGGAGAACTAACTCTAAAGTGGGAAAGTGGGGGCTTTCTCCTGTCTCCCTGCTTCCAAGATCATTTCACAGAGAATAATGGGTGACATTTTCAGACTGGCAAGAATTTAGACAAAATGCAAAGAGATTCCAGTTCACTACAGGGAGTTTGGTTGGAGTGGAAGGAGAAGATAGCACCTTTCAATAGAAAGAAGTGTCCAAATTTTTAGTTCATCAGCATTTACACTCTCTGTATATTCACCTGTCATAAGAACTGAGTTTCATTACCTGTTATATATAAATATATAGGTAGGTTCTTAAGAATTAGCAAGATCACATTGCATTCCTTTTATCCTATTGCATATCCTATCAGGATAAGATCTGGCTGGATTTTAATTAGTATAATTATTTCTAGTTATCAAAGATAAGATTCTCCTAGGGAATTAATATTGAATTATTTTATACATTGCTTCACAAAAGGAAAAGGCCTTAAGAGAAAACTAAATAGATAGCAATATAAATAATAATTTAAAGCCACAGTACCTTTCAAAAAAGCTAGCATTTGCTACAGCAACACATGGAATAGCAAAGCTGTGGTCCTTCTCAGCAGGGTTAGTCATTCTTGTTTCTAGTGTAATACTACCTTACCTTCAAGATCCCAGTAGGATTTAACCATTGTAGCTTCCAAGAAAACAGTGGGAAAAGCATCTGAGAATTGTAGCTGAAGTGCTGTTCATGGCCCATTTTCATTTGTTATTAATTATATAAAACTAAAATTAAAGGATTTAAGTACTTGGGGGGGGGGGCTGTCCAATTGTTATAGGTTGATTCTACCAGGAAAGTGTAATAATAATTTACTGCTCATTTCTGACTTTTTGTTTTCTTTTCAAACAAAGAAGTTGATCACCCAGAAATTTCAAGAAACTAAGAAATCACTTGGAATTGAAGCTCTTTTGGTGGCTTTTCATCTTACTTGTTTTTTATGGGAATACAGTTTAAAGACATACTGAATTCATACCTGGATATTTAATTCTCATGATCAAAGACAGCCAAGTGAGATCAAGTTACATACTGCCTCAAACTCGACAAATTTAAATGGAAAATTGTTTTGTCACTGATAATTAGAAATTTCATTTTGAAAATTATTTAGTTTTGAAGTATACTTGTGTTTTGCTTTAGGCTAATATTAAAATGTTTGTTTCTCCAGCAATAACAACATTGAAGAGAGATGGCCCATGAATAGTATCTTTGTTTATAATATTGGGGAATTGAACTAGATGGTTTTCTGAGGTCTTTTCCATTTCTAAAATTTATTACTTTTTGGTGACAGCTAGTTGGCTCAGTGGCTTGAGGACCAGGCCCAGAGACAGGAGGTTCTGGCTTCAAATGTAGCCTCAGACACGTCCTAGCTGTGTGACCCTGGACAAGTCATTTAACCCCCATTGCCTAGCCTTTATCACCTTTTTGCCTTTGAGCATAAGATGGAAGGTAAAGATCTGTTGTTTTTTTTTTTAATAAATAAAATTATTGAGTTCTAATTCTAGCAGATATGAAACATTGAGCCATATTAGATTTTCACTTTAGATTATGAAAATAAAAAAATCAGAATCACTGATTTGTGAGATTTTCTGGAAACCTTTTTCTCTAAATATCTGAAAGATGGGGATACCACATCCCAAGGCAACAGTTTGTAGACTTGGGAGAATGTAGTATCCACAGGCATCAACATGGAAGGGAGTTGATTATTTCCATTTGTATATCAGTAGTTATATTAATATCTAAATTCTTTCAGTGCTTCCACTTCACCAAGTACATCCCATAAGAATTCAGTTGATGATAGGTAGGATTCCTTTTGAAAAATAAAAAAATAAATAAAAATAAAAATTTTTTTTAATTTTTTTCTAAATTCTTTTTTTTTTCCAAGAATATTCCAATCCCAACCCTCAAGGAATTTGCAAAGGCTTTGGAAAACAATACACATGTGACAAGCTTTAGTCTTGCAGCCACCCGGAGCAATGACCCTGTTGCTGTTGTACGTAAGCTTCTGTTGGTAATAATACATGGAACCAGATTGGGAATAGGGGGACTTTAAACCACATTTACTATCTTTCTCTCCTATTGGACAGTTTAGCTCTTTGATTGTTCCTCTTGATCATTAATTATTTCTCTGTTGTATATGCCTTGTCTCCCCAATTGGACTGTGCCACTTTTATGCCTCTTAGCACTTAATGCAGGGTCAGACCATAGGAGACTCTCAGAAAATGTTTGTTTTTTACTTATGGTAATTCTGTGTCCTATCAAAATGCAGCCTCAGAATCAACCATTTTAGGCAGCTGGGTCACGCAGTAGATAAGCATACTGGGCTTTGAGTCAGGAAGACCTAAAATCAAAATTGGCTTCAGTTACTTCCTAGCTGTGTGACTCTGGAAGAGTCAGTCACTGTTTGCCTCAGTTTCCCCATCTGTAAAATGGGTATGATAATAGCCCAAACCTCTCACAGTTGTGAGAATCAAATGAGATATTTATAAAAGTGCTAGCACAGTGCCTGGCACATTTGAAGTGCTATATAAATATTAGATATTGTTTTAAAATTATGGGATCTTAGAATGCCAAAGAACCTTATCTAACCCAGTTTTTTCACTTTATAGATCAGGGTACTGAAGCTTTAAGAACTTAGGTGAATTGCCCAAGGTCATACACCTAGTAAGTGGCAGAGCCAAGACAAGAACTCAAGTCTTCTAATTCCCAGTCTAGTTTTCTTTCCTCTGTAACTTGTTGTTTTCCCCACAGCATGAATGTCTCATCTACAGTCTTATGTTCCACATTCGTGAATTTTCTCCTCCTCCTACCCCAACTTAGTCCTCATCTCTCTTTGATTCTCCTGATGAATGTTTTCGTCCTGCCTTCTGGTCACAACATGAGATCTTCTGGCCCTCATTGTATTACTTTCAGGGTTGGTCTCTTCCTCATTTCAGTCAGCTAGCAGACATTTATTAAAGGCAGTGATCCTTGAACTGGAAAGAATTGAATAAAGGTGGCTTATAAGAAGCTGAACCCTGAGGTTACTTGACTGAGAAAACACAGTTACTTTGATAAATTCAAGTCACCAGGCCTAGAATCCCACAGTATTGAAAAACTACTGATGTGATTTCTAGAGAGTGAGCAAAGTGCCACAGAACTGGAGAAGGACATGCACTATCTTAAATTTGCTTAAAAAAGAGAGAGAGAGAAAGAATAGGGTCAATTGGCAAGATTCTAGATCATTATTCAAGGGATAGATAGGGAATATCTGGAGAAGGAGCCAACATAGTCTCATTAATGAGAAGTTATGTCAGATTAACCTTATTTCCTTTTTTAACAAGATTAATAGTCCGGTAGATTATAGGAGATGATATAGATATGTTTTATTTAGATTTTTAACAAAACATTTGACAGCATCTTTCACACTATTCTCATTGGGAAGATGAGCAATATAGTCCAGGCAGTAGTATAATTTATGAGGACTTAACAGTGTTCAAATTACCCCCAAAGTAATCATTAATACTGGTTGAGTACTTGGCAGAACTCTAGAGGAATGCCCAATGGTCTATACATGGCTCTGTGTTCTTTAAAATTTTGATCAGTGACTTAGACAAAGTCATATAGACATGGTTATCAAATTTACAGGTGATGTAAAGCTGAGAAGATAGATAGTAGATAGACAAAGTCAAAATCTTAGCAATCTAGGATCTTGAACCAAATAAAAGGATAAAGCTTATAGAGACAAATGTAAAGACTTAATTTGAGTTAAAAAAAAATTCACTTTTCAAGTAGCAAATTGATTGGAGCATAGCTAGATAAGTTCATCTGAAAGATATCGTGGAATTTCAAAGTTTCCCCTTAAGTGTCTTTAAGCAAGTTTGGATGATCTCCTGTCAAATAGGTTGTAGAGAAACTTCTTTTTAAGGTATCATTTGACCTGGATGGTTGATCTTTGATATTCCTTCTAATTTTGTGCTTCTATGGAATGAATACTCTGTGCTAGTGGACACTATGAGGAATATACAGTGAAAATATAAATTAAAATCCTTGCCTTTGAGGAGCTTATAAACTAGTTACCTTAGCCTCTACATCATAAGATCATAGCAAGGACATCATGGTGGTTGTTGGGTAGTAGTTCAGTCACGTCCAACCCTTCATGACCCTTTGGACCATGCTGTTCATGAGGTTTTCTTGGCAAAGATACTGGAGTGGTTTGCTATTTCCTTCCCCAGTTGGATTAAACCAAACAGAGGTTAAGTGATTTGTCCAAGGTCACAGAGCTGGTAAGCATCTGTGGCTGGATTTAACTTGGGTCGACCTGACTCTGGGCCCAGCACTCTCCCTGGAATCATCTAGTCATCCCCTGTACCGGACATTAGAGGTTCTCTAATTCATCCCCTTCTTTTTTACAGGAAGGAAATAGGCAAGAAATTAAATGAGGCTTGTCCTATTTCTTTCCTAGTTCTGTGGAATTTTTCCTGCTTTTCTTCTTGTCCTAGAAATGTTTTTCGTTTTCCATTATTCTGCCCTCCTCTCCACCCACCTAACTCTAGCTCTAGTTCTGGCTGATTTGGTAGTTAGCTGGAGTGGTATTTGCAGGAGATAGGTGGCATTGGCCACTATCACAGGATTATAGACTTAGAAGCAGAACTTCAGAGGCCTCTCATAGTCTCCAAGCCAGGGCTAAGTAGAAAAGTAAGAGAGATATACTCACACAAAGAAATTGAGAAAGAATCAGAGACATCTAGAGGAGACAGGAGGAAGCAGATTGTGAGAGTGTGCGTATGACTATATAAAGGATATTTTTAAGAATGGAGCGTGCTATCTATATCCCCAAACACTATGTGTTATTACAGACAGGGCATATTAAAAGAGACTAAAAGAGGAAAGAGATGAATCAGTGATTAAATGTGAGAAGAGAACAGAAGAAAATCAAAAGATTCAGATAGAATTTCAGCAAACAAATTCAGAGAGACAGAGAGAGCTTCTTGTCCCATGTCTCTGCATTGTGGATAGAAAGAGAGCCAGCCTCCCAGTCTGGAAGGCCTAGGTTCAGATCTCTGCCTTTGATGCATACTGATTGTGTGACTCAAGGGAAGCCACAACCTTTAACTTCCACCTTAGAATCAATATTGTATACTGGTTCCAAGGCAGAAGAGTGGTAAGGGCTAGGCAATGGGGGTCAAGTGACTTGCCCAGAGTCACACAGCTGGGAAGTGTCTGAGGCCAGAGTTGAACCCAGGACCTCCTGTCTCTAGGCCTGGCTCTCAATCCACTGTGTCACCTGACTTCCCTCTTTAAGTAACTCTTTAAGACTCATGTAGGTAGGTCCCATAGCAGATAGAGTGCTGGACTGTAGTCCAGGAGGAAGACCCAAGTTAAAATCCATCTTTAGACAATTTATTAGCTATGTGACACTGGACAAATCCCTGGCCCTCTGCCACAATCTCAAAGGGTTACACATACCTCTCTGGACTGTTGTAAGGATCAAATGAGATGATACTTGTAAAGTGCTTTTTAAACCTAAAGGTCTATATAAATGTTAGTTATGATGGTGCTTTTGCAGGAAAGGTGCTGATGTGCATCAGTATAGGGAATTTCCTCATCTGGGCATTCCCCAATACTGATGAAATCACAGGTTCAGTCTCTATCCTAAAAATAAAGGCCTCTCACTAGATATGATATACTAAATATGTTGATATTTTTTATAAATTGGGGAATTAACAATTTTTAAATGTCTGCAAAGATTCCCTCACTGGTGGCCATTGACTTTCTGAGACTATCACATACAGATTGATGGAACAGTAAATTTTGTTCTCTCTATTTTAGCAGGTCAAGAGAATTAAAAGATTAGATGTTCAGTATATCCCAGCATGGAGACTAGAGGTTAAACTATATAAGTAGAGTAGAACTAATAACATGTGAAAAATGTCATATAGTTCAATAAGAATTATCAAGAAAAGATATTAATAAATTTTTAAAGTCTAAATATTAACTTAAACTTTCCAAATCTTTTTATGAAATCTTAATTTTTATTTTTGTTTTCATTTTTAGGCATTTGCAGACATGCTGAAAGTGAATAAAACACTGAAGAGCTTAAATTTGGAGTCCAATTTTATTACAGGAGCTGGTATTCAAGCACTGATTGATGCTTTAAAAGAAAATGAAACCCTGGCCGAAATCAAGATTGATAACCAGGTTAATTAATTAATTAATTGGATGCAGTAATAATATGATCAAATCATAGTCTAAAGCAGCTCTAGCAGTGCTTTAGAAGTCAAGAAAAGGAAGAGTTCGTATCTGTAGGGTCTGTGGGAAAGGCTCTCTGGGTAGGCAGTTGGCTAAGAAAGTACCCTTATCAAAATTTTCCTTAAGCCTTTGAATAATTGGGAAATTATGAGGGCCTACATTTGTTATTAATATTAATTCTACTCCTCAGTGCCCCCAAGATAAACAATGACTACAGAAGTCACATAGAACCAAATGCCTGTGGAATGGCCCTAGAAGAAAAATATAAGGAAAAAAGGCATTTTATTCAAGCCCTGAGAATCAAAACGAATTTAAATTTATAATTAGAAATATTGTGAGCATGATGTTATACAGAAACACCAATTCAACAGGTATATTCTATGATGAGAGTTCACCAAAAAAAGGAAATATAAATGAATGAACTATCATTTTCAGCTTCAAGCACTGCCTAGAAGATGTTTGTAATTATTGTCCCAGCGCTTGAGTAGACCCTTGGAAAAGCTATTTTTTTAATGACCTAAATAGAAAAAAATCCTTCATATCAGGGCCTTGGGTTAGATTTCATATTCATCAATTGCCCAGGCACATCCTCATTAGGGAATAGGTTGCCCTCTAGAAGGGCCTAATAGCCTTTTTCATTCTACTATAAAGCTAGATTGCAGGTGGCATCTGATTTTATCCATTGTGAAGTCGGAGATAGGGTCACTCAAAAATTTATAGATGGGGGCAGCTGGGTGGCTCAGTGGATTGAGAGTTGGGCCCAGAGGTGGGAGGTCCTAGGTTCAAATCTGGCCTTAGACACTTCCTAGTTGTGTGACCCTGGGCAAGTCACTTAACCCCCATTTGCCTAGCCCTTACTGCTCTTCTGAGCCATTACTGAAGGTAAGGGTTTTAAAAACCAAAAACTTATAGACAGGGGCATCACCAAGCCCAGACTCAGGAGGTCTTGGGTTCAAATCTGGCCTCAGATACTTCCTGGCTGTGTGACACTGGGCAAGTCTCTTAACCCCCTTTAGCCCTTGCCTTTCTGTCTTAGAGTTGTTACTAAGATGAAAGTAAGCGTTTTTTTTTTAAAGGCTTATTATTATATAGGCTATCAAGTTTCACTAGTGATAGCCCACAGTATATTTTTTAATAATTCAGCATTTAAAACAGCTTTGTTCAGGGGTCTTCTGTCATTTTAGTTATATAGAGCAAACCCAAGAATCAAGAAGGATGGAATCTACCCTAATGTAGATGTCAAAATGCTGTTTTGTTAAAGTACCTGCCCTTTACTCTAAAGGAATACCCCACTGTCCTAGACTTATTATTTATTCTGTTTGCAGCAGCTTACATACAACATATTAAAAGAAGTAGGTGGTGGAGGAAGGGGGAACTCTAAGAGATAGATATGGTTACAGATGATTCCCTAAAGTAGAGACAAAAAAAATAACATAATAAAAAGCAACAGGAAAAAGCATGGCCTTCTGGCTGTTTAGTAAATGGAAAAGTTGTCTAACATCCCATAGCCCATCACTGTTACAGCACAGTAGGATAATTGATCAATTAATCAGTGAATCAGTTGCCAGTGCTTTTTGAGCAAGAAAATATATTTTTAAATGATCCCCATCCAAAATGGGTAAAGTAAATTAATTTTAACTTTTTGAGAGGAACTTCATTCATCTTAAAAATTCATCATGTAGGGATAGCAAGTTTTTCTGATGATAAATGAGGAATAACACATATATGATTTTTGAAGATTTGCTACTATTACAACAAAATACCTTTATAAACCCAAGAGCATTTTTATTATCATTCCTTCAGAGGTAACACATTCAAAATCATCACTTTCGTACTGCTCAGAAAAGTCATCTTTTCACAGGAAAGAGGAAGAAAGATCTGTACTTTAAAACACTGAATACAGATATAAAATTTAAATTGACACACTATTTCACATCTTTTAGATACAGAATTAAACTTTAGAAACTTGTTGATTTTTCTTATGTATTTTTTGATAAATTTGAAGAAAGAAACTGTAAAACAGGACCAATTTATATGCTCCTGAGCTGTTTGTATTAGGCATGACTTTCAGTGGGAAATAATTTATTCAAGTTTGTTAATAATATTCTGTTTGTAATTATATCTAGAGGCAGCAGTTGGGGACAGCTGTTGAACTGGAAATGGCCAGGATGCTTGAGGAAAACACAAAGATTCTTAAATTTGGATATCAGTTTACACAACAGGGACCACGAACCAGGGCAGCCAATGCTATAACAAAAAACAATGATTTGGGTAAGACATGTTATAAGAAAAAAAGGCTGCAGTGTCTAGTCATGGTGTTTGTATTTATAAGTTACTTAATAAATTGATGATGCTAGGTATTTTAGAAAATAATCTTCCTTAAAGGAAGAGAAGTCTTTCTTAAAGGGGGTGAAATCTTTTCAATTATATTTAATTATCACTTTCAATTTATTGGGTTCTGGAGGAAGAAAGATAAAAATTAATTCCTTTAAGTCAAAACACTTGTCAGAAGTGGATCAAAAATATATGACGTGTCTTATAGTCTTGCAAGGTGCAAGTAGAGGAGCGTATATCTTAATATTTTAAAAGATTATCAACTCATTTAATTTATTAGCTAAACATTCTGATAATTGTCTTGTGCTGTTTGCCAGTGCCTCTCCTACTTCCTCTTGCTGCTTTTTACTTTCTAGATCATCTTAAATAGAACCGCTGTTCCATGTTAGTGGTTAGTTACATATTTATATTATGTCTTTATCCAAAAAGTCCCATGTATAAATTTATGGTACTAAATACTACATGCCCTCAATACCCAAATTAAATTAGAAAAGCTGATGGAAAGTACTTAGATATTTCCATTCTTTTACAATAATTGAAATTAAATTTATGTTGGGAAAATAAGCATGCAGGCTCTCATTTAAAACTTTCCTAGATCCACTAGACCCAACTTGTTATGGTCCTTCTTCTTCCTTCTCTACTCCTAATCCCTGCCAAAAAAATAGAACAAAGCAAAAAATAAAACCACATAATCTCTGAGCTCCAGGAATTTCCTTATTTATGCCTCAGACATAGTTGCTACTTTATTGTAGTGGTCCTTTCACCTGTGAATAGATATTTGACATTCCATTTGTTCTGCAATGTGAGTAGAGAATATCAAAATATGAGCTCAGCTATAAATATATATCCCTGCAATTTAATTCTAAAGAGATCCCTGCTCATCCTAACCCCTCCCAACTGCATACACATACATATTCTCTCTGTGTCACTTTCTCTCTCTCTCTCCCTGTCTCTTTCTGTCTCTTTCTCTTATCTACCCCAACTCCCCTACCCTTCTCTACATCTTAACTTTCCCCAAATTCTTGGCTGCAAATTTATAGCCCAAACTTCTTAGGAAGTTGCAGTCCCAGCTGAAAATTTGTTTCAGTAACAATACAGTAGGAACACTGTGAGCTTCAGCTATTGAATTTTTAGGTATTAGGAATGGTAACTATGACTCTTACCCTTTCTCAGGGATCTCTTGTTAAGTGTGTAATAGTAAGCACCCTATAAAATTCTAGTATGGAAGAGATGTCTAGAATTCGAAAGAGGAAATTTTGTCACAGGTGAATGATAGTAGGGAAGCTTTATTAAATGGCACTGAGAAAAATGTAAATGATTTCCAAGGCTCCTTTTAGATATATTTTATTAAAAATGTAAGGTATTAAATTAAGGGTTTGACTAAATATGTGAAAATTCTAAATTAATATTGTGGTCGCTGATTTGAAGTATTATAGCTCAAAATCAAAATGACTTTTAATAGCTTTTATTTACAAAAAGAGGCGGAAAGAGTGAAAGTAGAGAAATACAAAAAAAAGGTAGAGATGTCTAGCCTATCATACTAAATATTGCTCCAGTGCTTGGCTTAACCAGGCAGGGTTTGTTAACCCTCGACCAGAGGATCAAGTGTTCCACCAGTGGCACCTCCTCCAAGAGGGGAAGGCCTCTTTGGAACTAATCTCTCTTCAGGAAGCCAGGAAAGGAAAGGCCAGCTACTCACTCACCCAAGAAACAGTCCAAGAGCCAAGGTCCAACTCCAAAGTCACCTTCTAGAGGCAGGTCACCAGCCAAAGTTCCAAGCCAAAGTCTCCAGTGAAGCTCCCTCAAAGACTACTCCCTGAAGAATACTTCTGAAGACAACCTTCTGAAGACTATCTCCAGAAGACTGCCCCCAGCTGAAGAAGTTCAGGGCTTTTGTAGTGACTTCTTGTCCCATTCCCTCTTCACAGAGGCCAATCACAGCTTCCAAATTGCCTAGCATTGCTCCGGGGGGGAGAGGGGGGTGAGTGACTGTGGGATCTACTTCTCACCCTCTGAAGGTATTAACTCTTATCAAAGGATTCACAAGTTTCCGACCGATTATCACCCACTTTAGCAAGTGACTTGTGAACTGCCTTACTTAGTGGCTGGTGAGGTATTAAGTAGGGGTACTAAAAGAAAGTCTGAATCACACTTCACAGAAATCAACTGAGACAATGGAGAAGAGCCCTTATGCCAAGAAATCTGTGATCTGACACAAATTAGAAAAGAAGGCAACAGCTGTTAGCAAGTTACAGCCTATTCTCACCCACATAACCTGGTTTACTTCTAATCCAAAACTAAAGGTCAGCTCAGATCCCTAGAGGGAAGTAGTGGATTGAGAATCTTCAAAAGGGGAATATATTAGGGCAGAATGTGAAGATGTTTCAGGAATGAGTAACTTCATAGGCAAAGTGTATTCAGGAAGTATTTTGTTTGAGGATGACACTAAGGAAGGACATTTATTTGATTGATTCATTTTGCCCACTGCTAGATATAATAAATGTTCATTGTAGTTGCCGTTGAAATTGAGAAGTTTAGAACCTGAGCTGATACATAAAAATGATGGGAAAATGTTGGGAAACCCAATCAGTAAAAGGCTTTGAAGTAAGATTTTAGAAGCCTAGATTCAGAGATGGAAGGAACCTTTGTGGTCATCAAGATGAGGAAACTATAGCTTATGGAGGCGAAGTGATTTGCTTATGGTCACCCTAGGTCAGTGATGGGAATCTATCGCACAGGTGCCAAAGAGGGCAAGCAGAGTGTTCTCTATAGGCACAAGACCGCCCACCCCCCAAGAGTTCTTACTAGAAAGGCAGAGGGACTCAGGCAGAGCTGCTCTCCTCTCTGATGACATTTTTTCACACACACACCCCCATCCCCATGCCCAGCAGCCAATGGGAGCACACAAGGGCTAAGGTGGGTGGCTCACAGGCAGCAGAGCTGGAGAGGAGCAGAGCATTTGGGACACTCCCCTTCCCATCTCTGCACTTGCTGAGGACATTCCTCACTTCACCCACCCCTCCACCCAGCAGCCCAATGGGAGCATTTCCTTCCCTCCCTTGTGTGGGGTAAGGAGGTGGGAGGGCACCCAGCACTGGGAGGGGAAGGGGCAGCACTCTGTCTCTAAAAGGTTCATCATTACTTCATAAGTGTTAGAGCCAGAATTTGAATCCAGCACCCCTAACTCCAGATTTTACTCTGTTCCTCTATGTCCTACTGCCAGAATAGGGACAGTGTTTTGTGTTGGGGTTTTTTTTTTCCCTCAAGGCAGTTGAGAGTCATTCTACTTGGACTTCAAGATAGTGATCGAAAAAAGAAATAGGTCCAAGCAATGTTGTAGAGGAAAACCTTGTAGAATTTGGTGATGGATTGGAGATTTCCAGGAAAGGAGCAGGTGGGGGTCAATTCCATAGGAAAGTGGAAGAAGGATTACAATTTGATTCTTCTCTCTGGTTTTGTCTGTTCCTCAGAAGCAATGGGATTTTTCTATCAATTCTTAGTTCTAGTTCCCAATCTCATGCCCTTATTTTTGCCTTAAAATCACAAAGTGGATTGAATAAGTTTTGTAATTTAAACAAAGGCTCTAAGAATTAAAAAAAAATACAAGTTATATAGCGTATAATTGATCTGGTAAACAAAATCTCTTAGAAACTTTAGTTTTTAATTGTCAATTTTCTATTCTACTTTAATTTCCAATCTTAAAAAATAGAGGAATGTCTTTTTCAGTTACCTAATTTTGATATCTCTTTTTCCTCATAGTTTCTTAGTCTGAAGTTCTCAGAAATATTCCTACTACGTTGTTTTTTTTCCCCATCTCTCCAGCTAAGACGTTTCAGGGCTTCAGCGACAAAAAGGTTATGGAAGCCAAATGGCTAAGCTCTAAGTTTCATGTCACTGTCTTTATGCCTATTTTCTGATTTACTGTCTTTGTTATCAGTTTCTCACATATTTTGCTTTGCTGCACTTTATTTCTGTCTCTCACCTTTGCGTATTTAAATGAATCTTGATCAGGTGTTTTAAAATGTCAGGTTAGCCTAGAATGCTATTTCCAATGTGCCTGAACCAATTCTGCAAGAGTATAGAATTTGAATCTAAAATGAAATAATTAAACTATAATTTGCAAATTATAATTTACTTTTTAGATATTTATGTACTTTTCCAAGATCCTTTATTCAAGAATTTTTTGAGCAGTCTAAAGTCTTTTATTTTTCCACAAAAACCCAATTAAGTTTAACTTTTCCCTCATAAAAATTAAGAAATTAGAGTCATGGACAGAAATTGATTCATTTTGATTAAGAATATCCTACAGTAATATTTGTTGATTGCTTGCTCTATACAAGGAACTTTATTAGGTCTTCTCATTTTTATTTTCCTAGTTAGTATTTTGATAATAATGCTGTTGGAAATATTAGAATTTCTTGATTTCATCCTAAGCCCAACATTAGGGAGGAAGGAGTTTCTCCATGTGACATTAAGTAGGAAACGTAGAACCTGAGATCAACTGCATAGCAAATAAGGCATAAGACAGTTGTCCACTTATTCTACGTCCTTTCCTTATTTGAGCAAGATAAGAAATCTTTTAGGTCTCTGCAAATAATCTGTGCCTCTATATGAGGGGAAGAGGGAAAAATTAAGGACAAGATACTAATAGGCCAGTTTAAACACAGGGGTTTAATTTAAGAATAGAAAAGAATAACCCTTGAAATACAAATCAATTTGATGAGTGAAGGTTAAAATTAAAAGTGTTACCAACCAGGAGGCTAGGGCCTTTATTGTCTATTCCAGCCAAATAGAGAATTTTGCCTTTAGCTAGAAGAGGTCTGGACCAATCTAGACCTCTGAGAGAAACAGACCACTTCAGTTTTCCTGAAGACCTCGGCCTGCTCTCACATCATTTATGCATTTCTGCATTGGAGAGCCTGTACACTTTTAGGAGAAAAGAGGATAGAATGAGAGCTAGGACCTTCATGATCATCTAATTCAAACTCTTCATTTTACATATGAATTAACAGTCCCGAAGAAGTTGAACTGTTTAATTTGTCTTTATAACTGTTCCTAGGGTCTAGCAGAGTGCTTGGCACATAATAGGCACTTCATAAATGCTGCTTGTGATTTTATTCCACCAAGATCATTCAATTAGTTTAGGGGTACTATCCAGCTTATAATCCAGTTCTTTGTTGGACCTTTCTGGCTTCAGTAGCTGGGTTGGTTTTATACAGAACAGACACAGAAGGAGGAATATAGGGAAAGCAATCACAGATTGTAGGTATAAAGATAAAATATGCACCTTTGGTGTGTTCCTATTCAAGATTAAATAATTTTGTTGTACTCTGTAATCAAAAGTGTGCCTACTCCTTAGTCCCATCTGCCTGAGTGTCATCTTTTATTTGATTGTTTTAAGATAGCTACTCACCCACTAACAAGCAAGTTTTTTAATATGGTTACGAATCCTCTAATAAATATACTGCATGTTTAACAAGTTCTATGTTCAAGATTCAAATCTTTGACAGTAAAAAAATAAAATAAGAAACATAAATTCTTATATAAAATTGAATGTCAACCTAAGAATTATTGACTAAATTTTTTTAGATTTTTAGTTTCTTTCATAAACACATATGTGTGAACACATTCAAGCAAAGGATCATCTGTAAAATAGTAATAACATTGTTTGAATATTCTTGTTGACTCAATGAGTAAATTAGAAAGTAGGTAATGCATAATCTTAAATTTTAGTGTAAATATTTAAAATTGAAAATGTTGAAAATAGAATTATAGTATAATGCTAATACTTGACAGTAACTTATTTATTTTAAAGAAGGTTAGTATTAGGATTTCTAAAATACATTTTAAAATTATTCTTGCAGTTCGTAAGAGACGAGTTGAAGGAGACCACCAGTAAGTTTACCCACTTACCAATTTTGGAGGACTTCAAAAGATCAACCAAGGCCTTCATGTTGTCGTCAGATTTAAAAGTTGCCTAAGAAGAAGGGAAAAGACTGGAAACTTCACTTCTTTTCTTTTTTATTTTTAAACTGTATACATCTTTTTTTCCAATGTGAGATGTTAGTAACCTCTGATTCTGTAAAAAATCAATAGTAGATCATCTTTTTTTATATTTTGGAACATTTTTTTTCTTCTCTCTGTTCAAATCAATTTTGGTTTAGCTTAAAAGTGCTTGTATGTGAGAAATCATTGGGTAAAGAGGAATCCAATTGAAATATTAACCAAAGGAGAAATTGGGAAAGTCATTAAGGGGAAAGATTGATTATTTTTGAGAGTAATTTTTTTATTGAAAAGGGACACTGCAGACTTTTGCAGTTATTAGTTGCCTTTACTTTTTTTAGACACCTGACACTTGAGCTTTCATATGATTAATCTTTAAATGTCTCTGTTTTTAGAATGTGTGCCTGCAATAAGCTGGTTCTTCTGTCTTTCAGGAGAGAATGCCAGAATTTAGAAATACTTTACTTAAAATATAAAAATCTCTATTTTAAAAACCATTTTTGATACATTCCAGCATATAACTAGCTCTCTGGTATGGTATATCTAAAATGGTACACATTCAAACATATTTCAAACAAGGCTGTCACCCTTTTTGCATTACATTTTTAAATACAGGCCAATCTGTAATTATAGTTTTTCTTCTAGATAGAGTTTAATGGACACATATTTTCTGTAAAGTTAACTTCTGTCAGTGAATGAATGCCAAAAGCATCTGCATAGGAAAGTATTTTATAGGTTCCTCTTTAAAAACATATCCAATTTATTAACTTATTTTTGGTTATTCAGGATAAGAGGAATTCACTGTTATTGAGTAACTCTATATTATAGAGAATAGGACCTGTTAATGTATCCACATTAATCTAATGGCTAAATGCTAGTAAATTTGAAAGAAGCATTTTTGTGAATTATTTTAGATACCGTACAATACGGTAGGAAATGTCAGGCCTGCCATATATAACTATACAAAAGTATTTACTCAACACTGAAACTTTACCATTCAGTAAGAAAAATTGCTATTCTTTTTGGTAATGTCTGATTTTTATATTTATTCTTCTCTTCCTATTTTGTATTCATATTGTGTAAAAATAACTTCACAAATGAAAATGAGTTTTCTAGTTCCTATAAAAAGTGCCTCAAGAAAGAGAGAAAGCCACTTGCTTAGATAATCTGTCTAATGGGAGATCCAGTAATCAAGACCCACATAGGAGAATTTGCTTTTGGTTCAGTCATTTCTGGGCTGCCCTTGAAGCAGTGAAGTGGCCAAATGTATAGACAAGGGAAAGAAATTTAGGAAGTAAGAAGCCTAGGTAATCTTTACTTCACACTTGAGGGTTATAGCATTTTTAGGAGGAGTTCCTAAAGGGGGAAAAATGAGTTTTAAAGTATATTAACTTTTAAACTTTGTTGTTGAATTATCTCTTCTGCTCCTTGTATTTACTCTGGACTGTCTAATGAGCTAGAGCAGTGATGATGAACCTTTTAGAGAATGAGTGCCCAAACTGCAACCCTCACGCAGGATGTAAGCCTTACCCCAGAAAGGGGAGGGAAGAAGCAATCCCATTTGGTTGCTGGGCAGAGGGGCAGGGCATGTGAGAAATATCCTTGGGAGGGGAGCAGCTCCCTCCGGCATGCATTCCATAGGTTTACCAACATGGAGCTAAGAGTAGTACTTTTTCCTTATGAACTAATAAGGTTTCTCTCATCATAATTGTGATGTCTGCCTTTGTCCAGGGTTTTACAAAGGCTGGAATGGTGAATAATAGTCAGTTTGGCTATTGGTCATTTTTAAATTAACCAGGCTACTCTTTAATAAAATCACTAGTCAATTTTGAATTGCACTATGTATTTTAAAGACTGCACAATTCCAAGATTGGAAAGTTGTCATACAAGGAATAAAAGAATACTGCACTGAAGGGTATTGATGGGTTCTACCTAATAGCATTTTAGCAAGCCTTCCTCACTTATGTTTATTCATTCATTAATTTATATAGGTGTGTCCACACTTATACATGTATATATACATAAAAGTGTTTATGTGTGTGTATATGTAGTCACTAAACTTTTTGAATGTGTGCTCCTACCACACCCCAGCTTTCCCTGAGGTTTAAAAATTTTATGGGTGGGTAGCATATACCTTACTTGGATTTTTGTATGCTACTTAAAAAATGTCTTTTTCACATGTTCTATTTATTTAGATTATTAATGTGTCAAGCATTTTTTAGTACAGTTCCAATGCCATATTGTAATTGTTTAATTTGGAAAAAACTATTGCATTATCTTCAAGAGATAAACGTGTATCTGTTTGAATGTAGGCTGTCTTCCATAAAAAAAAAAAGTTACCATTTAAAGGGAGGAAACTGATGCTTTCTTGCTTGCTTTTTTAAACTCAGCACCCTCTTAGCTGACTTGGAATACATTTCATTGATTTTCCTCATGCTCTAAAATTTATATTGGTTTCATTGACCTGACTTCATTGCTGCACCAAGTTTTATAGTCCCACCAAAAACTTCATCGGTCATCTTTTTTATCTTTGGATGTAAGTTTTTTAGAGCTTTTGTTAAAGCTTTAAAAAAAAATAACATAACCTTTATTATCCCAAGGTAACTTTTCCAATATATTTGCATGTAATTAAGTATATATTTTAAAACCCACCAACAATGGCTAGTATAATTTTAAAATGGGTTTTGGTGCTATATACATGTGTCCAAAGTTTGACTTGCCTATTCTATAGTTAAGTAAAACTTCTTGTTTATTGAGTGCCTGTCATTTAAAAGACCAAATAGACAGCAAGAATTTTTAAGAAAAGTTATGTCTCTATCGTCAAAAAGATTTTTTTTGTAATCTAATTCAGACTAAAAGTACACTTTGTATTATGTAATAGGTAGAGCATTTTTGGAAACATTGCATATAAATGTATATTTTTATAAATCAAACTATATTTTCCCATTCACTTACTACTTGAATTTTGGTCATGTGTTCCCTCAAAAAAAGTTAGGGGAGCCAACTTGTTTAAAAAAGGATAAGTGATTTTGTGATGATTATGCCATCTTAGATAAATTTTACGCATACTGTTTTATTGTTTATTCACAGCAAGGTGAAATGACCCCAAATGCTCAGGCTACCTCGCCTTTTGAGGTAAAAATAGCTCATCTCAAAATAGATAAAACTGGCATCTTTTCCTTTGGAGTTTATAGCCACCTCTGTTTCTTGTAGATTCAGTGCTACCAGGACCTGACCCTGAAACTTTAAAAAGGTGTGTTTTCAGTTCCTCTAGTGCCCCTTTTTTGAGTATTCAGTTAACTCCTACCACATGCCTAGCCATGAAAAGAGAATACTCCTTTAGTGTTAATTTTAAATGTTAAAGTCTAAAAATTCACCTTAACTTTGTCTCCTCCAGTAGCTGTCAAACTGACTCAATCACTAATTTGTTCTTTAGGATTTGTCATAACAGTTGGAGCTCTGTCATTGAAAGATTCATAATGAGAAAGTTAAAGGAACTTCATATGAATTATCTTGTATAGTTTAAAAAAAACTTTTCATACTGTGAACAATCACTCTGCCTAGATTTTGTATGCTTGAAATTCATGTTTGAATCCCAAACTTTTGAATGCTACGAGTGATTCTCTGCATCTGTTTAAATAACACAAAAATGCATTCTAATTCTATGAAAATTAGAAAATTGAAGATTTATAAATACAATAGTTTCTATAAAATCTCATTCATTTGGACTTCACTTGATGGGGATTTGTGGTCGTCAGGTGACCAACTTAATACTCAGTGAAGAAAAGTTTTGATAAATAGATTCATTTTCTACAGAAGATGGAAGGGAGAGATTTAACTTTAAAACACTAATAATATTCAAGGATAACAACAAAATACTTTTCACTTATTCCCCAATAGCACTCTCCCCAGAATTAGATCACCCTAGTTACTGAATGTGTGAAAATGACTCAAATGATCTCATTTCTTTAAAAACTATTCTGTAATTTAGATGGTCCTTCCATTTTCAATCCTAATAAGATTTCATAAAGTCCCAAAGCAGGAAGGAAGAGTCCTCAGTAGACATCTTCACAGAATCCCCTTTGGTGATACTCTTAACAAGTAGTTACCACTTTCTGCTTGAAGACTTCCAGTAATCAAGGAACCCTCTCCTGAGTGACATGCTGTGCTTTTTGGAGAGCTCTAATTGTTATGACATTTTACCTTTTGCCAAATCCTCATTTCTGCCACTTTTACTCATTATGCCTAGTTCTGCCCTCTGGTTAATCACAAGAAAGCTAATCTCTTTTCTATCATAACAGTTCCCAAGGAACAGCAGTCTTGTCTTCTCTGTGGGACAGCAGAAAGTGCCAAATTTAATCAAAAGCTCTGGGTTCAAATAATGGTGCTCTGCTCCTGCCTGGGTGATCTTGGGCAAAGGATTTAAGAGCCTCCACATTGACCTCAGTTTCCTCATCTGTGATGAGAGAGTTGGGCTAGGTGATGATTTCCAAGGTCCTTTCCAATCCTAAATGTGAGCCTCTTCTGCCTCCTCCTTTCCTGATGACTTTCCTCTGTCTAGCTTGTCAGCATCCTTAGGATTCTGCATGGGATCTCACCACTATCAAGCTACCAGAACCACTGCCTCGAACCCACCACTTATTGTCCTTTTGTTAATGCAGCTGAAACCTCCATTCCGTTTTTTGGCCAATAGATATATCTGCGTGGTTGACTTGTATGGAGACCATAGACCAAAGGCATTTTTCAAAGTTCTCATTCCTTCATCTTACATTGAAGCAATTTTTTTTAACCCAAGTATAAGTCATAACATTTGTCTCTTTCAGTCCTATTTAATTTCACCTGTTCTCACACGTTAAGATCTTTGTGAATCCTTATGCATATGTACTTCAGAGCTTTAACCAAAGCATTGATTAAAATCTTGAACTCTGCATCTCTGTCCCTCTGATTAATTCAGGTCTTGAATTTCCTTCTTATGGAAAAAGTATTGACTCCTATTAGGACACTCCCACAGGACAGGGTATAAAAATCAGTTCAGTTGCTGCCTTTTCAGTGGGTATGGCCAGCACCTTTGGTGGGTTTAAAAATTCACCTCAACTTCTAATGAAAAGAAAAATATAATTCATTGGTGTCATGTTCTTCTATTTCAGACTTTGAATTTGGGATATAGAGTATACCTGAGCTAATTTGTTTAAAAAGAAACTATGCTTCTGCCATCTGTCAAAGAATTAGGGAGGTTCAATTATGTTTAGATTTTTTTAACACCTGGGTCTGTGTCACATTAAATGTAAATATCTATGAAACAAAGCACCTCAAATCCAAAATCCAAATGCTTTTACTTCTGGAAAGAAGAGAATGAATGAGTTTCACACCACTGAAACTTAGGAGTATTATAAATCATGAACCTCAGCTCATTTGAATTTGAGGAAACATGGAATAAGTACTGCAAATATTTGAATAATTGTATGTTTTTTTAGAAGTAATTCAATAAAGTTTATAGAATGTTTCTTTGCTTCTGGATTCCTTAAAAAGCAATTTCATATTCCCTTTGCCTTAAGAATGGGTGTTGGGGGCAGCTAGGTGGCTCAGTGTATTGAGAGCCCAGACACAAGAGGTCTTGAATTCAAATGTGACAAGTCACTTAACCCCCATTGCCTGGGAAGGTAAGGATTTAAAGAGAATTGGTGTAGCCCGGAGCTATTTTTTCACATTCCACTTCAATCAGCTGTTTGACCACCCAAAGAACCGAATTTGATGGTCACATTGGAAAGAAATAAGGCTTGATTTTTTTTTAAGACAAAATTGGGGCACCAGAGAGGCAATGGGGTGAAGCGACTTCCCAGGATCTCACACCTAGGAAGTGAATGAAGTCGTTTGAAGCCAGGTCTTCCCACCTCCATCCACCGCTATGTAGTGGCCCAAGGCTTGATTTTTTTTTTTAACATGAACTTTTATCTTTTTGTCGGTTAAACGTTATCTTCCTACACCGCCCTGGGGGGAGGAAAACCTACCAAAATTCTTGTAATGCACAGGCAGAGACCAGAAAACAAGTTCTTTCATTTGCCACCTATGTATACTTCAGTCTGCACACTCCGGTCTGTCACCTCTCAGGAGGCAGACCTCCAGGATTGCATCTGGTCACTCCACAGATCAGAGTTCTTGGTCTTTCCTGCCGACAAAGCCTAGATTTTGTGCCCGCTTTCGTGGTCAGGCTCCATTTTCCAAGGATGTGTCCTCAACCTACTTTGGGATTCCGCTTTCTGGTCCATTTTATGAATTATTCGGTTATCATCACCGGGTATTTGCCTACTTCTCCTTCCCTTTGTTTCCAGCCATTCTACATAAAGGTGGGGGGACACACCGGCACTCCTGGGGGGCCTCAGTCTGCCCCCTTCTCTGGCCTTCCCCCAAAGCTCAGTCACAGCTTCTTGGCCCCGCGTTTCTCCTCCCTTGGTCCGTTTTGTGAAAGACTGAGTCCTCCCTTCCTCCACCTTCATCCTTTCTTCCCTTTCCCTCCTGCTGTGCCCAGCTGGCTCTCATCTCTTCTTTGCCCCCTTTTGTCTTCTCTTTGCTCACCGCAACTACATCCAAACATCCCTCCTAACCCCCGTGAGTTTCCTTTCCCTCCATTTCTTTTAAAACAGCAAATCCCCCCTCAGCCCTCTCGCTGGGACTCCCGTGGGCCCCCCAGTGGTCACGGAGGGGAAATGTCTCCGCAGCGCACATTAGACGGAAGCAGCAGTCCTTCCTGTTTAATCCCTTCAGATGGGTCATTCTAGGTTTATTTTGACCACGTTTGTGTTTCCAAAGGTCCAATGGACTGCTTAGAAGTCCTTGATTATAGTAAACTCCATTTTCGTCCATAGAGGATTGTCTTGTTTTGTTACCCTGGTGGGAAGTCTTTCCTTGTATTTCAAGATCGTTGTGGCTATTAAATTGTACAGGGTCCTGATTATTCAGGAATGGAATTTGTTCTACTTTGTGGTATTTTCTCTTTGTCCTATAAGCCCTGCCAGTGGTCACCTCCACCTGTTGCGTCACCACTCCCCCATCGCGGCAGGTCTTGAAAAGGGTAAGGCAGGGTTGGAATAGATGAGTGTGCACAAAGACACTTGTGTGTGAGGGAGATTTAAGTGGAAAAGTCGATGCACAGAGACAGTCCCACTCTCTCAGCATTGGAAGCCTGGGTCCAGTGGCATGAAAAATCGTTACACCTGGAGACTTCCTCAGCTGCATTGGATGGCCGTGTTGTCTTTTGTGCTCCAACACGCCCAGAGCACTCCACAGTGCTTTGCTGTGTTGCCATCTCAGCCGTTGAACCTTCTTATTGGTTTCTTCCGTCTGTTCGGCTGAAGCAGTCTTCACATGCTGGGTGAGCAAAGCCCTGGTTCACCAGGGGTCTATGACCCGATGGCTACCCTCACAAGGTTTAGCCGGCCTGTCGAAGCTGTTGCCCAGGGTGTGGCTGCTGCTGCCTGCTAGCAGCTACTAGGAGCCACAAGTGAGAGCTGGGGGTCAGGTGAGGGTCAGATGCTGGAGAGCTGCCCTAGGAGGGCACGACAAGCCCTCCATACCAAGGGTGATACCCCTCCCTGAACACCCCGTACACCCCAAAGCCTTTATGGAGTGGCAAAATAACCCAAACTCTGCTCCTAAAAAGGACAGATTCAAGTCTCTCCAAGCCACAGCGCAGTGTGAGATCGGGAAGATGTAAGACCAATGGTGGGGAAAAAAAGGCAGAAGAAATCTAGCACTTTGCTGATACAAAAAACACAAACAATTTTTCAGTGCCCTCAAGACTGTCTATGGGCCATTAAAACCCACTACCACTCCCTTGCTATCCTCTGATGGTGACACTCTCATAAAAGATAAAAAAGTCATCAGCAACAGGTGGAAAGAACACTTCAGTCAGCTTCTCAACCGACCCTCTTCAGTCGTCCAAAGCGCCCTTGACCAGATCCCCCAAAACCGCACCATTGAACAACTTGACGTCCCTCCTTCAATAGAGAAAGTCCAAAAAGCCATTAAACAAATGAGTGCAGGCAAGGCATCCGGTAAAGACAGGATCCCAACCGAGGTGTACAAGGCCTTAAATGGAAAGGCGCTCCAGGCATTCCACATAGTGCTGACCAGCATATGGGAAGAGGAAGACATGCCCCCAGAACTCAGAGATGCCTCCATCATAGCCCTATACAAGAACAAAGGCTCACAAGTAGCCTGTGACAACTACAGAGGCATCTCACTACTCTCCACTGCTGGAAAGATGCTCACCCGTGTTATACTCAACAGACTCCTGTCATCTGTTTCAGAGCAGAACCTGCCTGAAACACAATGTGGCTTCCGACTAGATCGCAGCACCATCGACATGGTCTTCAAGGTGAGGCAAATGCAGGAAAAATGCCTCGAGCAGAACCTGAGTCTCTCCATTGTCTTCATAGACCTGACAAAGGCGTTCGACACAGTGAACAGGGATGCATTGTGGGTGATACTCAGCAAGCTCGGTTGCCCAGCAAAATTTGTCAAACTAATCCAGCTCTTTCATGTTGACATGACAGGGGAAGTCCTATCTGGTGGAGAGACTTCCGATCGCTTCAACATCTCCAATGCTGCGTCCTTGCTCCGGTACTATTCAACCTATTTTTCACCCAAGTATTATGACATGCTGTGATGGATCTAGACCTGGGCGTCTACATCAAAGACCCACTGCATGGCTCACTATTCGACCTTCGCCGCCTGACTGCAAAAACAAAGACAACAGAGAGACTCATCTTGGAAGCTCTCTTCGCAGATGACTGTGCTCTCATGGCCCACCAAGAAAATCATCTCCAAACCATGGTGGACAGGTTCTCTACAGCAACAAAACTGTTTGGCCTGACTATCAGCCTTACTTAGCAAAACAGAGGTGCTGTTCCAACCTGCACCAGGGAGGTCAACTAACCAGCTGTGCATTACAATTGACAGCACGCAGCTTTCCAACGTCAGCACTTTCAAGTACCTGGGCGGCACCATCGCCAACGACGGGTCCCTAGACCACGAGATTAATGCCAGGATCCAAAAGGCCAGCCAGGCACTGGGGCGGCTGCGCTCCAAAGTCCTCCAACACAGAGGTGTAAGCACTGCGACGAAGCTCAAAGTGTATAACACAGTGGTCCTCAGCTCGCTCCTGTACGGTTGTGAGACATGGACACTGTACCAGAAGCACATGAAACAGCTGGAGCAATTCCACCAACGCTCTCTCCGGTCAATCATGAGGATCTGATGGCAGGACCGAATCACCAACCAGGAAGTCCTCGACAGAGCCAACTCCACCAGCATCGAAGTCATGGTCCTCAAAACCCAGCTACGATGGTCTGGACACGTCATCCGCATGGACCCACAGCGAATACCAAGATAGGTATTCTATGGTGAGCTGTCAGCTGGACTCAGGAAACAAGGCCGACCAAAGAAAAGATTCAAGGATCAGCTAAAGTCAAACTTGAAGTGGGCTGGCATTACACCAAAACAACTAGAACTTGCTGCCTCTGACAGAAGCAGCTGGCAAACCCACATTAACCATGCCGCCACCACCTTTGAAGATGAACGACGTCGATGTCTTGCCACTGCGCGTGAATGCCGACACCAGGCCACAACCGCACCTCCCGTAACAACTGGCATCCCATGCCCTATGTGCCACAAACTCTGCGCCTCAGTCTTTGGACTTCAAAGCCACATGAGGGTACATCGATAGATGATAATGCACAAAGACAATAGTCATTCTCAGCTTCCGAGAGACTACTACTACTATAAGCCCTAGTTTTGCCTATAACTGTGATGGGGAACCTTTTAGAGATGGAATTCCGTCCCTCCCCCCAAGTGCCGTGCCCCTCCCCTGCACCTGCAAAGTGTGTCCTGCCTCTCCCATACCCCACACAGGAGTGGGAAAAAGGGCTCCCACTGGGCTGATGGGCAGAGGGGTGGGGGATGTGAAAAAATGTCCTCAGTAGTGAAGAGAAGGGGAAGGGAGTAGCCCCAGTGCTCTGCTCCCCTCCAGCTCTGCCTCCTGTGAGTCGCCCAACTTACCCACTTTGTGCTTCCATTGCTTGCAAGGCAGAGGGGTCAGGGGAAGTGAAAAATGTCATTAGGCACAATGGAGAAAGGCAGGGGAGCAGCTCCATGCAAATCCCTCTGCCTGAGCTGGGGGGTGGGGGTGGGGCACATGCCCATAGATAAAGTTCTATGTACCTGTGCCATAGGTTTGCCATCGCTAGCCTATAATGTTCCTGGGAGTGTTTGTGTCTTTCAGGAGGTGACCCACCTGTTTTCAATTTCTGCTTTGCCCTCTAGTTCTAAGAGATCTGGGCACTTTCATTTTTTGAAATAAGCTATCTAGGCGGGGTGGGGGGTGTGAGCTATGGCTCTTGTACATGAAGAAAATCATTTAATAGTGTTAAATTATCTTTGATCTGGTTTTCAGATCATTTATTTTTGCTGTTAAGATACATTTTCTTCTATTTTTTCCAGTCTTTCTGTTTTAATATTGTCTTATATTTTCAGGGAGCTTTTTCCCTAAGGGAAATTTTTGTTTTCAATTTTTTCTTTTCCCCCCAAACCCTTACCTTGTCTTAGAATCAATATTAAATATTGGTTCTAAGGCAAAAAAGTGTCTGTAGTCACACAGCTAGGAAGTGTCTGAGATCAGATTTGAATTCATGTCCTCCTGACCCCAGGCCTCATGCTCTATCTGCTATGTTACATAGCTGCCCCGCCTCTCCTTTTTTCCAGCATTTTCCCTTTTACTCTCCATTTATAAAAACACTTTTAACCCATAAAAAAATTATTACTTCATCTCCACCAAGAAATATAGTTGAAATTACACACAAGCTGTATTTTCCTTTGAGGTTTTGCTTCAGACCTCTTGGACTTATTCTTCTGGGTTTGTGTCTTGACAATTGCCATCACCATAATTGCTCTTTCTGGTGGGATAAGAATCCCTTGTTTCTAGCCTGCTTCTTGACTTCTGTAAAAATTAAAATTAAATATTAATAATAAAAAATATTTTTGGAGGTTTATTAAATGATCATTAGAAATCAAGGAATAAAGAGGATACAAAATAAAAACCACGTGCCCATGGCTGATTAGCCATTTCAAAATCTCCACCTTACCATGCCACCATGATTGCTGCATCATGCCAAAGAGGAGACAGAGCCTCAATGCCCACTCACTTTATTCTCTGTCTATAAGAAGTACATAATGACAGGAAGTTAGTGGGCTCTCGGGATATGTAGTTCTTTTTTTAGGGTAACAGATTTTCACTTCCTGCCTTTCCACTTCTGGAGGGAATGTCCAGGCCATCCCCTTGGGTCCCGATCCCATTTTCTTGGGGCTAAATGGGGAGGCCTGGGGACCTTCCAAGCTTGCATTGCTCACTGCTTCTGAACCCCGGGGGCCAGCTTGTTCAGTGGCGGCCTTAGTTTTGTCATTCTGTCACAGGCTTAGGACTGGACCAGAACACACACGCTCAGACACAGACACATGTGTTCTTCCACCCTTTACTCATTCTGGAATGACAGCCCAGGTGGCCTCGTTGGTCTGTTCTGTAGAGGTCAGGCATGTCCAGGGCCACTTCTCGCCCTCTCTCAGCCTCATGCTGGAGTGCCTGGCCCAGCCATTCCTGATGAGCCACCCTTCTCTACCTCTACATGTGCAGAGCTGTCTGTCCTGCTAACCTGGGCTGGAAAATAAATTTCTGTGACTGGGGAGAACCTCCCAGGCAAGACTGTCTCCATTTTCTAGATCCTTCTCGGGAAGAGATGGGTTCTTCCTGCTCCACAGTCATCTTGGCTCCCCCTTCCAGAAGCTCAAATGACAAGAATTCACTTTTATGAACTTGCTCCCTTTTCAGCTAATCTTCTGAACCAAATATTTCTACACCGCCAGTCATTATCTTTATTCTGGAACTGGGTGCACAGCCCAGGTCCTAGAGAAGGTTGTGTGGGTTGGGTTTAGTGTAAGACCACCATGAACAGGTTCACATCTAAATGTCTATCTGCTTTTAAAGCTCACTACAAACCTGGAAATTTTTCATAATGTGAATTTTAGATTTACTCCACCCTGCTTAGTCTAGCAATCAGGAATGTATACACCCCTACTTAAGAAATGCGTTGAGAAGGATGGCCTGACAGACATGTGCTAGCAAGTGACAAATAAGAAATAACTGACAGACCCCCTGGGCAGTCCTAAGTCAAGCTTAAGCTAACATTGCTACATGTGAGACACAGGAAGTGATGTAAAAAAACGGTCTATATATTTCGTGTCACACTCTCTCTGAGCTCTTTTTGCAGAGAGATGGCTCTGGCTTTTTTTGGGGGCGGCAGAGGCGTTTTGGCGGGGCTGCAGCTATTGTCTATGTTTGGCGGTGAGCATCCTTGATGCGGTGACTGGGAGAAGCTCAGTAGCATGGATTAGTTGTCATCTTCCCTGAGCTCTCTCGAGGGTTAAGCTGATTCCCTTTTCCTTTACCTTTCCAAAAACACTATTCTCTTAGAAGCGGAGTTAGTTTTAATCTTCTGAGGAGGCCTCGTGCCCGAGTTCTCTGTACCTCCCTTGGCTTAGGCTAGGCCAGAGAAATCTTATACCCCTTTCCTTCTCTCTTCTTCTTAATGCCTTCCCTCTATATTAATTAAACCACCATAAATTTCCTAAACTGTCTTGAGTAATTTTATTGGGATTGAATTAAATATCTGGCAACCAATTTTTTATATTTCAGTCAAAACCCCCTAAATTTACCCCTTACAATATAGGGCTTTTTACAAATTGGGCCTTCACTGGCCCTTGTATTTAGGAAGGTACCCTTTAAAACATTTTTCATGGTGTCCCAGTAAACGCCGAGACAAAAATGTTGTGGGTAAAATGAAGCTTAAATTTGGAAAATAGTTTCCAACCCCTGCTGGTGGGTCAGTTTGCCTCGAATCCCTCCCAATCCTCCAGGGAGCCAGCAAACTGATTGCCTAAAGTGAAGTGCAAATCGAAACCAGCAGCAATGTCTCCTTTGTGGTTCAAAGCCCTTAAAGCCTCCTCCTGCCTTCCAGCTCCTTCTGCCTAACTCTCCGGCGGATCCTCTCCATTTCTCAGCCCAACATCTCCCCTGGCTGTTGTCCATGCCGAGGATGCTGTCCCTCCTCATGTCCCCCTACGAGCTTCCAGCTAAAAGCCCGTATTGAAGAGGACATTCCTTCTGCGTTATTTCCAGTTCAGTTTGCCTGCTTGTCTCCCCCATTTGACAGGGCAGGGCCTGGCCCTTCTCGCCTCCCAGGAGCTTAGCACAGCGCCTGGTAGATAGGAGGGGCCTAACGTTCACTGTCTGCCTTCTTCCTGCAGTATTCTCTCTCCAAGCGATCACTGAGTTGTATGTGTGGGACACAACAGTGAACGCTACCACAAGCTCACTGGGCGCAGGGACTCTTTAATAAGCACACAGACAACAGGCAAGGAGAGAGCCAGAAAAAGGAAGAGCATCATGAGTGGAAAAGGTTGTTTTCAGATAAGGCATCCCGAGAAAAGGACGACCTGGTGAAGGCTTGCATGGTGAGAATGGTTTCGAGGATGGGCAGAAAGGGAGAACAACCTACATTCGGAGCCCTCCCACCGGGAGGATGAGCCAAGGGAATACGCCAGTACCACTAGCTCTTGTTTCTTAAGTCAAAGAACTTACTTCTACAGATTTTATTCACACTAAATTACACAAAAAGCATATCAATTCATTTTAATCAAAATAACTTCATCATGTTACATCTGTTATAAAATAACTGTACAATCCATAGAAAATGCACTCCCATTTCATGAAATTCAGTCATCATCTTCCTCTTCTTCATCGCTAATCACATACTTCTTGTGTTTTTTATTAGCTTTATCATCATCCTCTGCTTTCCTTTTTCCAGAAGTTTCCCCTTCCTAAAGAGACACAAATAAAATAAAATAAATTTAAACCTAAATTATGAACTGAGTTATTTAAAAAAATTTTTTTAAACCCTCACCTTCCATCTTAGAATCAATATTGTGTATTGGTTCCAAGGCAGAAGAGTGGTTAAGGGCTAGGCAGTGAGGGTCAAGTGACTTGCCCAGGGTCACACAGCTGGGAAGTGTGAGGCCAGAATTGACCTCAGGACCTCCCATCTCTGGGCCTGACTCTCAATCCACTGAGCTACCCAGCTGCTCCATGAACCAACTTATTGCCGGTGAATGCACCCTTTGTTGTTTTGTCCCAAAGTCAGAATTTCATCAGTTTGAGGAACTTCCCATTGTGACTCCTCTGTGATGTAGACTGGCAGCTCAGCTCCTCCATGGTTTATAACTCATACTTGCCTGGCACACAGAGATTAAGTGGCTTGCTGGTCTTCTGGGTACAAGGCTGAGTTTCAATCAATCAAATGAAAGTTTTGTTTTACCTCTTAAACTAATTTTTTACGAGCACATACTCTGAGAAATTATAACCAAGTTTGCTCCAAAGAACACATACTAAGTCAGGCACTCCATTCCTTTTGCAAAGATGGGAGGATGTAGAACTCTGCAGATGTTACTTTTTTAAAATTATTTTTGGCAATGTTTTTTCTTTAAAAAAATAAATCCTTGTTATGAGCATGGACAATTCTGGTTAATGTGAAAACAATGCATAAAAATGAAAGACTGAAATTATTTTTCAAAGGGCATAATGTTCCCCCAACCACCAAAAAATGAAAAAAGGTCAATGGCAATTTGGAAAATCTTCACATGGAGAAGCAGTAAAAGTACTTTTGACAGTTAATTACAAATTATAAAGATTTCAAAGGCAAATAGAGAACTACCAGATTAAAACACATTGTCTATGTTTCCTTAACATTTTTGTTTGTTTTTTGGAATTTGAGATATTGAATCCTTTCTATTATTCAGTTTACAGAATTTTAAAAAGATTTTTGGACATTATTGATCAATGGCTTCATTGCATAGATTTTTAAAGCTACAACAAGGCAGTATGTTTGGGGCTATGGGAAGAACAAGTTCATGTCTAATAATGTTTCATTCGGAGCCAAACCTAGAACAGAGAGAAAAGGAGAGGGAGAGGGAGAGGGAGAGGGAGAGGGAGAGGGAGAGGGAGAGGGAGAGGGAGAGGGAGAGGTAGAGGGAGAGGGAGAGGGTGAGGGTGAGGGTGAGGGAGAGGGAGAGGGAGAGGGAGAGGGAGAGTGAGAGGGAGGGAGAGGGAGAGGGAGAGGGAGAGGGAGAGGGAGAGGGAGAGGGAGAGGGAGAGGGAGAGGGGGGAGGGAGAGGGAGGGAGAGGGAGAAAGAGTGTGTGTGTGTGTGTGTGTTCTTCTCTTTGTATGTGTTATTATAGTGATCTTTTCATGTTTAGGTAGACAGACTGTGATGCACATGTAATAAAACACATTTCACAACTATAATATAACAATAGAGATGGAACTGGTGATTTCCTTGATATAAGGGAGTCTCAGAAAAGGAAATTCCTTCTACATGCAGATTTGCATATTGTTTGCATCTTCTCTGTAACTTAATCCTAATGAACTGCCTAGACTTTCAGCATATGAACACTCAAAGGTTAAGTAAATTGCTTACAGAGTAGGGACTTGAACTCAGGTCTTCATATCTTTAAAGCATACTCTATATTCACTATTTCATGTTTCCTTTCAAAACTTAACTATATAAATGCAACAAAATGACCAGCGATATTGCTCACTACACATTCATCTAAATTATAGCGTATTTTCAGTGAGCATTGTTTTCATTTTAAAGTATGAATATGCTAATACTTCCACATTCTTATTTGTTTCTTTTTAACCCTTACCTTCCATGCCTTAGAATCAATACTCTATATTAGTCTCAAGGCAGAAGAGTAAGAGGGAAGGAGCCAACATGGTGATTAGTAGCAGCAAAATCTGGAACCGTTCTGAGAGTCTTCTCAAACTAGGGCCGAAAAGCCATTAAGGGCTGGGCAATGGAGGTCAAATGACTTGCCCAGGGTCACACAGGAAGTTTCTGGGTCCAGATTCCAACCCAGGACCTCCCATCTCCAGGCCTAACTCTCAATCCATTGAGCCACTTAGCTGGCTTCCCTTTATTTGTGTTCTTATCGATTTAGCTTCATCAATGCAAATAGCACAACCACACATTACCACCTTGTGTGAATCATGCCTCCCATAAATACTAACAAGGGGTCCACATAACAAGCAGAGCAAGGGGTGTGCAGTCCTTTGGTGCCTTTCCCCTTCTGCTCTAATTCTAAACTTAAATTTTAATTCAACAAACTTCCAACCACCTATGCATAAGGCACTGGGCTAGAGACCCTGCAATGACAATGATGAAATAGCCCAAATAATATGAAACCCTCAAAATAGCAGGTTGTCCCTCTAGTTGCCCGTACAGAAGGTGGGACAGACTCAATTACAGGAGAGGAGCGGGAGAGGCCGGTCCCTCAGGATCAATGCTTTGTTTGTACTTCACCACACCTAGTTAAGTCTAAATCATAAAGCTGAAACCTTGTCCAGAACCAAGTTCAAAGGAAGTAATTACCACCAAAGGCCCTCCTCCCTCTTACGGTAGGTCCCTTTACAAGACCTGCGATTTAAGACAACCTTAGTTAGGTTGGGCAGCAAAAAATGGCGGCAGGCCAGGCGTGGGGCTGAGACTGGGGCAGCCGGAGGCAACAATATACAGTCAAGCGAGACCTTTGTTCCACTCTAATGCTGAACATGGCAGGACCACAGACTAATCTAGTCACTGCAGCGCCCTAAGCCTCCTCAGACCTAATGTGCCTGAATGGCGCTTCTAAGTTCTAACATGCTGAACCTTGTACTTGGATTTCTTATTAAGAGCGAGGGCGGTCAGACGCCTGGGCCAGAGGCAGGAGGAGAAAGGGCTGCAATGCCAGGCGCTAGAGTCCCAGATAAGCAGAACCAATCACTTGACCAGTGTGGCCTTTGGTTTTTCCACTTATGCAATGAAGGGGCTGGCCTAGATCTTCTCTAATTACCCTCCAGCTCTAGACATTCACATCTGCAGTTGATTCTAAGAGTATTGGTCCAACTAACAGACTAAAAAGTTAGAAGAAAAAAAATGTCTCTTGCATATACTTCTTTTTTTTTTTAACCCTTACCTTCCCTCTTGGAGTCAATACTGTGTATTGGCTCCAAGGCAGAAGAGTGGTAAGGGCTAGGCAATGGGGGTCAAGTGACTTGCCCAGGGTCACACAGCTAGGAAGTGGCTGAGGCCGGATTTGAACCTAGGACCTCCCGTCTCTAGGCCTGGTTCTCAATCCACTGAGCTACCCAGCTGCCCCCTCTTGCATATACTTCTGAAAAGAAAAATGTATTACAGGCATACCCCATTTCCTTATTTTATATAGAGGCACACCCCAAATTCCCAAGGGGCAGTTAACATATTAAAGAGAGCTACTTTCTGACTGACCCAAAGTCCAACAATAAATGCTTAATATGGGATTACTAAAACCTTCCTTTTAGCTCTCTTTCCCTACCCCCAAAGATAAGGTTTTTAAGGAACCGACTCCCATACATCCCTTTCTGTGAAGAGGGGAAAAGGATAAGAATATTTTTATGCTGTCCAGTGGCTTCATGACACCTTCCTGCACCTTCCTCTATTCCCAAGCTTGTCACCCTTTAGCCTCTTCCCTCTTTGGTGCGCCAGTCAGGTATACTTTCTAAGCCACCCCTCCAGCCAAGTAAGAGACGGTCCAAGGTATGTCCAACAACTATTTTATGAATAATCGCCACCATCAGAATGACTACAAAGCAAGGATTCAAGTGGCTCAAGGCAGGGTTTTGATATTAAGTCATTAAGAAGTCCCGCTCTTCTATTCCTGCATCCTTATGATCAGAGAACAAACACCTGTCCTTTAGGGTTTTGTTGAATATTTTTGGATACCAGTGAAGTCTGGCTTTACTGCCAAGTGTGAGGCAAGTGGGACCAATCCCAGGGGGAGCGAGGACTCTGAACCCTGGCCTAGAGGACGGGACGTGCCACACCACAGGAGGGCCCGTCCTGAATGTGAATCTACATCAAGGAGTCTACCATGAATTCTGTCGTTTGTCTCCTAGCACCATTACTGTTCTTCTGGTAGAAGCAGGGATTCCTCACAGATTGCCAGGAAGAGTAAGAGACTGGTTGGAGAAGAGATGGGCGTCTTCTCATACTTGGTCCTCTGAGTCTCTACAGAGTACACCTTAGGCTTCTGCCAGGAGAATGAGGAAGCTAAGTGGCCCTAGAGATAGAATGCTGGATCTGGATTCAGGAAAACTTAAGTCTAAATTCCACTTCAGATACTTATTAGCTGTGTGGCACTGGGTAAGTCACTTAACTGTAGCCTGGCTCAGTTTCTTCATCTGTAAAGTGGGGATAATAACAGCACCTACCTTTTGGGGTTGTTGTGAGGATAAAATGAGATCTACGTAAAGTGTTTTGCAAACTTTACTATATATATGTATGTATATGCTGGAATGGCAAATCACAGAGGGAAGAAACTAAGGGGTGACAAGCTTGGGAATAGAGGAAGGTGTAGGAAGGTGTGATGAAGCCATTGGACAACATAAAAATATTAGAATTATTAATGATATCATTGCAAAACAACTTGAGATGGGGCAATAGCATATTTTGTTATCAGCATCAATACTTGAGAATCTTCCTACTTGGATCCTCATACTGTTAAGAGGCTCCTGATGATGGAAATGTGTGAAATGAAGTGAAGGCAAAGGAGGATGAGAATAGGCTGTTCATTCATATAGTCAGTCAAAGTTCTGAAAACCCACTGTAGAGGCAAGATCCACCTAAGCCTCAGTGAGATCCTCTGGGGTTTGTCCTAGAATCTTTCAACACTTGCCATCCATGAACACAAGCAACTGCTTAGGGTGTTTTAGGCAAGAGGGAGGCAGCCTGAGTAACAAGAACTGTGAACCAAACCCAGGAAGGATCAGTTGTTAGCTTTTTCCACCTTAAACTTCCCCTTTCCTGAGCATCTCCAGAGGAAGATTCCTTTCACAGTTTCCTCATCCCTGTTTCCTCATCCCTTTTCTACCTGCTGAGATATCACAACCTAAATTATTCTCTCAAAACTGTAGGCTTTTAAGGATCAGGACAACTCCAAGAGACTCATGACCAAAGAAAGGATATCCAACTCCATAGAGGGAACAGATGGAGTCTAAATGAAAACTGACTCACACCATATTTTATTTCCACCATGAAATTGTGTCTAGTATAAGCAATGTGTTTTCTTTCACAACATGGCAAACATGGAAAAATAGATTTTATGATAATAGATCTACAACCTTTATTACCTGCTTTCCAGGGAAGGGGAGAGGAGTGGATGGGAGAGAAACAACAAGGATTACAAAATATCAGAAACCAAATATTAAGAAATTGTACTGACATGTAATCTGGAAAAAAAAATTCATTAAAAAAAATGTAGGCTTTCTTACAATGTCCCCCACTGTAATAATCATCTACCATCTAGGACAAACAACCATCTACCATCTAGGACAAGAGAAGAATCAAGAATTTCTGTGGATAGAGACTATGTTAACTCTGCTGAACTAGGTTTCAGTTCAGTTTCAATCTGCTCTACGAGGGAAACAGCTCTGCCTCCTAATCGAAAGTAGAAAGTTACAGTGAGATATTAGGTAGAAAAACACATTTTTAGATAGATATAAATCTATCAACAGGTCTATGTTGAGAGAAATCTGTAACTTGGCTATTACACACACAGCTTGTTCTCTAAGACACGCCTCAGTGTAGTCAAGCAGTTGTATTTTCATGTGTCTGACTGCTTGTATAGCAAACACTGCAGGGAGGGACACAACAGACAAAGGGGAAGCTGAAAAGTCACGAATCTTGGGGTCCAATCACTAAAAAAAGAAATCCTTCCCAATTTCTCACTTGGTGACAGTAAAAAGCTACCTGCCAGGTGGCCTCCTGTTTGTGTACTGGCCTGGATGATGCAAAACGGAGGTGGGGGGTGGGGGGGGTGGGGACTGTGGCTGGCAATCTGAGTCTTGCCATGTGACTCACTTTCCACCTGCCACTGTTTCCTCTTGACTAGGAGGGATAAGAACCATCTCTAAACTGGTAAAAAGGCATTTTAATTTAATTTTGGGTAAAGGTTATTTTCTAAAACCTTATATTCTTTACAGACTATTATTTACTTTCAAAAGCTTTTAAATGTTCAAACGGAGATGTCCTTATAGTGCTAAAATTCCACAAAAATCTCTAAAAGGTTTCTGGCACATGAAACCTTAAATCAGAGTCTTGGCATGTTAATTCTGAAAAGAATGCCAGTACTTGGTCTAGGCACAACCTGTTCTGAAAAACATTATGGGAGCAAGGACAGGACCACAAAGGCAGTCAGGCTCACATGGATGCCACTCATGCAGAAGTTAACCCTAGAAAGCCCAGCAACAGTCAGTCCTGATCCCTCTGTTCTGAGTCAGTCACTGGCTGGCGCTGCTGGTTTGCCCCCCTTGTGACTGGTTCCTTACAGCTCACAGCAACCTTTGCAAAGAGCCACACATTCATAGAAGCTCAACTGTCCAATGGAAAACCTTTCTTACCAATGGTTTCATTTCATTTCTTACTCTGGTGGCTTCAAGTTGGACTCCAAGGGAGCTTGTTGAACTTTTTCAAAAGCCCCCACCGGAAGCATACATGCTAACAAAATTCACAGAGTAGCACTGACAGCAGTACAGTTGCTAAGGTGAACGTGATCTTGTTCAAGAAAATATGGCTACAAAATGCAGGTACCTACAAAATAAAGGCCCTTAAATTTGAGTGGAAAAAGAATGACTTAATGACTCAAGCCATTTCCCTTAAATCCTTATTTTGGCTTACAAAAAAAACAACAACACAATAAAATGACCAGTTGGTGATTTTTCATGTCCTAGGAATAAGGCGGTCTAGCTACAAACTACCTTTCCATTTTAATTCACAGAATTGCCTGCTGTCAACCAAATAGCATCTGTCTATTTGATAAGGGCCCTGTTTGCCAACTGTTCAGCATACTGTAAATGTGCCATTAGGATACTTCCTCATCCTGATGAAAAACAAATCTGTTCCAAGCCAATCCATCAATTTCTGCCAAGATGTCACTTCTTAGTTCTTTGGAAACATTGCATTATACAATTCATACTCTAAAAACAGACAGGCTGTGGAAATTTTACACCATGAAGGAAATTTCTCAAAACACATTTAATTGAGAGGCAAGCTGTTCACAACATTTCCCAATTAATAACAATGGAAAAGAAAGATGGGAGCATGAACTGGGTAAACTAAAAAGGCACATTTAATATATGTGTATTAGAACAACATCTACATCTCTGTGCTGTAGGAAAAAACAACAAACACTGACACAACATTCTGTCTACAGTTTAAAAACATTTTCACATACATTATCTCATGTGATTCTGATCATAATCTTATGGGGTAAGACTATTATTGTCCCCACTTTACAGAAGAGTATATTAAGTTCAGATTGATTATGTGATTCATGCTAGAACTTGAAACCAAGCCCTTGGACTTCTAGTTCAATGCTTTCCCCTTCCTATCATGCCAACTGCTCCAAACCTGCTTCATCTCAAATGAGATAATTCCTGTAAAAAAGGGCTTAGCACAGTGCCTGGCACACAGCAAGTGTTACAGAATGCTTCCCTTCCTATATCAACTATTGGCCCATGTGTATTCAACTAGAATTGTAAGTCACCAAAACTGACAGAGGAAACATGCCTGGAAATTACCTAAAATTCATGTGGCAATACTCTCCAACCATTCAAAAGTGCCTGGAATGCAGTAGAAAGAATTTAGGAAATAAAAGAATACCTTGGTGCTATTCCTTTTACAGTCACATGACAAGGTGACACTTTTACTCCTGTGCTATGAGTAGAAGACATGCAGTACCTGAATTTCTAGCTCTATATATTACTTCTCCTGGCAGCCACAGCCTATTAGCTTTAATCCAAAAAATAAAAGGACATTTCTCACAGCATCTGCCCCTCTGTCCAGCAGCCCAATGGGAGTGCTTCCTCCCTCCCATCTGGGGTAAGATGGGGGCTCACATGTGGCCTGATGGTGCAGTTTGTGTACTCAGTCCCTAAAAGATTCACCATCATTGGGCTAGGCAAGTAAAGTGACTTGCCCAGGGTCACACAGCTAGGAAGTATCTAAGTCAGATTTGAACCTAAGACTTCCCGTCTCTAGGCTGGCTCTCTGTCCACTGAACCATCTCAGCTGTCCCAAAACAGAAAATCCTTTACTTGGAAACATTCTCTGATTTGTGGTGATACTAAGGTACCTGAGGTACAAGGAAAAGTTAAAAGATTTGTCCATGGCCACAGAGTTGTTGTGATGACAAAACCTCTAGCCACACTGTTGCCTCTTAATTCTAATATTACTCCAGAATAAAGTCTCAACCACCACTACCTACAAAGGAAAAAAGTTACCATAAGCCTTACCTCATCACTGGTGAGTTTCTTTGCTTTAAGTAAACGTTGTGCTCTGTCATCATCTGATCCTTCATCACTATCAGAAGAATAAATTCTAGCTCGTTCCTCTGAAAACAAAAGTGAAATCATTTAAAAGTGTGTAATTAGAATTGGCTTCCCAGGACTTCAACTCCCAGCATCCTACTTTCCTTGTTACGTTATTTGCTAACATAGGGAGGATGTAAGTTTTGTGTAGCCCCACTTCTCTCTCTCTTTCCCTTGATCGCAAGTGGCAGAAGCAGACAGGAGACGTTACTCACATGGGTTTACTTTTGGTAAGATAATTAGGTTTGAACTTGTATCACTTTTAGGTTTTTTTTCCTACTTCAAGTGATTATTAATAAACTTTATAATTGTAATACCTGGAGTTATGGCATATTAATTATAATCTTATATTATGGTGACCAGAAGTCTAAAGTTTAGAACCCCAGAAATATGACCAAAGGAATCTAGATGGATTGTGATACTCAGGAGGGGAAGGAACCTTAAAGAGTCTGGAGGTGAATTTTTTAGCTTCTCAGACTCCATTGCTAACTGTTTCAGTTTCTTCCCCTCCAAATAGTGAAGAAGCCTCTGTAACAGCTATCAGAATTGGAGAAAAGGACTTCTGAATTGATTGCTCACATCTGTCACATATATTATATTTGCTGATTGTCTGATTTAAGATATAATTTTGTTTTTAAGTTCATATATTAATCCAATATATACTATTCTGTTACCCTGTGTCATTTTCAGCAACTGTGTTTTGACTATTTAGCTATATATTCTGTTACATTATCTTTATTTGTACCTCCCCTATGACTGGACTGGAAAAAATACCATTGTAAAAGCCCATAGTCTCCTTGGATAAACCCTTTCCATGGCTAGGCCATAAGTCCTTATGGATACTGGGTTTGTCACCAGATCCGTCGAGGTCACATATTGCCTATAAAGCCTTTTGTGCCTTTTTGCCTTTGTTAATTGTCATAGATGATGATGGATGGACTCCATCAAACTGCTTAAAACCTGTATACAACCTTTGGAGAATTTAAACCTAAAGATTTTAAGGGATCTTCACATGTGATTTTTCAAGATATCTAGGAGCACCACTACTTCAGATTGGTCATTTGCCTGCCTTTGAGTTATTTGTAACAAAAGATCCATTTAGTAGTTGAAGTGAAATACAATAGTCTCATACAGGAGGTAGGAAGGTTTTCCTAGGGGGCATGGTACCTCTGGATGGCTCCTGAGAGGAAGAATTTCCCAGGTAGCCTACTGGCTTCTGGATGGTTTTTATATTTGTACTCTTCAGCTTACTCTACCCTTCCACCAAAATCATCTAGATTCTTGGTGACATTTTAGACCCAAAAGGTTTTCATTGGCAGTACAGAGGTTTATGTTTTTCTGGGTACTCCCACCAAATTTTGGAATGATGGCAATAATAGGCTTTGTTAGAAATATCTGTACCCGTTTGAGAGATTGGCTAGATCTGGAGAACTTGTGACAAGTATCCATGAGCTTCAAAGGTTGTATTTTTTTTGTTTTTTAAATGTCACACAGTAACTCATGTGAATTTTAATGATAGCGAGTTTGTTTTGCTATTATCATTAAATGGGCTCTCGTGGTTTGGGGGATTTTGGCACTTCTTGAATGTCCATTGGTGGTTGCACTACTGTTATTTATTTTATTTTATGCATGTATGTATTTATTTATTTAGCCCTTACCTTCCATCTTGGATACTGTGTATTGGCTCCAAGGCAAAAGAGTGGCAAGGGTTAGGCAATGGGGGTTAAGTGACTTACCCAGGATCACACAGCTAGGAAGTGTCTAAGGCCAGATTTGAACCCAGGACCTCCTGTCTCTAAGGTCTGGCTCTCAATCCACTGAGCCACCCAGGTGCCCTCTACTGTTTTTTATAAAACTGTTACCTGGTAAGAAATTATGTACACTCACACTGTGGTTCATGGCCAAGTCAAAAAGGAAATGGATCTCATGTTGAGGTGAGAAACTTTTGTATTGTGTCTCACCTTGGGCAAACACAGTGTGTCACTAATTGTGAACTATATTTTTTGATTTTTAAAAATTTTATTATTGCTTTTGTTTGCATGTACAATAGAGTATTTGAGTTTTCTTTTTTCTCTCATTTTTTTGTACTTGAAGTACGTTACCAGTATTAATGGTTTTTTGATTTTGCACTAATATAAGTTTACAATATCCATTAGCCCTAATATTAATGCATAGCCAAAAGCTTTAGACTATGGAAGCCTGTCATTGATAGTTAAATCTTATGGGACTTTGATTAATGATTCCAGGAGGTGGGATCACAAAAGAACCATTATACAGGGCCAAAAAACACAAGGTCAAGGAGACCAACCAATCCCAATGGAATTAATGAGAATCTGCGCCAAGACGGAGAATTGGGGTTCAAGGAAGCAGTTGTTTGACATCAGACGAAGGATTTCCTTGTGCCAGATTCAAAGTACCTCAGTCTAGCGGCCATTTTGACTCCCCTATCTCGAAGAGTGAAGGTAAAATCAGACCAGGGAATGATATTTCCCATTTGCTGCAAAAATCTAGTCCCTTTTCTGCCTTTCATAGTGTAGCAATTTTCTGGTTGCAATGTCCTGGTTGCTGATTGGGTAAGTGCATATTGCTGCAATGGTCCTACAGTCTGGTGGGGCATAAATCACTTTACTAGACCCTGATTCAAGGACCTCTTATGGGCTTATTCTTGCTTACTCAGAATTTTTATATACTATTTAATTATTATTTTCTTCTTTTCTTCTGTTTTTTTTTAATGTTTTAAACTTCCTTTTGACAATTGATTCACATACCTCATAACTCTGCCATGTATCCCTGGGTGATCCATGTGTTGGTCAACACCCTCCTCAGGGGGACTTTATAACTGTTTTGTAATTTTAGGTTTATAAAATTTTTTCTTGTTTGAGAGTAATTTTAGGGTAAGAAACTTGTTACTTTCCTGAACCTAGAAAGTGAACTATTTGGAGAAGGTGCCATGGAGATACCTGTTGAAACCTCACACTGCACCAAAAGATCCAGAATGAACTTGGGGATGCAGTGATATTGAACTGTGGGGGATTGAACACATGTATTTTAAATGTACACTCTTATGCCAAAGGGGATTGCCCCTAATTGGCTTTTTGTCAATGTACCTAGCAATCATTAGTTTTATTCTCTTTTATTTCCTTTTTATCCCCAAGTTATTGTAATTTCCCCTTAGAAAGTACAATATTGTATGTCCCTCTGGTTCAAAACCTTTAGAGATATATGTTGATTATGTGTACTTATTCTATGGGGAAACTAGGCATGTAAATCTGGGAGATTTCTACATGCTCATTTTCCAAGGGAATCACAGAGGGATTGTGTAATTAGAATTGGCTCCCTAGGACTTAAATTCCCAGCATCCCACTTTCATTCTTATATTACATGCTAATGTAGGAAGATATATTTTCTGTAGCCCCACTTCTCTCTCTCTTTCCCCTGATTGCAGTGGCAGAAGCGGGCAGGAGAAGTTACTCACATGGGTTTACTTTGAACTTCTATTTTTTTTCTACTTCAAGTGATTATTAATAAACTTTATAAATATAATACTTGGAGCTATTGCATATTAATTTAAATCTTAAAAAACACATGTTTGATCTTGGAAGGGAAAGCTAGAAAAAGTTGATCTGAGAAAGATTTGGAGGTTTTAGTGGACACACTCAATGAGTCAATTTTGTAATAAGGCATCTCCAAAATGTGCTCATAAAATCTTGGACTGCTTTGAGAAGCAGAGCATCGAGGAATAAGAGGGCATTAATTACTCTGTACTCTGCCTTGGCCAGACTGTATCTGCAATGTGGTGCTCAGTTTTATATTTCAGTATACTGTATTTCATTTTACAGAAAAAATGGGTCCCTAAACAAGAGCCTAAAGTGAGCTATACAGAAAGATATTTATGGGTATATTTTTAAAGAGAAGGTGCACAATTCATTAAAGCAAAAGCTCTTTTAGGAAGGACATTGATAAAACTATGAAAATTAAAATTAACTCTCCCATGATTATAATCATGGATTATAAGATTAAAATTGTAACCACTGCCTATTTTTAGATTTAATCACCAAAAGTGTAAACACCCTACTTAAAAGTTGAGTATGGAGATCTGCCCATTTTTAGATCTAATCACCAAAGTGTAAACATCTCATTTAATCATTAAGTGGGAGGTCCATGACCAACGTGTGCAATAGTGGGTGACGAAATCAGAATTAAACTAACTGCCTCAGGACAGTCTTAAAGCAAAGCTTCAACTGTGATTGGTAGACATAAAATTAGGGGAAGACAACAGAAAGTGACACAAAAGAAGCATCTTAGGAGCTGTCACTTCCTGTGAGAGATAGTTCTTCATTTTTTGGAAGTGGAGCCTGGAAACAATTCAGAGTGGAGTGGAATGAGACCCTGTCCCTGTTAAGGCTGTTCTAAAATCTCCTCCTTTGAACTAACACATGGTGAGTGAAAAGCTGACTCAACCGCTAGATTTTCTGAAAAAATTAACCTCAAAACTGAACAGAATGCAGAGGACAGTGGCCACTAAGGTGAAGGCGTTTCAGTTGGTGCCAGAGTATCCAATGAAAAATTATCCCTGAAGCAAAGAAGAATTAAGTAGGAAATGGCTGCTTTCCAGTTGAAGAGACATGGAAGGTGAATTAGACTTGTTCTGGTTGAACTGAAGACCAAGGAGGTAAATTGCTTGGGGGAGGGAATTCCAAAGATACAAATTTAAACTTGATATGAATAAAAAATTTCCGAATTATTGCTGTTATCCGAAAGTGAGAAAGACTGTTTTGGTGGTAGTAGTTCTCCCAAACTATAGAGAATTTGGAACTGAGGAAAAAATTTAAGTTTGCGTATTAAAATTAAATAAAAAGAAAAACCAACAGTTAATAACATATTCTTGATGTCCATGAAGAATTGAATGGCAATATACATGAAAAAAAGTTTTCCTCAAAGGCTATTAAACTTTCTATTCTCTCATCCTGTTGTTCCTTCCCACTTCAGTTCTCTTTTAACTGGTCACAAAATAGATCTTAGTTCTCTAGTCTACATTTTTTAGTATTAGCTAGATGTACTAGGTTTCATACTCCTTATTCTTAATCTAAAAATCAGAAAAGTTGAATATTTCATTTCTCTCACAAAAAATCACAAATGATTGTTTTTTTTTTTAATTTCACTGTGATTACTGTATTTCACTTTACAGGAAAAAAAGGGTCCTTAAAAACAAGAGCCTAAAATGAGCTATATAGAGACATATTTATGTGTACATTTTTAAAGAGAAGGAGCACAATTCATTAAAGCAATAGCAGCCTGTGTGAAGCTACATGCAGGGTTATGGGTGAGAGCTGAACCCATCAAAACTATCGTATGGAGGGCAAGGGAAAAACAGGGGAGAAGTATATGGATAAAAAAACAGTAATCTTGTAGAAAGAAAGGGGAGCTACAAGTAATAAAGAGGTGAAGGAAGAGGTAAAGATTTATTACTTTTTAAAGTAAGTTAGAATCTGATTTGATTCAGCTTCTTTTACTTCAGAATCACAGAGGAATAAAAATAAAAAATCACTACTTTTCAAAATGGAACCTAGTCCATGAATGCATTTTAATTTAAAATCCAAGATTTTTGATTTTTTGTTTGAGATTGTATTTTTATATATTTTTATAAAAATCCAAAAATCCAAAAACCCACACTACATCAAGAAGATCAAGAATGAACTTTGGGTGTGGTTGATTGAACTGATGTTTGATTCAACATTTACTGTAAATGCACACATTATTGCCAAAGGGACTGCCCCTAATTTGGCTTTCTGTCAATGCGCCTAGCAAAACATTGTTTTTGCTTTCTTTCTTTTCTATTCCTCCCTAACTACTCAAATTTCCTCTTAGGAAATTGAATATTGTATGAATCTGTAGTTAGAAGTGCATTTAGGACTACAAGATGATTATGTTAAATGATCAACGGGGAGACTAGTCTCCCAATGATCATCAGGGGGGATTGTGAATCTTAAAGCTGCTCAAACTTTACCTTAAAACATTTGGTTTAGGCTATTCCCCATTTAAACAATAGAGGTACTTAGGAATGTATGTGAGAACTTTAAAATTACTCCACCCATACTTAGGCATACTTTAGGGGAGGATAAAGTTGTAAAACTCCTTACTGAACAATGAAAAAGTCCCCAACTCATACTTTTAGTGAGGCCAAGCCCTTAAGCTAGGTCTATTTTTAGATCTAATACAAAAAGGTGCTAAATACCTGTGAAGGTCAAATTAATCACTAAAAGGTCAGGCAACTTTCAAGGGACAACCTTAACAAAAGAGATGTGAAGTTTTAGTCTACCCAGAGAAGTTGTGAACTAAAGAAGATGTGAATTAAGAATGGTCAGTACTGTGAAAACGTCTACTGTGATTTTGGTAGATGTGAAAACTTAGGGGAGGTGACATAGGAGAAAATTGTCTTTAAAAGAGGTGAGAAGGCCTCTGAACTGAGTCAGCTTTTGATACCTGAATTGGAGGGGCTCTCTCTCAGTGGCTGAACTTAGTTCAGCTTCCTGAGCTAAACTGGAGGGTCTCTCTGAACACTAGAGTTTTGCTTAGAAGGATCTTGTGGTGAGTAATTAAAGACTAAGTTTTCTCTCTTAAGGAGAAAGACCTAGGCCATTGGCCTAGGCCCAACCCCTTTTCCTATTATTTCATCTTACTCTGTTTCTCTCCCTTTCTTTAATTCCTTAATTTGTATTAATTAAAATCTCCATAAAACCCAGCTGACTTGGGTATTTCATATTTGGGAATTAATTCCCATGGCGACCACTTATTTTTGATATAAATCAAGACACAAAAAATTATTTTCACAGTTTATGGAAACCACTCTTTTGTCTGTAACATGAAAAGGGTACACATGTGATTTCCCCAAGTCAACAAGCATTTATGAAGTTCCAATGAGCCATGCCCTGTGCTAAACCCTGGGGGTGGGTGGTTGGGCGGGGGGAGGTGGGTGGGTACAAAGAACAACAAAAACCAGTCCCTGCTCTCCAGGAACTCAATATACAAATAACTGAGTACAGACAGACAGACAAGATCAGATGGGACAAAGGCCCCAAGGTTAGGGAGGCCCAGAAAAGGTTTACAGAAGGTGTGACGTTAGTTGCTACAAAGGAAGTCTGGTGAAGGTGAGGGAAGAGCATTCTAGGCACAGACAGCCCATGAAAATGCCCTGAGGCAAAGAGAGGGAGACCTTGCTTGAGGAATAACAAGCACAGGAGTGTGACTGGATCCCAGAGTGAAGGAAGAGCAAGATATAAGAATGCTGGAAACACAGGAGAAGGCAAGGCTATGAAGAGCTTTCAAAGCCAAAAAGGATCTTCTATTTGATCATGGAAGTGATGAAAGGCCACTGAAGTTACTGGATGAGGGAGGGTCATGTCAGACCCACCCTTATGAAGATCACTGACAGCTGAGTGAAGGGTGAAATGGAGTGAGGAGAGACTTGAGAAAAAGAGATCAACCAGAAGGCTATGCATCTGTCTGGTCATGAGGCCATGAAGGCCCTTCTCATCATCTCTCAAAAGGGCAATGACAGAGGAAAGAAAAGGAAGTATATAGAACTTCCTAAGAAAAAATCCCCAGGGCCTGATGGATTCACCTGTGAATTCTATCAAACATTCAGAGAACAGTTAACCCCAATACTATACAAACTATTTGACATAATAAGCAAAGAGGGAGTTCTACCAAACTCCTTTTACGACACAAACATGGTACTGATTCCAAAACCAGGCAGGTCAAAAACAGAGAAAGAAAACTATAGACCAATCTCCCTAATGAATATAGATGCAAAAATTTTAAATAGGATACTAGCAAAAAGACTCCAGCAAGTGATCAGAAGGATCATTCACCATGATCAAGTAGGATTCATACCAGGGATGCAGGGCTGGTTCAACATTAGGAAAACCATCCACATAATTGACCACATCAACAAGCAAACTAGCAAGAACCACATGATTATCTCAATAGATGCAGAAAAAGCCTTTGATAAAATACAACACCCATTCCTATTAAAAACACTAGAAAGCATAGGAATAGAAGGGTCATTCCTAAAAATAATAAACAGTATATATCTAAAACCAACAGCTAATATCATCTGCAATGGGGATAAACTAGATGCATTCCCAATAAGATCAGGAGTGAAACAAGGATGCCCATTATCACCTCTACTATTTGACATTGTACTAGAAACACTAGCAGTAGCAATTAGAGAAGATAAAGAAATTGAAGGTATCAGAATAGGCAAGGAGGAGACCAAGTTATCACTCTTTGCGGATGACATGATGGTCTACTTAAAGAATCCTAGAGATTCAACCAAAAAGCTAATTGAAATAATCAACAACTTTAGCAAAGTTGCAGGATACAAAATAAACCCACATAAATCATCAGCTTTTCTATATATCTCCAACACAGCTCAGCAGCAAGAACTAGAAAGAGAAATCCCATTCAAAATCACCTTAGACAAAATAAAATACCTAGGAATCTATCTCCCAAGACAAACACAGGAACTATATGAACACAACTACAAAACACTCGCCACACAACTAAAACTAGACTTGAACAATTGGAAAAACATTAACTGCTCATGGATAGGACGAGCCAATATAATAAAAATGACCATCCTACCCAAACTTATTTATCTATTTAGTGCCATACCCATTGAACTACCAAAATACTTCTTCACTGATTTAGAAAAAACCATAACAAAGTTCATTTGGAAGAACAAAAGATCAAGGATATCCAGGGAAATAATGAAAAAAAACACATATGATGGGGGCCTTGCAGTCCCAGACCTCAAACTATATTACAAAGCAGCAGTCATCAAAACAATTTGGTACTGGCTAAGAAACAGAAAGGAAGATCAGTGGAATAGACTGGGGGAAAACGACCTCAGCAAGACAGTATACGATAAACCCAAAGATCCCAGCTTTTGGGACAAAAATCCACTATTCGATAAAAACTGCTGGGAAAATTGGAAGACAGTGTGGGAGAGACTAGGAATAGATCAACACCTCACACCCTACACCAAGATAAATTCAAAATGGGTGAGTGACTTAAACATAAAGAAGGAAACCATAAGTAAATTGGGTAAACACAGAATAGTATACATGTCAGACCTTTGGGAGGGGAAAGGCTTTAAAACCAAGCAAGATATAGAAAGAATCACAAAATGTAAAATAAATAATTTTGACTACATCAAACTAAAAAGCTTTTGTACAAACAAAACCAATATAACTAAAATCAGAAGGGAAACAACAAATTGGGAAAAAATCTTCATAGAAACCTCTGACAAAGGTTTAATTACTCATATTTATAATGAGCTAAATCAATTGTACAAAAAATCAAGCCATTCTCCAATTGATAAATGGGCAAGGGAAATGGATAGGCAGTTCTCAGATAAAGAAATCAAAACTATTAACAAGCACATGAAGAAGTGTTCTACATCTCTTATAATCAGAGAGATGCAAATCAAAACAACTCTGAGGTATCACCTCACACCTAGCAGATTGGCTAACATAACAGCAAAGGAAAGTAATGAATGCTGGAGGGGATGTGGCAAAGTAGGGACATTAATTCATTGCTGGTGGAGTTGTGAACTGATCCAACCATTTTGGAGGGCAATTTGGAACTATGCCCAAAGGGCGACAAAAGAATATCTACCCTTTGACCCAGCCATAGCACTGCTGGGTCTGTACCCCAAAGAGATAATGGACACAAAGACTTGTACAAAAATATTCATAGCTGCGCTCTTTGTGGTGGCCCAAAACTGGAAAACGAGGGGATGCCCATCAATTGGGGAATGGCTGAACAAACTGTGGTATATGTTGGTGATGGAATACTATTGTGCTCAAAGGAATAATAAAGTGGAGGGATTCCATGGAGACTGGAACAACCTCCAGGAAGTGATGCAGAGCGAGAGGAGCAGAACCAGGAGAACATTGTACACAGAGACTAATACACTGTGGTATAATCGAACGTAATGGACTTCTCCATTAGTGGCGGTGTAATGTCCCTGAACAACTTGCAGGGATCCAGGAGAAAAAAACACCATTCATAAGCAAAGGATAAACTATGGGAGTGGAAACACCGAGAAAAAGCAACTGCCTGAATACAGAGGTTGAGGGGACATGACAGAGGATAGACTTTAAATGAACACTCTAATGCAAATACTATCAACAAAGCAATGGGTTCAAATCAAGAAAACATCTAATGCCCAGTGGACTTACGCGTCGGCTATGGGGGGTGGGGGGGAGGAAAAGAAAATGATCTATGTCTTTAACGAATAATGCTTGGAAATGATCAAATAAAATATATTTAAAAAAAAGAAAGAATGCAAAAAAAAAAAAAAGATTAAAAAAAAAAAAAAAAAGAAAAGGAAGTATATGAAAGATGTCAGGCAAGTAAAAACAAGAAGACTTGGCAACAGATTGAAAAAGGCAAGCGGGAGAAAAGAGTTGAGGATGACATCTAAGTGGGAAACCTGGCTGACCAGAATTGGCAAGAAATTTTGGAATACGGGAAAGTTTGGAAGAGAAAATAGGTTCAGTTTTAGACACATTAAATTTAAGATGTCTATGGGATATGTGGTTCAAGATATCCAATAGGCAGACAGAAATGTAAGCCTGGAGGTCAGGTCAGGCAAGACAATGGGGCAAGCAGATCTGTAAATCATCTTCCTAGACATGGTTGCTCCCACTCCTCACAAATTTACTTCCTATCAAGTACTTATCAGTGGATAAGCTATTTCTCTCCAGTAGAATAAAAAACTTTTTCCATCTTGTATTTGTATTCCAAGTGCCTAGCACTGTGCTTGACATGCAGCAGACTTAAAGAATACTTACTGAATTAAGTAGAAAGAAAAGTTGTTGCCATTAAAAAAAAAGTTCCTAATTATCCTACTACATGCTTATTTTAAAGTCTGGTTATGGTTTGTTCCCTGAAGAACTTTTTGGGCCTCAAGATAAAATGTTCATTAATCCTTGAAAAAGATATGATTTTCCATGGCGTGGGGATTCAAATTACATAGTGTGCAAGTTAAAATGCCAAAATTTAATTTCAATTAAAATTTCAATTCATTTAGTTTTATCTAAAACATCTAAAACTCACCTCTTATGCCACCTTTATATCTGTTTTTAATAGCTGCCAGGCTAATTGACTCTTCTCCCTCATCTTCTTCATCATAACGATCTGGTTCTAAATAGTTTGCGCTAAGTCCTCGCTGATGTTGTTTCTCTCGCATTCTTCGCTGCTGAGACTCTCTACGAATGGAAGCTCTTAACCGTTCCTCCTCTTTCTGTCAAGGAAATCAAATATCATTAGTTGACTAAATACATTACAAATAATGAGTTTCATTTATTTCTGAGCTCTTAAAAATCCTTTTTTTCCCCCATTATTAAGTAATTTTTTTCTGTTCGTTAAACCAGATATAACGATTATTTTTCTTTAGTCACAGAAGGGAAATGTAAAGAGGTAAGTGAAATATATTACTTATCTAGACTGGAAAGAACCTACACAGCAATATTCTTCAGGAATTCTTTGGCAGGTACAGATTCCTCCAAGTTATGGCGATGAGTCCAGTAAAGATAACAACATGCAAAAGATTCCCTAAGCTTACTCCTTGAAGCAGAAAAGGTCATTTTAGCCATCCTGGAGCATCAGATGAACTGTTATGAGATTTATTTATCTAGAAACTACAAACTGATCATAAGTCTGGGCCCTTCAATTCACATGTCATTCCAGCTAATGGCCACTAGTAATGGGAAACACAGGTAGGTATCTAATTAGAATATGAAGCTTTATTTTCACTTCATTAATTAGTTGTAATGATTGAATTCCTAAGAACTAAGAGATATGTACAGGTGTCTTATTCTCCATAGCACTTCCCTTCCTTTTTCAACTAGTGGGAGCCAGTTTATGTAAGTACAAATCCATTATTACACTAAAGTCTATGCAATATATATATATATATTTTTTTTTTTTTAATTAAGCAGAATTTAGTTGTACTAAAAACCATCTTAAAAAATATACCCTAATTTCAAGACTTGGAGACAAATTAGATAATTTCCAGCTTAACTATAAAAATCCCTACCAAAGCTACTCTGAAAAATAAGGGAAAGAGGAACAAGCTAGATGGCTTGGTAGAGAGAGTGCCAGGCCTAGAAATAGGAGGACTTGCATTCAAATATGACCTCAGACAATTATATGTGATCACTTATCCTCTTTTGTCAACCCTTGTCTTTCCTGTCTAAGACAGGAAGTAAAGGTTTAAAAAAAAAATAAACAAGGAAAAGGAACTCCCAAGACAATCATATGCCATTTACTTTTAAGGAGATCTCTACCATTACTCCTGCATGGATTCTATCCTCTTTTCAGAAGGTTACATAGAAAACTCGAGATTTTATGGCCAATTCTAGATAAGGAAAACTATGGATTTGCATGTTGATTTCATAATCACACTATGGCAATATCTGGCTTGGCTGAACCTGCCTCTGAGGACAAAGTAGGAGGGTTTAACAAAAAGGCAGGTATCCAAGAGAATAAAAATGACAAAGTTGGCAGAGGGAGACAGAACCAGCAAACTAAGCTGACAATGAGACTGGAGGCAGGGTGCCATTGCACCTGGATGAATCCTCCCTCTTCTTTTTCCTGTAAAACTCTTTCCCAAAAAAGGGACACTCTATAGAAAACATAGCTGAGAAATAAATGACAAACCTGACAGAGTAAGAAAGAAGACAATGTTTGTGACACTGTATTCTGCTTGTCAGAAAAGATAAGCTAGCAGCACAATAACTCTGTCTTTTAGGGGTATCTTGTCAGACAATTTGTGCACCCATTTATGAATTCTACAAATTTGGAATTCTGAAAAGCATACCATCATAAATTAATCTAATACATTCCAATCACCAACTAATTAGTGTTGATCTAGCCATAATTCCATCTATGGTCTCCATTCTATCTTATCCAATATCTAATGAGACTCTCTACCATTATTTAATTTATCGGTATCTTTTGATTTTTATATCACCTTCATTTCCAACCACTTCTCACTTATATAACACATACAAAACAACCAGGAAGTCATCCCTAGTCACAAAGATTTTTAAAGCAGTTTAGCAAAATAAATCCACACTGCAACAATGTGACCATTCCGCAGATTCCTCACACAAAGTAACCCATCTCTGATAGAATACGCAAAAATCTACCCCACCCAAAGTCTCCCCTCTGCAATGAAAAAAAGGAGCATTTTCTTAATTTCTTCCAATTTTCTCAATTCTTCAACCCTTTTGATCTGACTTTATAAGCAGGTGCCAAAGTGATCTAAATGGCTATGGCTATTAAAATGTCTTTTCAACCGCATCATAAAATATGCAACTGAATAACTGCTGATATTACCTAGGCAAAAACCCGAATCAAACTTTTTTTTTTTAAGTAACTGGAGCTCTACTTTGCTACTTTTTGTCATTATTGCCACTCTTTCCATGCTTAGGGATTTCTGATCATATGAGTAGACAATTATGACATCAGCCAGCTAAAGAGAAAGTAAATAAAAATACTTATTTAATGAATCTTTATTCATGGGAAAAACCTAAGGCAAGAAGTACCTTAATCATTTCGGTACGCTGACATTCTGGATCACGACCAGCCATGGGTAAGATTCTAATTTTCTGTGTCTTTGAACATCTATCAGCAAGTGACAAGGTCATCTTCCTATGTGTGGCACTGTCTGTAGAATGAGGTCTGTCAGAAAATGAGCAAAAATGTATTACTACTTAATAAATGTGTCTAAAAGCTAATCACCAATATTCATTATATGAACATTAACATATTTGTAAAAATTAACAAACTGCAAAATACATACCATTCCATAAGTTTGAATAAAGAAGTAGTTTTTAAACTTTTTTTATTGCTTAGTATATTCATAAATTTCTAAATCTGTCCTGGCCCTGAGAGTGGGGGAAGAGAGGAAGAACTTCTGTTCTATATGCCCTAATGACAACTGATTAGAGGAAGTAAAGTGGAGGGATTTCTGGAAAGGGAGGCATGAAATAGTTGTTGTTTTTTTAAGTGTACACAACTATGATAATCAAGATGAAGAAAAGATTGAAAAATAACAAAAATGGCTCAGATGCTAGAGGACTGAGATAACAAAGTACAGATTATCTCTGTAAGACACATTAAGAAAAGCATTTCAGAAGTCCTAAGAAATTAATTGTAAAGTTCTAAAAGGTCTGGTTAAGACAGCATGATATAGTAAAAAAGAACAAAAAGACTGGAACCAGAAACCTCAGTTGGAACCGCAGCTGTACAGTCACTTGCATGACAACCACAGACAACTCAATCCCACTCAGACTTAATTGTCTATTCAAAAATTCAGCAATTCATTAAGCTCCTACCATGTGGGACACACTGTGTTAAGCACATAGTATTGAAAAAATTTTAAAAGGCAGACCCAATAGTCAAGGAAAACACATTCAATATATAAGCTTTCTAAGGCATGGCAACTTATTTGGCAACTGACGAAATGAATAGGAGCAAAGTCAAAGATGAAGCTAAAGTTTTAAGCCTAATGATGAGTAGAATATAATTATAAACATGCTATTAATAATATAATGACATAATATTATACTAGCTACCGAACAGAGTGACAGAGAGCCAAGTTTTGTAACCAGGAAGATCTGGGTTTCAGTTCCTACTCTGATACAAGTTGGCTACAAGCACAAAATAAGTTGTATAAGAGTTGCCCATCTGTACTGCTGGAGGAAGTTCCTTAATGAGGTATTATAATACCAAAGAAGTCATAGATTTGGATTAAATCAATAAAAAGCAACAATAAAAGCTGACATTTACATATCATTACATGGCATTTTAATGTTTATAGGATGCTTAGAATATGATATCTTTTGATCTCCATGCCAAACCTGAGGTGGTAGATTACTGTCCCTGTTTAATGAGGAAATAGACTCAGAGAGGTACAGTGATTTGCCTATGATTCCACAGCTATTAAGTTCATTTTAATAACTGAGGAGGAGGGGCCACTTTGGGAGTCAAGATGATGAATTCATATAGGGTTTACTTCAGAATTCAAGGTATCAGTAGAACACTGAAATGGAGATGTCCAAAAGTCATCTGGGAGATTTAGAATTGGAGTTCAAGAATAGAAACTGAGGCTAGATATAAATAAGGGTCAGAATAAATGGTAAGATTTGGAGGTCCCTTTTAATAATACAGGAAGCCAATGATCCAGTGAAGGAAATCAGATAAATAAGAGAAAAACAAGGAAAGCCAAGTCAAGTGAATTTCTAGAAGGCTACAATGATCACTAGTATTCAAAAGCTACATAAATGTCAAAGAGAATGAGGCCAGAGAAAGAATCTTTGGACTTGGCAATTAGGTCATTAGCGATTTGGGACAGAATTCTTTTAGTAAAAGAATGAGATTCAAAGCCAGAAAGGAAACAATTTAGGACAAAGAAAATAAGATAGCCTAGACCAGAGATGTCCACTTAATTGGAAAATAACTTAACAAAGTAAATATACAATACAAATAGATAATATTAATTTGTGTTTTTTAGGCCAAGATAGGTCAGCAAGAATCCATTTTTATTTGAGTTTGACACCAATGATATAGACTACTCCTTCTGGATCTATAAAGGTGAAGGTGAGGAAAAGTATAGGACAATGGTTTGAAGAGATGCCAGGAAATGGTTAAAAGGACAGAAAATATCTGAGAATGTTTGTAGGAAGAAGGGAAGGGGGTGGATGATTAAAAGGATAAACTTACATAGGGGAGAGAATTGAACTATATCACATTTATCAGGTTTAATATTCTATCATCCGTTATATTATTTCATGACCCTAGGCAAACTTGTTAGCCATGATACACAAATAAGGTCTTCATATTATATCTGAGTAACTCAACAAAAAGGAAAAGAAATACTATGCAAAGTATTATTATCCTTCTATGCAAGCTAAACAAGCTTCCACACACCTTAAGGTACTATATAACAAATATTAGTTATTAATGTCACAAGAATTCCTTTTCCCAATATATTTTACCCTATCATAGTCCTGTCAGGCAGCTGATGCTACAACTAATATAAATGAACATTAAGAATAAGGGATAGGGACTAGACCTGTGAATTCAATGAAATAAGAGAACTTTCCCCAACACAATTTAGCATTTTCCCTGAAACCTAGAGTCTTAGAGAATTGCCTAGAGTGGAGGTATCAGTACCAACCAGATTAAAATATAATGAGAAATATTTAGCAAACAAAAAGAAAATACAATTGAATTCTCCATCATTGATCTAATGTACATTTGACAGATCTGAGGCTATACAATTTTTTATCTTTCTCGACAATCTGCAATATCTCTGCCCATGTTTCTTAATGCCAGCCTTTCTTCTCCTTACCATAAAATATGGAAAGGAATGGAATAGGCCTTTATAGAATGCATATTATGTACCAGGCACACAAAAGGAACGTGCTATGTTATACATACATGTCCTCTCTTCTCTCTTTCCTTTTATTAAGGATTTTTGTGTATGGTTTTTGAGTCAAAGCATGAAGCACATTTTGCTCAGGTGGCTAATGTGCCACAGGATGAGTGGAGGTGAAGGTTAAATACTGTCAAAGGAAAAAACTACAAAGAGCTTAGCTTTTGCATAGCTCTCCTCTCACCAAATACAATGTAAATAATTGTCAAGTTATTTATTAGCGATCAAGCAACCAAAGGAAGCACCTATGAACAGTAGTATTCATTATGTAACAATATAACTGGGTCAGCAGTATACTGCTATGGGCCATCTGCCAGAATAAGGATTGTGTTATATAAAGGACCTGTACATAGTTAGTGGGTATATTTTGTAAAAGCTCACTGAATATAATGTCCAGGACCTGCAGAGTGTCTTATACCTAACAGGTGCATAAGAAATCTTTATTGAATTGAGTTGTTGAATTAAGAAAAGCCACTAGTTATCCTATATATTCCTCCAGAAACAGTGCTAGGTACTGAGAAAACTCTCATGATGATCATATCCTGTCAGGAGGGTCAGCACGTACATAAATGCAAAAACATAAGAGATAAATAAAAGTCCATTTAGGGAGAAAAGAGACTAATGGTTGCAGTGAACAGAAAGGGCCTCATTTATTAGAAAGTGGCACTTAAACTGATTGCTGAAGGAAGGGAAGGATTCTAAAAGGCAGAAGTAAGAAGGGAATGTACTCCAGGCATGAAAGATAATCTGTGCAAAGACACAGATGGAAGACACAGTGTTGTGTAGGAGGAACAACAGGACCAGTCTGGCTAAATTTGAGAGTGTATGAAGTGAAGTAATGCACAATAAGTCCTTTACACACCAAACAGAGAAATTTGTATTTAATCCTCAAATTCAGTGAAATTTATTAAGTAAGAGGACAACAAGGTCAGACCTGTGCTTTAGGAATATCACTTCTGCAGCTTTATAGAGGCTAAACTGGAATGAACAACTAACTTGAAGCAAAGAAACCAATTAGGAGACTATTATAAGAGTCCAGGCAACAGGTAATAATAATCTTAACAAGAATCAGAACCATGTGAATAGAGAAGAAGAGACAGAAGCGAGAGTAAAATTGAAAAGAACTGGCAAATAACTAGGTATAGTATAAGGAAGAGGGAAAAGGCATGGATGACTTTGAGTTGCAAACTTGGATGAATATTTAAAACAAACATGTAGTAATAAAAAACAATTTTGAAAATTTATTACATATAGCTACAGAAAGATAAATTAGGAACAATAGATGAAAGTTTCTGTGAGGCAAAGTTCAGTTAAATATTTCAATCAATCAACATGCAATTAAGTGCCTAATATGTCCTGGCCATCATGGTTGGCACTGGAGATAAAAAAATATAATAAATGAAAGTATCTCTATACTCTATAGAAAGAATATGAGAAAATGGGGAAGCATACACACATAAGGATATGTAGACATTAAGTATATTTGCATACATAGATACATATTATATAGAAAGTATATGTCTACAAAGATATACACTTAAGTATATATATGTATATATATATATATAGAGAGAGAGAGAATAAATATGAAGAGAACAAAGCAAACACATATAATGTAGTTAAATAAAAAGTATTTGGAGAGTAAGAACAGTAACAGCTGAGGAGCTCTGGTGTAGAAAGTGGCACTTCAGTTGCCTTTTGAAGAAAGCAAAGAGTTCTATGAAGCAGAGGTGCGGAGAAAATGGTCTGGGGGACACCTAGTACAAAGGGTTGGAGAGAAGAGACAAATGTCAACAGTCAGAAGGCCAGCTTGCTGTGATCACAGACTGTAGGACAAGGGCCCAATTGTGAAGGGCTTCATAGATAAACAGGAGGCAATATTTGTTGCTATAAGTAAGAAGCCTCTGTAGCTGACTGAGTAGAGGGGATCATATGGACAGATGGAACAGAATCACTTTGGCAGCCATGCACACAATGTTCGAAACAGGGAGAATCTTGAAGTCAAGAAACCAATTAGAAAGGTACTATAATAATCTAGGCAAGATATTACTAAACTAAGGTGATAGTTCTGTGAACAGAGTGAAGGGGTAAGATAATTGAGGTGGTAGAAACAATAAGATATGGAAACTGACTGGATAGGAAGGGTGAGAAGAAGTGAGGAATTAAAAAGAAACTCTCATAGTTACAAATGTTAACATATTAGTAATCTGGATATTGAACGAGTCAGACAACATTCTCCCTTCCCAGAAGAGGAAGGCTGGAAGACTACTATCCCTTCAGCAGAAATAAGAAAGTCTGGAAGAGAAAAACATTGAGGGGGAAAAGATAATGAGCTCAGTCTGAATTTGAGATATATCTGGGATATTAAAGTCTGAAATGTCCAATAGGCAATTAGGGATATAGTACTGAAACTTGAAAGAGAGAACAGGACTGGATATATATATATATATATATATATGCATATATATATTTCTACGAATCATCTTCAGAGACAGTTAATCTCACAGGAACTGATAGATTTCCAAGAGTGTAGGGGGGGGAAAGGGATTAGGAAATAGCACTGGGGAACATCTAGTTAGAGGGAGTGATATGGATAATGAGCCAGCAAAGGAGACTAAGGAGTGGTCAGGCAGGTAGGAGAAGAAATAGGAGAAAAAAGTGTCAAGAGAACCCAGAGAGGAAAGAGTGTCCAGGAAAGGGTAGTCAATAGAATCAAATGCAGCAGAGAAGTCAAGAAGGATTAAGACTGAGAAAAAAACCCATCTAATTTGGCAGTTTACAGATTACTGGTACTAAATGAATATTTACCTGAAGGTTAGTTTTGTCTTGAAAACAGCTTGTCCCTGAAGACCGGTGCCTTGTCTTATAAACAGATGATTGTGATCCCCTTGCAATGGTGCTTTGTAGACATCAAAAACTTCATTGCCTAGATGAAGTGACATGCTTAAGAAAGAAAAAATACTGAGCATGTTAGCAATGTGGATATTTAATGAGTCATACAATATTCTTCCTTATTTTTTCATTTAAAACAATAAAAGCACCTGATACTAGAGAATATAAACCTTCCTTCACTTTTTGAATATTCTGCCAGATCAGCTAACAAATTGGTTAATTTTACTTAACTGATTTGGGGGATATATTCAGAAATGAATGTGATATAAAGATAACAGGCACTCTTAAAAATCTTTTTAAAATAACAACTCTAGCAACATATAATTCAGAAAAGAACAAGAATGGAAATAAAATCAGTATGAAAAATTAATCTATTGCTGGGAAATGTACAAAGCTAAAATAAAATCTATCTTTTCAATTAGAACATAATTTAAATCTGAGATTTTCCCAAGACTATTAATAAATAAATAATAGTTTCCAAAAATACTGAGGCAATTAGTGTTATATCAGTAGGTGATCTCTCTCCTCTATCTTTATGTGCTCTGGCCAAAAGGGAAGGTGGCACTTTATTGCCACCATAATTAAAAGTGTATCACAAACTCACCCTCCTCATCAGTTATTTTTACAATGACCTGTGAAAAACTAAAGATCTAGGTGCTGACCAAATTCTTGGTTAAATTTAGCTAAAGTCCCCATTCAAAGATTCCACTCCATCTAACATTTCAGTCTTCTGTATTTCCCTCTGTATTTCAAAACTTTTCTTTCATTTGTTGAAAAACAGAATGTTAATCTCAACTAACCTTCCATCTGACCACTTGACAATTCGAGCATTACTTTCACGAATATCATTTCCTTCTTCATCCCTCCTCATTCGCCACCGAATAGTGTTCTCTACCTGTTTAAAAAAAAATATATAGATAGATACATATACATAGATACACATACATACATACATACAGAGAGAGAGAGAGAGAGAGAGCCAAATTGTTAAAAATTATTGTCCTTGTCTTCCCACCTACCAAATAAAAGCATAATCATAAAGTAGCATAAAGAGTACATGGGTTTGTTGATCAGTAGACATACTTCTGCCATGAACTAATTATAGTTAAATGACCTGAGATAAATAATTTAATCTCTCTTTGCCTTATTTTCTCATTTGCACGAAAACTAATGTGCCATGATTTACCACACAGATTTACTTTGGGTAAAGCTTTCTGTAAATCCTAAATAGATACATAAATTTGTTATCATTCATATTAATAGAAATAGCAGATACACATTGAATCTGTCAATAACAAATGGCAAAAAAAAAATGCTGGCTTGGCAAATGAAGCAAAACTATATTCCCTAATGTTCAATTATCAATCACTAATAAACACATCTGAATAAGAGCTTCCTATATCTAATATAAAGACTACTAACTACATGCAGGTGTTCCTATCACCACCTGGATGGAACACAGCAGCCTTTCTGGGAGGTTCTTTAACTTGTCACTGCCTTTATAAGATAAAATTCTATCAGCCCTTATCATAGGTCCTCTCCTCCTTTTTTTTCCTTCCCCTAAAAATCACAGTAAGCAGGCAATCAAAAAAAAAAAAATCCAAGTAGTGGTAGTTATTCTCATCTTCCTTCCCCACACAAAAAACTTGAAATATATGCACATACTAGTATAAACAAAAAAACCTGACATATTAAACTATGCCTCCACTATGTGAAAAACACTACTGTGGAATTACAAAACGAATTAGGTGGTGGCTTTCACATTAAAAAATGACATAACTAAGCCACTGTTAGCAGGATATGCTCAATTCTTTCTTCATTAAAAGGTACCATATATATGCTACTCCATTTGAAGATATACATATATACATTTAATAATGTAAATAAACGGCACATAGTTAGAAATTGTTGCCAAAGCCTTTCCTGTTAACTGTTTAATTCAGGATCTGCACACATTGTTCCTTTACTCATTGACCAGTTTAATTTTATGGCCACAGAAAGTGTCTGAGTTTTTATGTAGACCTAAATTTAACTGATCTACTTTTTAATGTCAGAGAAATCATTAAAATTTCTTATTTTTCATGACATACCAAAGTTTTGAATTTTTAAAAATTCTGAGTTACACACAGATGTTCAAGACCATACTAAGGTTTAGGATGAAAAAAAATTGGGGGAAGATGTCAATTTAAAAAAAAAAAGTCTGAGGTTTTATGGTCTAACATTAAAAAAACACACAACTATGAAATATCATGAAAAATAGGAAAAGGAAAGAGCAAAAATTAGAGGACAAGGCAAACAGTTGATAGGCCTATCGGAGTAGATCACAGGCAATTAAAACAAGGAAGAGTAGCTATTAAAATAAAGGGAAGAGGGGCAGCTGGGTAGCTCAGTGGATTGAGAGCCAGGCCTAGAGATGGAAGGTCCTAGGTTAAAATCTGGCCTCAGACACTTCCCAGCTGTGTGATCCTGGGCAAGTCACTTAACCCCCATTGCCTAGCCCTTACCACTCTTCTGCCTTGGAACCAATACACAGTATTGATTCTAAGACAGAAGGTAAGGGCTTAAAAAAATGGGAAGAGTTGAAAAAACAATAGGGATTAAGAAAGAGAATCAATATAGCAATGAAATATTATTAATATTTTATAATTTAGAAAACATTATAGACAGACATAAAAATATTCAGTGCTAATAAGAAATTATGTGTTCTCAAGGAAAATAAAAATTAGGGCAAGAGTCAAGAAAGAATTTAAATATCAGTTTGTAATTGCTAGGTATTGGGCAAAAATCCCTTAACCTCTTTTGACCTTCACTTTTTAATCTGAAAAATAGGGATGTTGCTATCTGATTTTATAAACCAAAAGAACACTAATAGACAGAAACATCAATAGAAAGTTATCCTTACATTTTGAGGCCCTTTCTAACAAAGTCCTTTAGGCATTTGAGTATTAAACCCACTTGGGCAAGTTTCAGGATAACTTTGCCCCTAATGAATTCTGCTCTAAAAGAGAATGGTATAACAAGAAGTTGCCCAGTTATGTCAATTCTACCCTGTCAATAACTCTCATGAGTATCTCCTGCTCTTCTAGTAACATGATAGATAGCCTAGTCAAATCCTCATCACCAATGGTCATAGTCTCTCCATATTCTAATCTTTCTTGGTCCTGGCTCCCTTTCTCCTCTAATATACATATGGCCTCATCTGAGCATTTTTGGCCATCAGCCACCTGGCTCCATCAGGCTTCCTATGCTTATCACACATGACCACCCCTTTTGTATTCTCCTTTGCAGGCAAACTAGACTACAAGCTATTTCCTAGAACTCCAGTACGCATTTGTGCAATCTCTCCCCAAAGCATTCCAAAAAGAATAGATCTCTACTCCAGGAGATTCTTCAAATAGCTGCCAAAATGATTTTCCTAAAGCACAGATCTGACCATGTCAGTCCCCTGCTCAATAAACTCCAGTAGTTCCCTATTAACCTCTGAGGCAAAATACTAATTCTTTTATTTGGCTTTTAAAGTATTTCACAACCAGTCCCCCATTTACCTTTCCAGCTTCATCATATATTACTTCACTTTCTACACTCTATAGTTACTCAAATTAATCCTCTTGTTCCTCACACATCACAGCCTCTGTGTCTTTGAACCAACTCCCATATCTGCAATAGCCTCTCTCCCATGCTTCCTTCAAGACTTGGATCAAACACTATTTTCTATGTGAAACTTTTGCTAATCCTCAATCCTCACCAAGTGCTAGTATTCTCCCTTCCTAAACTACCTTGCAATTACTTTCTATTTACTCTATTTGAATATATGTATAGGTACATGTTGTCTTCGTTGGCCAAACATAACATTCCTTATTCCTTGATAGCAGGGACTGCTTCACTTTTGTCATTCTCTACCTCTTAGACCCTTCCTTTAATTTCAAGTCTCAGTTCAGTTGCCAACCCTGTGAAGTTTCCTGACTTCCTCAGTTGTTAATGCTTTCTCTCTTCTTAAATTATTTTATTTACTTCTCTGTGTCCTACCAATAGAAAATAAATAAGCTCCAAGGACTTCTTCATTTTATCTTTATAACCCCAGGATCTGGCACATAGTAGAAAAAAGGGACCTTAAAGATAATGTAGTCTGACTCCTTGATATTATAGTTAAGGAATCTAAGGTTTATAGAGATTAAATGATTTCTTCAAGGTTTCAACTAGCAAATAATAGAGCTAGAATTCAAACTTGGGTATTCTGACACTAAATCCAGCACCTTTTCCACCGAGTGGACTCCAGGATTGAATCTGAAACTTAAGAGTGGCAAAACTCTTCATTGTTCATGTTCCAAATCAGTTTAAGATAATTTGCAAAAATGTAGACACTTTTTAAAAGTTGTGTGTCTAGAAAACACTACAGATTATAGTAGTACAGTTTCAAATAACAGAAGTCTAACCTGATAACCTATTATAAGCTTAAAAATGTCTCCTGTGAGCTAATGCCACCCCATTCTCACATGCTAAATATTCGGTCTTCTAGGTTAAAAGGCTAATCAGCACTTCTTTTTAATTAAAGATTATAAGAGCTACATTAAGATGCCTCAAGTTTTAGTATAGTTTTAGGCTCTCGAGTTTAAGCTTATAGAGCTCTATAGCTTCAAACTACCCTAAGACTTTTGGGACACCCTGTACGGTATTAGATGTAAGTGAGAAGTGAGACCTTAATTAAGGGTTCTTTCATCATGTAATTAAAGGCACTGAGAAAGCGAAGGCTTTAGAAACATGGCACTATCCAAAGTACTATGTATAGGAAACAAAGGTATCTGAACATGACTGTGTATCATCCACAGAATCAAATTCAAATCAGTAACAAACACTGAGCACCTACAATGTGTAAGAAATTGTAAGACTTACCTATTTCAGATAGCTAGCTAGAACACATTCCCTGGGAATGGGTACTGAAGGAAATGTCTATCAACTTATCTATAAGAAAGTCAAGAAACTATTACTGCAAATAAGTGATAACTGGACAGAAAAATATTATCTTCTAGGAAAAGAAATATTTCCTTCAATCAATATCAAAATCAAATCAATAATTATTTATTCTCTTCTGATTTATCTGCTGGATACAGACAATCAAGAAAATCGCCAGTTATTGCATGTCCTACACTTAATGAAAGGGATTCAAAAACTACAAAAAGGGAATACATGATAATACCTTAAGCTTTAACCTGGTTCTACCTTCTTCATCAAGCATCTCTTCATCTTCAAATTCATCTTCATAATACTGGGGATCAAAAGGTCTACAAATGGACAAAAATATCATTTGATGTCAGTCATATTTAGTATGTGATCAATATTATAGGAGAATGCTTAAGTAAAATACATAAAAATGTTTTTAAACATATAGACTAGGTACCTTCAGAAATAATTTAATAGTGTTACTTAAATTATTGTTATATTGTTATATATATTTTGTGCTAATATATATGACGTGAAATAAATTCCATACATAATGATTCAGAATAAATATTCCTTTTTTCCTGGATATTCTTTTTTTCCCCCTATGCCTTCTAGTATATAGACAATAGGTAACAGTAGTTTAATAGTGAAACTGAATTGGAGAAAATCCATCATGTTGAATAACTTGTTTTTAAATAATATTAATACTGTTTTAGTGGTCCAAAAACTAGAGAAGAACTAAATTAGAGTTTCTTAAGTTGATTTATTGTGATATTTATTTTCAGTTTATCTAGTGAACTGTCCTAAACCTTTTTATTTCTCCTTTAGGTCTTACACTTGTCATTAATACTTTCAAAACTATGATATCTAACACATAAGAAATTAGCAAATTATGTGAAATAACAATATATTCAAATTTTAGCACGTCATGTTTAAATTCTTTATTATGCCCACTTTTCCCAGTGTTTCACTAATGCTGACTATTAAACGAAATACTGTATTTAGCTGTGTGAATAGTTCATTTTATGTCTACCTTATCTTCTTCCTCTTATGCGTTTTGAAAGGGACCTAAGCCCTGGGAGACTCCCTCACCCAGGACTCTCTACTACACTTCCTCTGACACCTCCCACTTCCTTTGTCCTTAGTCAGTTTGCTCTCCAGCTACACATCAGAGGTCTAAACAATATGCATTTTGCTTGTATTTTATTTTTATAATGTGGAATATTAGACTAATTCCTATATTTTTAGAGGTATGGGTTTTATTGAGGAGACTCTGAAATATATTATAAAGTCATCAACAAGTGGAACATTTGGAAAAGTTCACTATTAATTGGTAATTTTTTTCTTTTGAACTTTCTATAACAATAACTAACATCTCATGTGATTATATATCTCCTTGTTAAACACTCATTGTCGGCAATCTAAAGAAGAAAAAAGTACTACTTCCATTTGGCTTTATCAAACTAAAATAAACTTTGATAAAGGATAACAGGAATATTATTCTATTAACAGATACTCCTATGAACTTTAGCAACCCCAATATAAAAGGCTGAGAAGTAGCCATTTAACCAAAATTAAAAGATAAACTTAAATAAATTCTGAGCTACTGCTAAAAAATAGTCTTCTCCACAGTCACTTCTAACTTATCTGACAATCAATCAAAGGGCAAAAGGGATAACCCAATCAACCTTTATATGGATCGTCACTGATAGGTACTCCTCTAATTATATAGCTCCATTCTTAATTCCCTTGGCTAAATGCATGATGAGTTGGAGTCAGGAAACTTTAATGGAACAGAAAGGATATCCTAATCCATCAATCAGCATTCCTGGCAACAAGAAGAGATTTCAAAACTCATTTGGGTATTAGAAGGAAATACCTGGAATTGCTCAGATAATATAAGAAAAATTATGCTTGGCACAATACTGAAAATGCAAATCACAAATGGTTGTTCAGCCTTTTCAATCCTGTTGAACTCTTCATGATCCCATTAGGAGTTTTCTTGGCAAAGATACTAGAGTAGTTTACCACTTCTTCCTCCAGCTGATTTTACAGATAAGAAACTGAAGTCAACAGGATATGACTTGACCAGGGTCATACAGTTAGGAAGTGTTGAGGTCAAATTGGAACTCAGGAAGATGAGTTTTGCTGACTCCAGGGCCTATCCACTGCACCACTTCGTCCTATAGCCCTGCCTAACAAATGACTTAGTTTCATATTAAAATTTCCTAAATAAAGCTTTAGAAGGATATCTTATATTTTAACTATAAAAATATGATAGGTATTATTTACAAATGTATCCAACTGCATAAGGAACAAAAAAAATACTGTTTCTACTCTAAAAGGTTTGTTCTGAAAATAAAACTTTAAAAAGGAACTCACATATACATTTTATCTCGTTTCCTCCTATCTTATTTTGAATGATGTCACTTTCATTCAAGCTTAGAAAAAAGAATCATTTGCCCTACCTGTTACACTTCATAACTTAATCTGAAGTATTTCAGAATAATTTTAGTAATTTTCCTTTTGGATTGATCTTTACTAAGAAGAGAGATTAGTTAAAACTCAAAACTCAATTTAAAAACATTAACTCTTGTCAAAAAGAGAATTTTGCAACAATTTTCTTGAAAGGCTTTGAAAATTATTTTTCCCCTCTAAGGTTGGTTGGTTTAGATGGTTTTATGACCACAGGCTGGGAAATGCCTGGCATTGGTAACAAGGAGTAGCACTAAGAGACTGAATAAATTTCTAAAACCACTAAAAAAAAAATTCTAAAGGAGTACCCACCCCATAGTAATCAAATTGTATCACATAGCTTCAAATATAAAGGATGCTGCCTTTTAAAAATTCAGTCAATAAATATTTAATAAGCACCTACTATGGGCCAAGCACTGCTGGAAATAACAAGGAAGGAAAATGAGAACTTGTACTTGAGGAACTGGTAATCTAATGGGGGAAACAACTTGTAAATATAAATAAGCTATATAAAGGATAAACTGTACATATTCAACAGAAAGAAGGCATCAGAATTAAAAGAGATTGAGAAAGGCTTCTAGTGGAAGGTGGGATTTTAGCTAGGATTTGAAGGAAACCAGAGAAACAAGGATGCAGAGGTGAGGAAAAAGAGCATTTCAGGCATGGGAAAAAGCAAGCAAAAAATGTCAGAAGATAGAGTACCCTATTCAATTAACCAGAAGGCCTGTGTCATTAGATGGAAGAGTATGTGGTAGAGAATAAGACCAGAAACAGGGGTAGGAGGAAAGCTGGAAAAAAGGCACATTAGAAAGGGCTCTGAATGTCCTACAGAATTTTATATTTGAACCTGAAGGTGATTAAAAGTTTACTGAGCAAGTAGGTGGCCTAATCAAATCTGTGCTAATTTGATAATTAAATAGAGGCTGGAATGAAATGGAGGAGCTTTTACGGTAGACAGACCTACAAACAGGCTATAACAACAATCCAGGGATGAACTCATAAGGGTCTGTATTAGGGTGGTAAAAGTGTCAGAGGAAAGGAGCCTATGAGAGAGGAAAAAATGACAAGTCTTGGCAACATATTAGACATGGGAGGTAGAAAATCAAGAATTAAAGATGACATCTAGATTGTAAGCTTAGGTGACTGGGATTTCTAAAATCACATAGTCAAGATTTCAAAATTATAAATTATTTTTTACTAAAGTGGTATGGCAACTTAATCATCAACTACAATGTAACAGAAATTTTCCTAAAAAATTTAAAATGAGAAAAAATAGCAGTATATCAGAAGTGCTATTTCACTATTAGAAAATCTATAATTCAGGACATTACCTGGGCTCCACACTGAGAAAGTTTGGCAGTTTGACAAAATACAAGTCATTTCCTAAATCAGTGTTTACTTTGGGTATTTCCACTTCTATTCTGGTCTCAGGAATAGGTTCTTCTTCCTGCTGCTCCTGAGGCAACCCATTTTCATCCTAATAAAGAAATTATGAAACTGAAGAACTGAAAAGGACATCAATCAAAGCCACCTAGACCAACTACACTGGTAAGATGGACACAAAGAAAAAGCAAGAAACCACAGAAAATAGTAATTTTTTTGGTCCTTCAATTGTTTCTGTTTGTAAGAGGATTAAAAATAGTGAAGAATAGGTTTATTTTTATTCATCTTGCATAAAATACTCAAATTTGAAAACAATTAATAACTATGTTAAGGAGACTTAATTAAATGAGCGCTGAAAAACTCTAGATCCAGATTTTTGAGTTAGGGAAATGCTTAAGTCCTCATAGTAATAATGATAATAACAAACATTCAAGTAGCACTTTAAAGTTTACAATATACTTGACAAACATAATCTCATTTGATCCTCACAAAGATTGAGGAAAGAAGGCACAATATTGTGCATATTTTACAGATGAGGATACCAAGGCATAGAGCTGATGTGATTTGCCAGGATCACAAGCCTAGCAAGTATGTGAGACAATATTCAAACTCAGGTGTGCCTGACTGCAAGTTCAGTGTGCTTCCCTCTACCTCATTTAGACATGTGTAGTGGCCTATTAAGATTTGCTGCATCTGTGTGCATATACCAATATGACACTGACAGACAGCTCTAAAATGCCAGAATAGCTTCCTTCTAGAAGTGATGCTCTTTTCCCTCTCTGCATGTTTCTTCTGGTGTAAACAAAATGCTCCTATTTTTAACATAGATAGATAGATAGATTAGATAGATATAGATATATCATCTATTTTCTTATTTCTTTTAAAGGGTATCAAGTTAATGTTGCTGAAATGAATGACACTTTAACTACAAGAGTAAAATGTGTCTACAAACAAAATATAGCATGACAAACTTCACAATGTCCCAATTCACATTTGTTAAAAAAAAAAGAGAAAAAGGTCACTTGACCCCCATTGCCTAGCCCTTACCACTCTTCTGCTTTGGAGCCAATACACAGTATTGACTCTAAGATGGAAGGTAAGGGTTTAAAAAAAAGAGAGAGAAAGAAAGAGAATATATTTGATTAAATTGCCTCAAGTAAGAGATAATTTGCTCACTAGCCTTCTGTGTCTATAGGTAACCACCAGGCTTTTCCCATACCAGGCAAGATAACAACAAAAACAATAATAGCTGGCATTTATATTCATATAGCATTTTAAGGTTTGCAAAGTGCTTTACAAATATGATCCCATTGATCCTAACAATAAAACTGGGGAAAAGTAGTATTATTACCCTCCAAAAAAATGTACAGGTGAGAAAACCAAGGCAGTTAGAGGTTAAACGACTTTCCCAGTGTCACACTGCTAACAGGTACCTGAGGTGAGATTTAAACTCAAGTTTTCCTGAATCCAGATCCAACATTCTATCTGTTATACCACCTACTTCCCTCATTTTACTCACAGAAACCTAATGTGGTGTATTCCTCAGAGATTTAAGAGACCTAAATGTGAGAAAACCTCTACTTTCTCCTACAGCCAATCTCCAACAGTTACTGTGAGTCCGTGAGGAATTCTTACTTTCACCAGAAGAATAGCAATGGTGAAAGAAGGCAAACAACAGAATCAAGATTCATGGCAAACAGAGTGCCATGGCAGAATTCCTAATATAGAATCCTTTATATAGATTCACATCCTTGACAGAGTTAAATTAGGCACATCAAAAATCATTTCCTACTTTTAAATAGTAATTGGTGAGAAATACAAAGCCTCTCCCTACCCAAGGGGTAGAACATTCTAATCTCTAAACTGGGATCCACACAGTCCTGGCCCCTGAGTTTAGCACCACTTGCCACATCATTGGCAGTAAGGCCAGATCCACCTAACATCCAAGAATATTCATTCCTTCTATTATCATGAGATGAGATGACCTTTCCTTTTAAGAATGGTTCCAGTTCTGAATTTTTGTTTACTCACAATGGGCTGTCCTGGAGTGGGTGGTTTGTCTTCCCCGTCACTCCCTGAAGAAATGTCATCTGCACCTCCAAATAGATCCATGGCTTCACTGTTATCTTCAGTGAATGAAAAAAAAAATACAACACTTTCCTATAACTGAAGTTATATGGACTATAACTCATAAGAACATATATAGGGATATTTGTGTCATGAAGTGAACCCAGATATACACAAGTCTGTGTCTAAACCACATGAAGGATCCCCTAGATTTTTGCAAAAATTGTCAAGGAGCCAGCTAACTAAAGTTGGTTTATTCAGGCAAGTCAACATTTATTTAGTACCTACTATGTACCATGCACCAAACCAGGCATTTTGTATGTTGGATATAAAGAAGGGGGGGGGGGGGGAAGAAAGGTGCCTACTTTCAAGGAGCTCACAGTTTAATAGGCAAGCAGCTAAGTACAACCAAGATACACCTAGTTCTTTCATCCTTCAATGGAGATATACAGGGATCTGACAATATTTAGTCTCAATAAAGAGGAGAAAGGCTAAACAGGTGGGAAACAAAAATTGCAAAGTAATAACAACTAATATTTGTAGAGAGCTTTGAAGTTAGCAGTGGTAAATTTATAATAATCCTAAAAAATAGGTGGTTCTAGAATTAGCTCCACAATTTACAGATAAAAAAACTGAGGCTAGCAAAGTTATGATTTACCTATGCTCACCTAATATGACTAGATTTATCATCTCATTTAATCTCTACAACTCTTTGAGTTAGACTTGGCAGCTATCATTCCATATTTTCAAATAAGGAACTTGAGGCCCCCAAAAGAGAAATAAAGTTAGTAAGTAGGAGAACCAGTACTCTTGACAAAATCTCGTGTATCTTTTGTTCTAAGCTCTTTATGTTTCACCATGCTATTGTATGTTGCCAGTTCCACTCCTAATTAGAGTTCTAAGTTCATAGCATTATTTTACAACAAATTTTACATAAGCTGAACCTCATACGCCTTTCAAAGAGCAGCTAAACGTTCAGTCAGTCAGTCAATCAATAAGCATTTAAGTGTTTGCTGTGTGCTAGGAATAGCCTAAGCACTAGGGGAAAAAACAGTGAGTGAAAAGTACCTTCCCCCAAGGAGCTTACATTCTAATGCAGTAATTGTGCACATATTTTACACATATAAAAGGAATATACACAAAATTAATACAAGATAGTTTTGGGAGGGGAAGGAATGTCCAGAGTAAACTTAGTTTCTTTAGTTATGTCCACTAACATATTAGTCAAAATTCTTTTGTGTTAGTTTTATTATCCTGAATAACGCATATTTAAAACAGAAACAAAGATTACCTTTTTGTCCTTCTTCATTATCACTGTCAGCTTCTGAATCAGAGGCTATTGCTTTCTTTCTCTTCATCCGTAAAACTTCATCCTCGCTGTCACTGCCTCTTGCAGATTCTACAGAAAGTACAATTAGGACTTCACTATTAAAAAAAGCCCACTTCTCAGTTTTAAACTAAATCACTTTAAAAACAACTTAGATAAGCATTTTAATTAGAATGAAATTCAATGAAAGGAAAATAATGACTATTCCTACTTATGACCAACTTTATACCAGAGGTTTAATTTCTTTTTTTTTTTAAACCCTTACTTTCTATCTTAGAATTCATACTACTAAGTATTGGTTCCAAAGCAGAAGAATGGTAAGCGTTAGACAATTGGGTTAAGTGACTTGTCCAGGATCACACAGTTAGAATTAGATTTGAACCCATGATCTCCCATCTCTATCCACTGGGCCTTTCTATATACAGCTGCCGGGTTAATTTCACTTTAATAACACTTTCCGGGAGTCATTTATTTATGCAAGGGGAATATTTCTATACTTCAAACAATGCATAATTTAATGTATACATTTTAACCAATGAAGATAATAATCCTTTCACACCCTTAACAGGTGAGTAGGCGGCTTCATGAGCTGCAGAGGACCAAATTTCTGATGAAAACTCCCTCTAGACATAGCAAAGCTAAAAGATGATAGTCTTTCATCAGGCCCAAAAAGCTTCTTCCTCTTATGCTCTGATGACAAAATCTTTGAGAAATCAGCATCACTTCCATATAAAAATATCATCCTCAATCTTATAAGACTAAGACTTCAAAAAATAATTTCATTTATTTTGTTAATTCTGATGGGGGAAATGGACTAGCAAAGTTTACTTTAAGTAAACCAATCTCAACACCAAAAGGACCAGAATTTAAGAATACCCCAAAGGGCAATACTATGTTAGCATGGCTAGTGTAAATATATATAACATAGAGAAAGTAGGATGCAATTTTTTACTTCAAAATAAAAATTATAATATTTTGGAGTCAGCAGACATACCTGGTCCTTCTAGCATTAAAATGCTTTATTTGTATAAAATTTAGGATGAAAACTTTTTAGGACAGATAACAAAACACTCCTTTTCCATTTAGCTACTTTCTGATAAATACAAATTGTCCCCTCCACCCACCCAAGGAAGTCAAGTTTTCAAAAAAGAAAGAACTTCAAATAGATTCAAGCATTTGCAGCTATACTTTCACAGTAGCAAAGAAATGGAAACAAAGTATGTAACCATTAATTAGGAAATGATTAAAGAGGTTGTGGCATGTGAATATAATGGAACATTATTGCATTATTATAAAAAGGTAAATCTGATAAAGTAGAGCAAGAGAAGATGCATAAAATGATACAAAGTGAAGTAAGAAAAACCATGAAAATAATATACATAATGACTACAATTGAACAAACAACAAAACAATCAAAAGCAAATACTATGAAATTCTCATGACTAAGGTTGGCCACAGAGAAGACACATAAGAATGCATCTCCCCCTCCTTTTTTGCAGAGATGGGAAATTATAGATGTAGGACACTACATATACCGCTGGACTCCATTTATAGACTGGGTTAGTTTTGCTGAATCTATTCTTTTTTTTTTAATTCTTTATTTTAATGGAAGGGAAAGACAAGTGAAATACTGATAATAAAAAAAAGCAAAATAATATTTTAAAATATATTTACTGCTCTTTTCACATTTATGTTTATATAAGCATTCTTCTTGAATGTTTTCACAAATGAAAGACATTGTTACAGGGATATGATGATTCAATCAATTAATTAATATACATCACATTCACAATCTATATGATTCAGACCTAAAACAGAGGCTTCCCAGCTTAGCATTTATGAAGAAGCATCTTTGTCATAAAGGCAAAAGACAGCAGGCATTAGAACATATATTACTGCCTTTCTTCCTCTCAGCTCTAGAATCTTTTCCCAGTGGAAATTTTACTTTAGTGGATAATTTGGAAGTTAAAGTTCATTTTTCTAGTGGCAATTTTAGGTATTTAAGGGTAGCTACTGTCTGACAGCTAAAGTATTGTAAATAACTCAATTAAAGCTTGTCTTCTCACCTAATGTACAAATAACATAAAATCAGATAATTTCCTTATTAAAAAATAACTATTCTATAAACATAAGGACAAAGTCCTTTTTGTGAAGATTTATTCGCTATAGCTACAAGACACTTGCCAATGGCTCTGAAATAAAACTAATTAGTACAATGAATAGAGTGCTAGACCTGAAGCCAAGAAGACCTGAACTCAAATCTAGGATTAAACACTTACTAGCTATATAATCCTGAGCAAGTCCCTTAACTTCTATTTGCCTCAGTTTTCTAATTGGTAAAAGGATGATGATAATGGCACAATACCTCTCAGGGAAGTAATGAGGATAAAACACCCTTAATATAAAAATATCATCCTCAATCTTATAAGAGTAAGACTTCAAAAAATAATTTCATTTATTTTGTTAATTCTGACTAGCAAATGTTTACTTTAAGTAAACCAATATTAACACCAAAAGGATCAGAATTTAAGAATACCCCAAAGGGCAATACTATGTTAGCATGGCTAGTGTAAATATCCATAACATAAAGTAGGATGCAATTTTTTACTTGAAAATAAATAATTTCTTCCTTGATACCATTTCTTTTTAATAAGATTATTTGCCTAAAATGAGCTTTAAACTATAAAGCATACTATATCTCCAATCAATAAATATTACTGAATAAGGAGAATATTATCGTGTTTATAAGTATTATTCTTCATAACATGTTATCTCCTTTTAATGATATTAATCAACTTCCCTCAGAACATAGTCAATATTTCCTAGGTAAGCACTTTCTTCAATAAACATTACTAACTAACTTAGCTTTATGATCACCTCTTTCAACCCTATCTTATTACAATCTTACATAGTGACCTATGGAAATGGAACAATTCCACTTCACAGCTCCTTCCCTATGAAAAACCTCCTCCTAATATTTATTTATCTTAAGGACTTCTTACTACTCTATCAGATCTTTTTAAAGGGAAAAAAAAGAATGACATATTAAAAGCTACTAGATGAAAAATAAAAAGGCTAGATTAAAGAATATTGGGTTAAAGAACTAGAGGAGAAAAACGAGGGTGGGCAAGTCAGGCCACAGTGTACATAATTATACTTCTAATTAACATTCTCCTCATCACAAATAATTTACCCACCTGACTTATGATCTTGTTCCTCTTCATCATCTGAACGCCTATGCTCTTCATCAGAGACCTGTGGCCTTTCATCATCAGAATTTTGTATTTTCTCCTCATCAGAAACCTGTGGCCTCTCTTCATCATCAGAATTCTGTAGCTTCTCATCATCATTGTCAGACGCTGCTGGTCGTTCATCATCAGAATTGGCCATCTTCTCTTCTTCAGAAAGAGGTAGTCTGTCATCATCTGAAATCTGAGGCCTCTCATCATCATCTGTGTTCTGCATTTTCTCATCTTCATCTGAATTCTGTAGTTTATCGTCATCAGAAATTTGTGGTCTCTCATCATCAGAGTTTTGAATTTTTTCATCATCTGACTGATCGCTCTTATCTTCTCTATCCCACTTTTCATCATCTGAATGTGCTTTTTCAGAACCTTCAGCCTCTGACTGATGGCTCCCTCCATCTGATCTATGGTCTCCATCTTCATCCTCATGAGGAGCTTCTGATCCACTGTGTTGATCAATATCTGACTGGTCATTTTCTTCATGGTCAGAATGCTCAGAAATCTCTGATCGATTGTCTGATCTTTCAGAGTGATTATCACTCGCACTATGATGAGAAAGTCCCTCATCTTCACTGTCATCACCAAACAGTTCCTTGTTACTTGGCTTTACTGAATCTTCTCTATCATCCCCATCACTGTCACTTCCAGAGGGATTACTACCAGAGGCAGCATTCTCATGATCAGAATCAGATCCAGATTCAGAATCAGAATCTAAGAAATGAAAAAAATTATATACATTTTATTATACTAGCAAACATAAGCAAATCTAAAAACCAATATTAATTCACCTTTTCTTCTTTTCATGAGTCCTGAAACATCTATGAGTTATTAGGGCAGAGGCATGATGAAAATGCAGGGAAAAAAAATAAAAGGTACAGTGAGATCCATCCCTTCTCCAAATAAAAACTTCAAACAGATCTAGAAAATATACTAGACCAATTCTTGATTGGGATATCTAAGGAAAAAAATTATAGTGCTTTTTTTTTTCCATTTCAGATCAGTAAAGGGAGTCAGACAGAAAGGTATAGGGAAACTGGGGCTGAGGTTGTGACAAGAGCACTGCATTTTGGCTTAGTAAAGCCACTAGGTAGGAGGAGGTCCTAGATCCAGAACTTGTGTAGGGTTCAGGAACAGGTGGCAATTGGCAGCTCTGTAACTTATAGACCACTTCTGGGTTATAGATCCAGGGCAAACAAGAGGACATGAAACTAGGTACTGGGATCCAGTGTGAGAAGCAATCATGAGATCTAAGTTGTTAACCAAGCAAGAAGTAACAAGTTTTGAAAAAAGCAGTGGCTGTGTGTGTCTTGGATGCCAGAAGAGGAGTGAGGTCTTAGTTCCAGCTCCCAGCCCAGTGAAAAGTCTGAAAAAGAATAACCAGGGCAAGAATCCCACACCAAAGGGAGGTCTAAAACTGTCATTCTGAAACAGCAGAACTTTCCAGCTGGCTTACAGTGGCTATCTAAGGCTAGCAGCAATCTACTAAAATCCCAAATGTGGCAAGCCCACAGGTCTATATTGCTCAGACCCAAACCTAGGATAGGAATTTGCAGAGACCAGACCCAGAGAGCAGTAATAAGATTTTTCCGTGCATCACATCATTTTGGGAGGTCTGCAGGTTTCTAGTCCAAGTTATCCCCAAGATCCCGCAGAAACACATTACTTAATATCCCAAGAAAATAGCAGCAGGACCAGTCCAAATATTCCTTTCAGAAGTGCACAGAGCCTGGCCCAAATATAAAGTTCAAAGTTAGAAGATAAACTGGAAAAATAAGCAAGCAAACAAATAAAAAATAATAATCCCACCAGAAAAGGCTATCATGGTGACAGGGACTCTAAAGACACAAAAAAGAGAATCACTCCAAAACAGCTACAAACAACAAAAAAGTCAAAGTAAAACAGAAGGTTAGTAAGAATTTTTTTAAAGCTTTTAAAAAATTATAAATGAAATGAGAATGAATACTAGAAGAAAAACAGAAAAGAAATAAACTATGGAATAAAAAATTTGAAATAGGATTAGCAGCTCAGCATAAAAGGTACAAAACCTTGCCTAAGTATCAAATGCTTTGAAAATTAGAATGAAACAAATAGTGGCTAATAACTATAAGACAACAAGAATTATTATGCAAAAAATAAAGTACAGTCCATCCTCAACATTTTCTTATATAACTTTCATGACTTCAAGCATTCAGGTGATTTTATTAGGAATCTCATTTTCACTTTCATGTGAGCTTGGGCAATAGAGGGGGGAAAAGGGAGGACAGATAAGCAAAAGCTTGTGGAGAAGCTGGTATCCTAACAGCTAGTTCACCAGTCTTGTTCAACCTACCATCATAAGGATCTTAAACTACTGATTTTTACTGACATTTTAAGCTGGTATATCCTTCATGATCTCCAATGCCACGTCCCCAGGCATGAAGGACAATGCCAGAAGTGATGTCATGGGTATCTTCTGAGTTAACTAAAGTCACAGAAACCTCTCCCTTCATTTTTAGAGGGCAGCTAAGGTAGAGGTTTGGAGCATAGTACACAGTAAAATGACCTCACACTGACCTCTAAAAGTAGAAAGTAAGTTTCAAGTTTTTAAAAAAAGTTTTAGTTAAGAATTTTATTTGCTATATAACATGGTACTGTAGATTTCATGTATTATGAAAAGTGACTGTCTGAAATCAGTTTTTTTTAATTGAGATGTTAGCACAAAAGGTCACAGAATTCTAGGTAATTACTATCAAGAACAAATTATCTTGCATATTACCAATTTTATTTTGTGTGTATTGCATTTTATGGGTTATTTCATGGTTATTGTTAGGAAAAGCACGTTATCAGAATTAATCTTGTTATAAAGATTATAATAAAAATTAATGTTTTCTTAAGAACCTGAAAGCAAAATAGAACAGAATCCACCAGTTACTTCCTGAAAGAAGTCCCAGGAATATTATATCCAAAATCCAGAACTTTCAGATCACTGAAAAAATACTTGCAAGCAGTCAAGAAGAAAGACTGCAAGGAATCAGTCAGGCTTGGACATGTTAGCAACCACCATAATAAAGGGGCAACAAACTTAGAATACAGTATTGCAAAAGGCAAAGATACTGGCTTACAAATTTGGCTTACAGCTAAATATTACCCAATGAAACTAAGTATAATCCTGCATAGAAAGAAAAGGGCTTTTAATGAAAATAAAGGACATTTCAAACATTCCTGATGAAAAGACAAAGCTAAATAGAAACTGAAGTGCAATCATAGGAATCAAGAGAAACATAAAAAGGTAAAAATGGACAAAAAATTATGAGACTAAATAAGGTCAAACTACTTTACATTCCAATATAGGGAGATGATACATGTTCCCCTCTGAACCCTACCTTTGTGTGAGGTCAAGCAGAAGCCCAGTAAATAGTTCTGATATCTTACTGGTCTTAAAAGAACAGAAAGAGGGAGTGGAAAAGAAAGGGGAGGCAAAGGTAAAGAAGGGAAGATAGGCAAAATGACCTCCAGTGCATAGACAAAAGTCTAAACAAAGAGGAGTGGATAGGGAAAGCAACTGACCACCTAAATCAATTCTCATCTGAAATGGTCAAAGAATGGAAAGATACACAAGATCACAGAAACACATTTCACTCATTCAGTAAATAGGAGAGAAAGAGAAAGGTGGAATTAGAGAGGGCAGATTAAGGGATGGAAATTAGTCCTGAGCAAAATAAACTCGAAGGATGCATAAAGACATTAAGGGCTCTTTTTGAGGTAGCAAAGATTTGAAAACTGAGAAAGAGCTCATCAACAAGGAATAACTGAGTAAGTTAGGCATACAAGTGTGATGGAATAATATTGTGCTCTAGGAAATTATGAAGGGTATAAGGGGGAAAAGGGGTTATTTTTAAAAGGGTTGGACTGGATTATTTAAAGAGTGTGGTAGCTAGGAATTTAATTTATTCCAAAGAGATTTATTTATAATTTATTTACAAAATTTAGAAAGAGTAAAGTAAGAAAATCAGAGAGAGGTTAGGGTAAGATATCTAGCTTAAGTCCTTAGGTCTCAGCAAAGCCAAGGACCTGGGGAAATCTCTCTCAAGAGGTAAGTCTCTCCTGAGGCTAGTTTTCTCAGAAAATCCAGCGGTTAAGAGTCAGCTTTTCACTCATCATGTGTCAGTTTAAAGGAAGAGATTTTAGAACAGCCTCACCAGGAACAGGGTCTTAGATCCAGCCTCCACTCCAAAGAATGAAGAATTGTCTTCAGTCTCCACCTCCAAACAATGAAGAACTGTGTCTCACAGGAAGTGACAGCTCCTTTTAAAGACGCTTCTTTTGCATCACTTCCTGTGTCTTCCCCTAATTTTACATCTACTAATCACAGTTGAAGTTTTACTTTAGGACTGCCCAGGGGCAGTTAGTTTAATTCTGATTTGTCACCTACTATTGCACACGTGGGTTACAGACCTCCCACTTAATGATTAAGGGGGAATGTTTATATTTTTGGTGATTAGATCTAAAAATGGGCAGATCTCCATACTCAACTTTTAAGTAGGGTGTTTATACTTTTGGTGATTAAATTTTAAAAATAGGCAGGGGTTACAATTTTAATCTTCATAATCAGGGGAGAGTTGATTTTAATCTTTACAAGGGGATGACTTTAGAGAAACCTAGGAAGATATATGAAATGCCCCAGAATGAAGTGTGCAGGATCAAAAGAACTAATTTATATAGACAACAGTAGACGGCCAACTTTGAAACACTTAAGAAATCTAATCAACAGAACGGCCATTCCAAAGGCCTAATTATCAAACATGCTACCCACCTTCCTGGTAGAAGTAAAAGTCCCAGCAATGCAGAATGAGACCTTTTTTGGACATGACCAATATGAAAATGTTTTACTTGACATACGTGTTTATAACATGGTTTTCCTTTTCTTTTTTTTCAACTGGGGAAGGATAAACGAGTTCTTGAGAAACTACCTCTACCAATGGAGGGTCAGAACCTTCACTATAATTTAAAAAGTCTTAGAGAGTTGCCTGGACCAATGCTGTCAAACTCAAATGGAAACAATCCCTGCAAGCCACATATATACTGAGAAAACCAAAAATTAACTTTCTCTTAAGTTTATTTTTATTGTCATGCAAAACACACTTCCATATTGATCACTGTTATAAGAGCAAGCTCATACATAACCATACCTCAAAATAAAATCATAAAACTCTAATAGTTTTTTCTCTGGAATTAGATAGCATTCCCCGTCATAAGTCTTTCAGGACTATCCCAGATCATTGCACTGCTGAGAGTAGCCAAGTTTTCAGATAATCATTGTCCAATATTGCTGTTATTGTGTACAATGTTGTCCCAATTCTGCTATTTCATTCTGCATTAGCTACTATAGATCTTTCCAGCTTTTTCTGAAATCATCTTGCTTATCATTTCTTTTAGCACAAAAGTATTCCATCACCAACATGTACAATTTATTCAGGTATTCCCCAAATGGTGGACATTCCTTCAATTTCCTATTCTTTGCCACTACAAAAAGAGCTGCTATAAATATTTTTGTACGAATAAGTCCTTTCCCCTTTTTTATGATCTCTTTGGGAGACAGACCCAGTAGTGGTATTTTTGGATCAAAGGTTATGCAGTTTTATAGCCCTTTGGGCATAGTTCCAAATTGCCCTCCAGAATGATTGGATCTATTCACAACTCTACTAATAATGCACAAGTGTTCCAATTTTGTTATGTCCCCTCCAACATTTATCACTTTCCTTTACTGTCATATTGGAAAATCTTTTAGGTGTGAAGAGGTACCTCAGTGTTTTAATTTGCATTTCTCTAAAACAAGAGTGATTCGGAACATTTTTTTCATATGATTATTGATAGCTTTGGTTTCTTCATCTGAAAACTGCCTGCTGATATTCTTTGACCATTTAGTCCATTGGGGAATGGCTTGTATTCTTATAAATTCAACTTAGTTCTCTATAAATCTGAAAAATTAAACCTTTATCAGAAACATTTGTTGTAAATTTTTTTTTCCCAGTTTGTTGTTTCTGTTACACGAGTTTTGTTTGTACAAAAGTTTTTTTAATGTAATATAATAAAAGTTATTTATTTTACATCTCATAATACTCTCTCTTATTTGGTCATAAATTATTCTCTTCTCCAAAGATCTATCTGTTAAACTATTCTGTGTTCTCCTAATATTGGTATCACTCTCTGTATCTAAATCATTTATCTATTTTTATCTTATCTTGGTATAGGATGTGAGATATTGGTCTATACTTAGCTTCTGTCACACTTTTTCAATTGTCTCAGAAGATTTTGTTAAACAGTGAGTTCTTATCCCAAAAGTTGGGGTCTTTGGATTTATCAAACACTAGATTGTTAAGGTCATTTTATCCCTATAAACTATATATCTAATTTACTCCATTGCTCTACCATTCTATTTCTTAGCCAGTACCAGACTGTTTTCATAACTGCTGCTTTATAGTAGTTTGCGATCTGGTACTGCTAGTCGTCCTTCCTTCACCTTTTTTTTTCATTAGTTCCCTTGATATTCTTGACCTTTTGTTCTTCCAGATGAATCTTTATTATTTTTTCTAGTTCTATAAAATAATTGTTTGATTGGCATGGCAAATTAACATTTTCTATGTTGTTATATTTTTATTTATTTTGCTAAACATTTCCCAAGCACATTTCAATCTTATTAAGGTCATCTCCAGGCAGGTATTGAAGTTTGACACCACTGCTCTAGAGTACTGAGTGACTTGCCTAGAGTCACAATGCCAGTACATGTCAGAAGCAGAATTTGGACCCAGGTCTTCCTGGCTCCAATGTCAGAAATATATCCACCAAGCCATGTTGCCCTCTTTAGTATTATTTATGAGTTTTACAACTATAAAGAATTCCAAAAAGCCTACTCACCTAAATGCCTGGGAGTTAACTAAATATTGTTAAGTCCTACAACTCAGAGTTTAAAGAGATTAAGGTGGCAAGTAGAACCTGCACACCTACTAATCAGGATGAAAAGCTATTTCTCTGGGATCAGCATGGCCTAGAAGCCTTGGAAACAAACAAACAAACAAACAAAAAAAACAAACAGTATTCTGACCCCAAAAGGTGATAACCAATGGGTCTCCTCATCACATCCTATCTCTACCAGAGCCCTCCCAGAAGTTTTACAGTTGGGGGGGAAAAAAAGCACTGTGAAGGATAATAATTACTCCCATTTAAAGTTTGTAAAACTTTACACACATTATCTCATTTGATCTTCACAACAAACGCCCATAAGAAATAAGAGCTGATCAGGAAACTCCTCAACAAAATCTCCAGTAAATCATTCAGCTTCTACTTGAAGATGTCCAAGGGAAGTTACTGTCTAAAGCTTTCCATTCCATGTTTAGATAACTCTAATTGTTACAGAGCTTTTCCAAGCTCAAATCTCCTATCCAATGCTCCTAAATTTTGCCCTTTAGAGTCAAACAGATTAAATCAAGTAATTCTTCCATATAACAATCCTTCCACTATTTGAAGATGATTCATGTCTCCCTAAGTTTTCTATTCTCTAGGCTAAACATTTGCAGTTACTTGAATTGCTCCTCATGTGATAATATCAACAAGTATTTTATTAAGTGCCTAGTATGTGCCAGACACTGCTAAGCAAAGAGGATACGAGAGGCAAAAAACAAAATTCAAGGAACTTACAGTCTAATAAAGGAGACAATATACAAACAATTGTGTGAAAACATTTAGAGAGGATAGTACTAGCATTAATATATTTTATTTCCATTTTCCCAAAAAAGAATGATTAGGTTGAGAACAGAAAAAGTTAGATACACACAACTGGAAATAAACTTAGTTCCTACTTCTAAATTCTTTAGACTAAGTTTTACCCCTCATCCTTACTTCCACTCCCCAAGACTGTTAGATCCAAGAAGCATCTAAGGCAAGATTTCTTACCCTGGATCCTTGAAGTTTTGTTTTTATTTTTCAATATCTTGTTACCTGTATTTAAATATAATCAGCCACCTTGGCAATCTTGGATATTTTATATATTTTAAAATATTTTTGAGAACTCCATAAGCTTCAACAAGACAACCTAACAGTCCTCTTGACACACGAAAAGAAAAGCTGAAACCAAAGCAAAAACAGGAAACCTATAGCACTAGTATCACAATACTATGATAATGGTAAGCATTAGTGACATTGTATCCTATAACATACATTTATTTTCCCTTTTTTTCTTCTTTTGTCTTTCCTCTTTTTTTTTCCAAATTCTCTTTCTCAGATTCATAGAACTCCAAAAACAATCTAGACCAAGTCCTTCATTTTACCAAAGGGAAAATTAAGTTAAACTATCCAAGGTAATACTCTTAACTCAAAATAACAACTGTCTTTTAAAGTACATATTTTTCACTTAATAAGGTACTTTACATGTGTTATTTCATTTAAATCCTCACAATAACCCTATAAGGTAAGTGATAAGGTAATTAACATTTTACAGATGAAAAAAACTAAGCTTTACAGAAACTAAGTTACTCAGTCACAAAGCTTGCAAGTGGAAAAGATATAACTTTGAAAACAGATATTCTGATTCCGAATCCAATGCTGCTCTTATGTCTCAAGTACCTCAGATTCTTTGAGCAGTCTGCTAAGCACAGCAAGCAAGAGTATCAAATCAGTTTATAAATAATAATCAATTCACTGCTTATTATTTTTACATTGCTAATGACACTCAAAGCCAAATAAAGTTTTATGAAGGTGCTAATATTTTAATTTAGTTTAACTTATTTTAAACCCTTACTTTAAGTCTTAGAATCAATATTAAGTATCAGTTCCAAACAGAAGAGTAGTAAGGGCTAGGGGACTGAAGTAAAATTACTTGCTAAGAAGTGTCTGGGGTCAAATTTGAATCCTGGCCCTTCAATCTCAAGGCTTGGCTCTCTATCCACGGAGTCACCTAACAGCCCCTATTTGAATTAAAATTTAAAGGACAGGTACAAATTCAGCAGGATAATGATGGAAAAGGTGGAATTACAAGCAAAGAAACAGTATAAGAAAGGTATGGAGACAGAAGACCACAGTACATTTTCTAAGAACAAAAGGTTCTTATTCACTGATCTTTCATATGAAAAATGGTCATCTACCTAAGAGTCAGTGTGGCTTCAGAAAGGTCCAGGAAACAGTCTACATGGAATTTGCTGCCTGACAATTCAGGAAAAATGCTAGGGACAGAGATCTGTACAAACACTCACAGACTTGACCAAGTCCTTTGATGCTGTTAGTCGTGAGGGCTTGTGGAAGATTACAGAGAAATTGGAAAGTTCATCAGTATTATACACCAGTTTTAATATGCTATGTATGCATGTTGGATGCAGAATGTGGCTCATGCTTTCCCAGTTACGCTGTATGCCAACCCCCATGCTTTTTTAGCATGACATTTTTGTGATGATGTCAGATGCCTTAAACCAGGGCAAAAATAACATCAAGGTAAGTTATGGTACTGATGGCAAAATATTTAACCTGAAAAGGTTACAGGCCAAGACCAAAGTGGAAGGAGGGTTGGTGCATGATTTCTTGTTCACAGATGATTGTGTACTCAATGAAGCCTCTGAGGCTGAGATGCAACAGAATGGATGGATTCTCTGCTACTGGTGCTCATTTTGGCCTGACAATCAGCACTATGAAAACAGAGGTCCTCCACCAGTCAGCAGTGTTCCATACATACATGGAAATGTTGGTCACAGTAAATGGGGAAATTGTAAATGCCATGGATAAGTTTCATGTCGTAAAGCATCATGCCATGTCACATGTCATTGTTGTGCCATGTCATGCCACATATATGGTATGAGTCACCACCTGCATCATGTTGTATCACATGTCATGTAATGTTACACATGTGCTACACTAACTGGTCTCCAAAATGACTGGATCTGTTCATAGTTCCATCAACAATGTATTAGTGTCCCAATTTCCCTACATCCCGTCCAACGTTTGCCATTTTCTCTATCATTTTAGTAATCTGATAGATGTGAGATATTTCAAATGTGTTTTAATTTGAATTTTTAATAAATGATGACAGAGCATTTTTATATAACTATATATAGTTTTGATTTCTTCTTCCAAAAACTACCCATTCATAATCCTTTGACCACTTACTAGTTAGGAAATAACTCATATTCTTATAAATTTGGCACAGTTCTCTATTTATTTGAGGTCTTTCTCTAAAAAACTGTCTATAAAATTCTCTCCAATTTTCTGTTTTCTTTCTCCTCTTCATTGTGTGACATAGGTGTGGCATTATGATACATGTGTTGTTCTGTAACATAGACATGTCATTATGTGATGCAGGCATGTCAATCTTTGCACAACACCAGGGTGTCACTGTATATCATGACAAATAATTGGATAACATTAGTGTCATTATGTGAGACTGAGATGCCATTTCATACCATTGTGCAAGCACTGCATTGCATATCACTGCATGCCATTATATGACACCACCTGTGTGACAAAGGCATAGCACTTCATTTCAAACATGTGTTAGTGAGTTCCATTTTTTGCTTCCTGCTCTTCAAATATCACTAGACACCTTCATCCACTGTCAGTCTTCAGTTCTATATCACATGAAAAAATAGTTCATCTCTTTGCTAAAACAAATCCATTTAAAAGGAACCATTGAAGCCACCACGTACTGTGTTCTCAAGGATATGGCCTCCACTCTCACCCCCAATTTCCAATATCTCTTAATCTACTGGGAGCTTCCCTGTTGCTAAAAATATGCCTAAATCTGCCCCTTCTTAAAAAAAAAGGAAAAAAAACACCCCTTGATTCTGTCAACTTTGCTGGCTGCTATCCTCTTTTTTTCCTCCTTTTGATTAAACAACTTAAGAAAGTGATCTACACTAGGTACTTCTACTTCTTATCCTATCATTTTCTTCATGGAAGGTGGCACTTGATCTGCATCTTGAAGGAGGACTGTTTCTGTAAAAAAGGAGTGCATTTCTGACATGGGAAATGGTCAGTGAAAAGGATGGAGTGTTATGTAAAGAACAAAGAGGCCAGCAGCTCTTTCTGTGGAGCCAAAGAATTAGAATCTGAGAGGATGTCCATCATTGGGGAATAAACTGAACAAGTTGTGGAACGATTATAATAGAATACTACTGTGCTATAAGAAATGATAAGGAGGAAGATTTCAAAAAAACCTGGAAGACCTACATGAACTGATGTAGAATGAAGTGAGCAGAACCAGAAAAAGATTATACATAGCAACAGCAATACTATATGATGAACAACTGTGAATGACAACTGTTCTTAACCATGCAATGATCCAAGGCAATTTAAAGGACGTACGATGAAAAAATGCTACCTATATCCAGAGAAAGAACTAATAATGTCACTAATATGTGACTAATAATGTCATCAGCTAGAGAATATAGAAAAGAGGCCCAGGAGAGAGTCCAAGTTAAGAGGCATAATATGGAAGATAAGCCAGCAAGAGCTGTGAGGCAGGTAGAAGAACCAAGCAAAAGCAATCTCAAGAAAACTGAAAAAGGAGAGAGTATTCAGGAGAGGGTAGTCAACAGTATAAAATGATTGTGAGAAGTCAGAGGACTGATAAAAGATAATCATAGGTAAGCAAAAGGTCATTGGTAATTTTGGAGAGAGTAGTTTCAGTTGATAGGATCAGAAGCAAGATTGCAAATGATTGAGGAGTAAGAGAAAAGGAATTGGAGGCAATACGTTTTTTTCTAGGGCCTTGGCTGAAAGAAGTATTTAAGTACTTACTATGTTCAAAGCACCATGCTAAGTGCTAGGGATATAAAACATACCCTGCTCTGAAGGAGCTCATATTCTATTAGAGAAACAAGGAAGGTTTCAGCTGCAAGTCAAATAGAAATGCCGCATGGTCCTAAGTATTCAGAAGCAAAGCAGATGGTAATACCTCTGCTTTAATATCATTTTTACTAAAAAAAAAAAATAGTATATTTCTGATGTTGAACAATTTGACAGTGCCAAGGACTTTGGTGACAAGAACTTTATTTTGGGGCTCTTCAAAAGATGCCGTTGCTGGTGGCCAAAAATTGGAAAACGAGGGGATGCCCACCAATTGGGGAATGGCTGAACAAATTGTGGTATATGTTGGTGATGGAATACTATTGTGCTAACAGGAATAATAAAGTAGAGGAATTCCATGGAGACTGGAACAACCTCCAAGAAGTGATGCAGAGCGAAAGGAGCAGAACCAGGAAATCATTATACACTGTGGTACAATCGAAGGTAGTGGACTTCTCCATTGATGTCAATGCAATGTCCCTGAACAATCTGCAGGGATCTAAAAAATACTGTCCACAAGCAGAGGATAAACTGTGGGAGTAAAAACAACGAGGAAAAGCAACTGCCTGACTACAGGGGTGGAGGGGATATGACTGAGGAGAGACTCTAAATGAACACTCTAATGCAAATACCAACAACATGGAAATGGGTTAGAAACAGGAACACATGTGAGAACCAGTGGAATTGTGCGTCGGCTATGGGAGAGGGAAGGGGGGGGGGGTGTGAAAGAAAATGATCTTTGTTTCCAGTGAATAATGTTTGGAAATGACCAAATAAAATAATGTTTAAAAAAAATAAGAGAAAAAAAAAGATGCTGTTGTAGTACCTGCAGGAAAGGTGCCTGGCTGCATTCTCAAAAAGGATTACATTCCAAGATGATGTCTACAGACCACTAGGTTAGAAACACTGATATTCTAAAGGTTCTTGGGCTCAATGTTCTAAACCATCTCAGCCTGACATATGTCTGGATGAAAAAGGGAGGAAAAACACAGGACAATAGACTGAGGGAAGATATAGTCTAATAAAATTTTTCTTAAGAATGAGAAAGACTTAAACATGTTTAAAGGAAGTAGTAAATAGGAAGAGGCAGAAAATTAGAGAAAGGGGCTGACGAAGGTGTCAAGCTGCTAAAGAAGATAGGTAGTAACTGGATTAATGGCATACAAAGAGGTGTTTTGTCCTTGGTGAGAAAAGGGGACAACTCATAAAAAACGGATATTAAAAGGGTTTGAGATGAAAAGAAATGGAGGAAAAGACACGCATGGTAAATTGCCTAAATTTTCTCAGTACAGGGGAGAAACTCAGCTGAGAACATGGGAATAAGGAAAAGTATGGGATGATTAAGAAAAGAAGATTTAAAATAATCTCTATAAAGACTAAAATAAGGAAACAGAGAGAGGAAAAAAGGATTGCATTGCTACAAGGGTCCAGTTAAATTAGAAAACATGAATTGCCATTTACTCAATCAGCATGGTAGTATGACCTCCTCCAATTTTATTCATCAGTCCATAAAAAGAATGGAGGAAGAAGACAGTTGGAGAATTCCTAGGTGTGAAAGGGAATTTAAAACTCCCTTTGTTTATTTTAAACTTAATTAATCAAGAACTTGGAGTGCCTCTCCTATCGCACTTAGTCAGTCAGACACTTGAAGGTTCCTTTACAAGAAAGTTCTCACCCTCAAGAAAGAGGACTATGATTAAGGGGGCAGATAGGTGGCTCAGTGGATTGAAAGTCAGACTCAGAGGCGGGAGGTCCTGGGTTCAAATGTGGCCTCAGACACTTCCTAACTGTGTGACCCTGAGCAAATCACTTGACCCCCATTGCCTAGTCCTTACCAGACAGGAAGAGCTGAGATTCATTCTTCGTTGGGGATTTCAGCATTGGTGGCTCTTGCTGAGAGATTTGGTGTTGGAGATTCTTAGGGAAAGAGGGATTCTGCATTGGGGGCTTGAAGAGTTTAGCGTCGGTGACTTGCTTGGGTTGAGGAGACCCTGGCCAGAGACACTGGCTTTTTGGCTCTTCTCCTGGCTTCAGTGGGACACTCTCTTTGGTGAGGCTTAGTCTTTGTGGCATCAGATTCTCTTTTGGTTGATAAAGTGCTTGGCTGGAGACACTCTCATGAGTTGATGAGCTACTCTGAAGACACTCAGATCTGGACTGAGGGTATTTAGCTAGGCATTATTTTCTACCTCCTTCCTACATTTCCCTTTCTTTACTATCTCTAGTTTGTTGTAATAAAGCTATTAAGAGACTCATAGTTTAATTTTTAATTATTATAAATGGTGACCCCAACTTTTTATAACTCTTAATTTAACCAAAACCAATTTTAACTATTACACAGGCTAGGGTATGACAAGGGATGAGCAACAGTAGGGCAAAGAATTAGAGAGAAGCTGAATGGGTTAATAACAAGGTAAATGAAACTGAGAAGAGAAAGTGAAGTCAAAATACACAGGGATACTTGGTTATTTCAATTTGAAAGAACACAGAGAAGGACCCCAAAAATCACAATAGAAAATAAAGGTTCAAGTTTAATAAGCCTAACAGTCAAAAGAATCTTATATGTCACTCAGAACCCAAATACCTTTATAACATTAATATTTTCCTCATAAAGAGCACTGGAAAATGTTAAGCAATATCACAAAAATGAAATTGACTGTATCTTGACAGGAAATGATTGGTTATTCATGTGGGAGACATGCTCTGAATCAGTTGGCTATATGCAGTGAAATCAACTAGCTTTGTGTTCATTTTTGCCTTTATTCAAGGGAAGGATAAAAATGAGAAAATGATATTCTGAGTGCATTTACAACTCAAAATTGACTGACTTTGCTGGTCTGTCAGGCTTTCTTTCAAAAAATAAGAAATGGGGGAAGTGGGAGGGGGATCCAGATGCCTCAGTGGATTGAGAGCCAGGCCTGGATGGGAAATTTTGGGTTCAAATCTGGCCTCAAATACTTCCTAACTGTGTGACCCTGGGCAAGTCACTTGACCCCCATTGCCTAGCTCTTACCACTCCTCTGCCTTGGAACCAATACACAGTATTGATTCTATGACAGAAGGTAGGAGTTTGGAAAAAAAAAAGAAAATGGAGTACTGATAGTTATTATCATCACTTCTTGAGGTAATCAAACCAATTCAAAATGATCATCACAATAATATCCAAAAGAGCCAGAAACTGCTTCATCTAGCCAGTAGCTTCTTCACTCTTCAACACTCCTACCCCCTAAATCCAATCAGAAGTGAAGTCTTATTGATTTTAACTCCTCAGCATCTCTTGCTCTTTCCTTTCTCTCCATTCACAAAGACTTTACCTTATGCCTCAGGACCTTTTTATCCCTTGTCTGAACTACTGCAACAATATATCAAATGATCTCTCTTCTGTAAGTCCCTCCCCTCTTTCCAATATATCCTCCACAGCTGGCAAAGTGATATCCCTAACATGTCACTTGCCTGCTCAAGAAGTTTTACTGTTTCTTCATTGGTTTTAGAATAAATTCAAACTACTCTATTTAAAATTCTTCACTATTTAGCTCCAATCTATATTTATAGACAGGTAATCAACCAATTTAGTCTAATTAGGTGGTCCCCATAAACAACATGTCAACTACTATTTCTATGCTTTCTACAGTTCTGTCCCCATTCTTTTTTATCTTTATTTTATTTTAATAACCACCTTATACAAAAATTTTCCAGATTTATAATTAATGCTGTCTCCCTCCTTTCTTCCCTCTGCCCCTCCCGGAAATTCAATCTGGGTTATACATGTATTATCACACAAAACATGTTTCCATATTATTAATTTTTTAAGTGAATAATCTTATGAAATCAAAACCCCAAATCATATACTCAAGTAAACAAGTAATAAATCATATGTTTTCATCTGCATTTATACTACAACAGTTCTTTCTCTAGAGATGGATAGCATCCAGAATTTTCCTGGATCATTATACTGCTATTAGGAGCAAAGTTTATCAAATTTGATCATTCCACAATATTGCTGTTGCTGTTCTCCTGATTCTGCTTATTCCACTCTGCATCAGTTCATGTAGGTTTTTCTAGCTCTTTCTGAAATCATCCTGTTCATCATTCCTTACAGCACAATAGTATTGTATCACTATCATATACCACAATTTGTTCAGCCATTCCCCAATTGAGAGATATCCCTTTAGCTTCCAATTCTTTCCCACCATAAAAAATACAGTTATAAATATTTTTGTACAAGCAGGTCCTTTCCCATTTTTTTTATCTCTTTGAGATACAATTCTGTGCCCATTCTTCGAATGATTTCCTTGCTTTTCTATGCCTCCTGAAATGCCTAGATCCCTACAAGAGTCAACTCACATACTACTTTCTATAAAATGTCTTTGCTGTTCCCTGTAGCAATAAATGCTCCTTTGCCCACATCAAGAAATTCCTTTGTGTTTACCCTGTATATGTTTTGGTTTTTTAATTCAGGAAGGTTTTCATTTTATTTTTAAACCCTTAGCTTTCATCTTAGAATCCAAGTCCAAGGCAGAAGAACTGTAAAAGCTAAGCAATGGGAATTAAGTGACTTGCACAGGGTCACACAGCTAGGAAGTATCTCAGGCCAGATTTGAACCCAAGATTTCCCATCCAGGCCTGGCTCTCAATCCATTGAGCCACCTAGATACCTCCCCAGATTTCTTTGTGTAAATGTCGTCCTCTTTCCTCCAACAGAATATAAACTCCTTGAGAGCAGGAACTATTTCTGTTTTGTCTTTGTATTCCTAGTTGCTTGGCACATTGCCTGGCACAAAGTAAGTGATTAATAAATGTTTATTAGCTAATTGACTAAACTGAACATTTGCCAAACAGAATGCCCTGCCAGGAAAGGGCAAAATGGTATAAAATACCAGTTCACTCACAAAACATTATTCAGGAAAATGACAGAAAATTCCAAAAAATACTGCCTCACATAACAACAAAAAATCAGTCATCAGGGTAAGAAATCTGCAAAAAAAAAAAAAACCTTGCACAAGACTAAAGATTATCCCAAGATCATTTATAGATGAACCTTAAAGAGCAAACTGATGCAAAATGGAAATTTTTTTGAAAGCACTTTTATAGCAATCTATTCTTATCATCAACAACCTTGGACTCTAACTCTAATAGCTCAGTTCCATATGTGCTGCTATATGACAACTCAAGGAAAATAAGAAGTGTTTGGACCTAATCAAATACACTCAGAAAAAAATCCATGCCAACAAAATTTTTAAAAGGTACTCAAGGATATATTTTCAAAATCTAAAAGACAAAAACATTACAAAAGAATAAAAAAAGTAACAGCTAGTACTACAACTGATCAATCACTCACTGAGTGCCTACTATGAATTGATGGGTACAAATACAAATGTGGGAAAGCCTCTGCTCTCAAGGAACTCTTCTTTTACTAAGGAGACAAACTATGTTCACCAAGAAGTGTATGGAAGATATATACAAAGTGATTTGGTTAGTGGGTACTAACAACTCAGTCACTCAGAAAAGCCTTCAGGAGATGACACTTCAGCTGAATCCAGAAGGAAGCTAGGAGTACCAAAAGGCAAAAATAAGGAAAGAAACATTCCGAGCATGAGGAATAGCCTGTGCAAAGCCAGCAAAAGGAACACTATAGGCATACAATAGCAAGTAAGCCAGTTTAGTTGAAGCATTGAGTGTGTGAGGAGTAACACATAATGAATAAGTCTAGAACTAATGCCAAAAGTGTGAAGGGCTTTAAAGAAAGGTTTGGATTTTATACTACAGGAAACTAGGAGTCACTGAAACTTTCTAAACAAAGAATACACAATTAATTTCTGTGCTTTAGGAATATCAGATTAGTAATGTGGCAGATGGATCAAAAACAGAAGAGATTAGATACATGGACATTAATTAGGAAGTTATTCCAATAGTCCAGGCAAAAGATGAAGAGGACCCTAACTAGAGTGCTGTCTGTGTAAGTAGTATCTCAATTATCAGATGGTAGGGCCTAGCCTAGGATGGTTGTGGCATGAGTAGATCGCAAATGCAAAAGATACTGAAGAGATGGAATTAATAAAAGACTGATAAAATAATAAAAACTACAAAACCTATGTGCCTAATTTCTTACCTATATAATATGAAAATATTAATATTAATCATGAGATTATTAATATAGAAAAAAAGGAAGGAGAAAATGTCAATAGCTACTGACCAGTTGAGTTTAAAGTATGGTGAGCCTTCCAAGAAAAAATGGCATCAGGCAGCTGGAAAAAAATTGTTTAAAAAAAAAACTGATAAGGAAGAAGTATCTAAAAAGACAGATGTTTCAAACAACTTAGATATTTTTCTTTAAAGATGGTTTTAGTTCATCATATAGATCTATTTTTATTTCTTTTTAAAATAATATTTTATTTTTCCTCAATTATATCTAAAAACAATTTTTAACATTTTAAAAAATTTTGAATTCCAAATTTTCTTCCTCCACACTTCCCTCTCTGAAACAATAAGCAATTTCATATAGACTTTATATGTGGAATCATGAAAAGTATTTTTCCATGTTAAGTCATTCTGTGGAAGAAATCTCTAACAAAAAAAAGATATAAAGTAAAATATGGTATGTCAAGGTCTGCATTCAGACTTCATCAGTTTCTCTGGCTACAGATGGCATTTTTGATCATGAATCTTTGGAACTGTCTTGGATCACTGTATTTCTGAGATCTAGATATAAGTCATTCACACATATTCATCAAACAATATTGTTGTTACTGTGTACTGTGTTCTGTTTCTGTTCACTTTACTTTGCATCAATAATTTAGATTTTTAAAAGAAATGTACAAGAGATGAAAGCAGAGACAGGTTGCAAAGGGCAAATACAAAACTATGACATGGTTTGTTAAGAATAGTGTCCGGAATGCTAATGTTTCAAGAGTTGAGACTCTCATGTAAACCTAAAGACAACCTAAAGAGAAGGTTTTTAATCATTCTGAACTTATATAGAATGAAGTCAGAAAAGCTAAAACAACATATACAATGACTACAACAATGAAAAGCCACACACAAAAGTGAATGTGGCAAAAATATAAAGATCAAGGATATCTTCAAAAAAAAAAAAAGGATATCACCAATCTAACCCTTCACAGGAACTGCACCTTTTCAATGTAATGATTGATATTGCTCAGTTTTCTTTCTTTTTTCTTTCCTTTTGTCTTTAAAAAATACTATTTTTTACCCCACTATATACCCCGCTATTTGTGGGGTAGCTAGGTGGCTCAATGAACAGAGAGCCAGCATGGAGATGGAAGGTTGGACTCAAATCTGGTTGCAGACATTTCCTAGCTGTGTAACCCTGGGCAAGTCATTTAACTCCAACTGTCTAGCTCTTATCACTCTTCTGCCTTGGAATCATTACTTGGTATCAATTCAAAGACAGAAGGAAAGGGTTTTTTCTTTTTCATTCTATTTGTTATATAAGGCTATCTAGGAGGGGCAGAGGAAGAAATACTGGGAAAAACTAATGATTTTCTTAAAAAAAGATCAGTAAAAACTTTTTAAAAAGGTATGTGACAGAAAAAAGGCTATTTTAAAAGAAGAACTAGGACTGCTGCTCACAGAGTACATGAAATGAGGAGAACCAGTGACAGAGAAAATAAAGCTGCTCAGTTCTGATTTATTTTGCTTCTATTTTCTTTACCAAGAATAATCTCTGGACTAGAAAAGACAGGAAAAATAGCCAATAAGAAATCAATACCCAAGATAAGAAGGAAGACAGCAAAAAGAATATCCATCTGCCCTTGATAAGTTCATGTCACCAAACCAAGATGATCTCTATCCAAAGGAACCAAAAGGCCTGGCTGATAGAATTGTTACAAATTCTGCAGGAATCTTGAAAGATTTTGTAGAAGATAGGTACTAAAAGACTGGAAATGGATAAAATTGTCACAATAGTCAAAAAGAGAGTGAAAATGGAGTTAAAACTATGGACCAGTAACCTTGACTTTGACTCCAGGCAAACTCCTATAACATGTAAATAAAACACAATTATCAAACATCTAGAAAGCGAAGTGGTAACTCCAAAGGGCCAATATGACTTCCTCAAAACCAGTTCCTGAAAAGGTGATGTGTTAAATTAGCTACCCCCCCCCTTCTTTCTGTTTCATTATTTGTTAAGAGATAGTTCCCTGGCCAGAGGAACAGGGAAATGCTATAAAGATAAAAATATAAATAAAAATAATATTTACAAAAAAAAAAACAGATCATGTCATATTAACCTCATTACCTTTTTTTATAAGGTTATTAGATGGGTAGGACAGGAGATTGCCAAAAATGGACTTTGCCTAGATTCTGACAAAGTCTCTCATGCTATTCTTATTAAGGAGTTTGGGGCTAAACAATAGTACAGTTAAGTAGTTCCAGAACAGTTAGAATGGCCCATCCCAAAATAGTTACTAACAATTTAAAGTCAACTTGGAAAGAGGTTTCTAGAAGAGTGACCCAAGGACTTGTGCTTCACCTAATGCTGCTTAATGTTTCAATTAATCACTTGGATAAACATATTGGTGGCATTTGTCAAATTTACAAATGCTACAAGAATGGCACAGCTGGGAGAGCTAACATAATGGATGACAATAAGGTTAGAACACTGAAAAGAAAATAGTACAAAATTTCATAGGAAGGATCAACTTCACAAGTATAAAATAGCTATTCAACAAGCAGTTCATCTGAAAAATATAAGTTTTATTGGACTGCAAACTCAAAACTAGTCAACAAAATCATATGTCACTGAAAAAGGCTAATGCAATGCCTAGGACTAGGAAGGTAATAATCCCACTGTACTTCAGCCCTCTCTCATTAGGCCATGTTTATTATGTTCACTTCTAAAGCCACATTTTAGGAAAGATATCCATAAGCTGGAGGATATGCAAAGGAAGACACTGAAGGGCCAAAGATAATGCCATGAAGATGGACTGGATGAAGAACTAAAGATGTTTAGCTGTATAATAAAAATCTTTTGGAGGGAATGGGGTATCACACAGAATAAGTATTAGAATTGTTCATTTCACACCAGAAGGCAAAACCAGGAATAAGGATTCATTAAGAGACATATTTAAGCTTGATGTAAGGAAGAACTTTTTAATGACTAGAACTATTCAAAAGTGGAGTAAGTGACCTCAAGAGGTGTTACTTTAACTCTCACTAGAGATCTCCAAACAGAGCTCTAGAAAAGCACTCATCAAATAGGGTTCTTGTTCAGGTATGTGTTGGACTAGATAGCTTTTGAGATACTAATTTTCTTTGATAAGGAGCTGGAAGTCAGTTACCATAGAGATGATAATTGAAGCCAAAAAATTAAAATCACCAAAAACAGAACACCACCAAAGGGGGAGAGGGGGAGGGAGTAGGGGAAAGGAATAAGGAAATGTACCAGCAAAGATAGAGAAGAAAAAGTCAAACAAGATAAGAATCAAGTCACAGAATCCAAGTCTGACAGAAGCTAAGGGAAGAATCTTTAGAATGGAGTAGTCAAGAAAGAACAGAACAAAGAGAACAAGGATCAAGGACAGGTCACCTCATGAGAGCAGCCCTCCCCCTACAAATATTTATCCAGACTAGTTTTTCAATATATTTTCAATACACCCCTCATCCTATCAAACATTTACCTTCCTCCCTCCACCTCCTCCCCTGCACAGCGCTCAAAATGAAAACTTCCTAATACAAACTTTGCAGACTTCGAACACCAATCAATATTTATTAAGCACCTACAATCCAGGGACCACAAAAAACAAAACTTTCATATCCAAGAACTAATGTATTTACGAAACAACACACACACATCTAAATAAATGCAAGGCAATTGGGGACTGAGGGCACACTAGCAACTCACATCTTCAGAAAAGACATATCTGTAGCTGCAACTTGAACTTGATCTTGGAAGTTGGGAATTCTATGAAACTTAGATGGAAAGGGAGTGAATTCCAAGCATGGAGAACAGATTGTACAGAAGCACAGAAATGGAAGTGGAATGCTATGTATAAAGAACAAGGAGACCAGCTGAGCTAGTCCAGGGAGCTCATGAAAGGAAGAAATAAATAAGTTTGAAAGGATTAAGCAGGAACTGAGATCCTGGGTAGAGTTAAAAGAAGTCTTCTGCCACAGTTCTATGTCTCCAACTCCTTACTCCCAGTAAAATGTAAGACTCAGTTCAAAGAGTCTCAGCTGTTTCTCTGAAAGTTGAGACTATTAGGCTCAACTCTTTGCCTTCCCAGGGCCTGGCAGACACTAAACATATATTCGTTAAATAGAAGAAAAAGAAAAAAGCAGGATGGAGTTAAACTGTTTCAGGGCTTTAACTGTCAAAACAAATTAGTATTTTATCCTAGAGGCAATCAGGAGATCCTGGAGCTTTTTAAGCATAAGAGTGCCATGGCCAAACTGTTGCCTTAGGAATATGAATTTGGCAAGTAGCTTTGTGAAGGTCTGAGTGGAGAGGGGAGAGACTAGAGGCAAAGAGATCAACTATAAAGCTCCCTCAACAGTCCCAGTGAGACATGATGAAGTCCAGAATTGAAGAACACACAGAAAGGTCGAAACATCTTCCTACTCATGCTCCTAAGCCTCAAATGTTCTTTGGAAATATCTCTCCTCTTTTTCCCACAAATCTTCCTCAGGCGTCCCTCTTCTCTTTCTCCCAATCTTTCCCATACTCTTCCCTTCACTTCTATGCAGTCAGACCAACACCAAACACGCTTCTTCACGGTATTAGGAACAAACCATCGCCTCTTCACGCCCCGGGGCCCCCGGACGAAGCTGTTTCCAAACATACCCATACTGCAAACACTGGCAAGATCATCTCTCTGGCTCTATAACACCCCCCCCACACACACACACAAACACATGCTCACACCACCACTACCATTAGAAGCCGAGGAAGAACCCTTAAGAATGCCAAGAGAGCAGCCGGACCAGATCCAGAGGGGAGGCCTTCTCCTCTGGTCTCACCGACCGCAGGAGAGCTCAGGTTGGAGGGTCCAGAGAATTAGCATGAGGGGAACAGGGCCCGACAGCCTAGAGGTTCTCCTCTTTTCCGACCCCATGCTGTCGCTCAAGTCCCCCTAGCCCATCTCCACCCTTCTCAACGGCCTAAGATCCCTCTCAGCCCGACCTTTTTGCTCAATCTCGCTTTCCACGTCGCTCCCAAAGAGATCCTCCATGTCCGCCATCCTGAAGCTCCAGCAGCCGGTGCCTATCTTCCTTTACGGCAAAGAACCGGCGCGCCTCACGACACTGTCGCAAACATAGAAATAAACAAATAAATAGCTAGACTGTCTCTTCCCCTCCCCCTTCATTCGCCTTCTGCCCCAGCTCCGCCCTAAGTCTCGGGTAGAGAAAGGGGAGGGAGGGTGGGAGGGGCTGGCGTGAGTAGGAGGGGCTTCTGCGGTGGGACGAACTATGTGGAAAGCGCTGTCCTAGTTGGCGAGAGCTAGGAGAGTAAACGAGGTCGCTGTGACAGGATGCCAACTTGGAAATCCTTTGTTTCTTGTTTTTTTTCTTTCCCTTCTAAGAAAAAGCTTAATGGTGCTATGATATGCTAATATATTTCTGATTTAGTACGTTAATGACTTCTGAGTCCTTTTTATAAAAGCTAATTTGTTTTTTAATTCCTATATTGTTTTCAGATTTTTTACTCATTTGGTTATTTCAGAGAGCAATTAAGGTCAAGTATAGGCGGGGCATCCTGACTATTAGTGCCAATTAGGCTAGCCAGATTTTAATCTGGAAATGTGAGGCAAATTCCAGTGTGGAAAGAGGAGTCGTCTCAGGCTGACCCGCCCTTTCTGACTGTTCAAATACAAAAAGATTATTTCCCTAACGGTTCTTGCTTAGGTGAGTTGATGAGCTGGTCCAAAAACCCTGTTCCGTCCCAGGGCCATGGATACCCATCCTTAACGGTAACCAGAGAGCTTCCAGTTGTTTATAAGAAGGAATCAGTTAAGAGAGGTTAAAATTGACCATAAGACTGGGAGGAAATGCATGCTTGCAATGGGAACATTTCATGTGATCATAGATTTAGAGATAAAAAGGATTCCTCAAGCCATTGTTTTTCAACTCACTCTTTTTACAGATGGGGAAATTAAGGCACCAGTAGGTTAAATGAAGTCCCAAAGTCACATATACACTAAGTCAGCAGGTTATCAAGCATTTATTAAATGGCTCCTCTGGGGCAAAAAACGGTGCTAACCATGGGATACAGAAGAAAGAAACATAACCAGAGTTGGGTCCTCTAACTCAAAATCCAACAATCTTTTCATTGAACATACTGCCTGTTTCACATATATAATTTATGCAAATGGGCAAGTCTACAATTAGCCTTGTTAAGTGCATAATTCAAATGCTAATAAATTGAATTGTTTTCCCACTGACTTTTTAGAAATAGTTTATCCACATTTCCGATATGTCTATAATTATCAAGTATATCTTAATAGCTTAATTTTAAATTTCTTTGTCTCCTCTCCCCAACTTATGCTTTTTCCTTTAGTGTGTGACCCTGGGTAAATCATCTAAATCTGGTTGCCTTGGTTTTCTCATCTGTAAAATGAGTTGGAGAAGGAAATGGCAAACTACATGGTATCTTTGCCAAGAAAACTCCAAATGAGTTCATGAGAAGTCAGATAGTACTGAAACAACTGAACACCACCACCTACTGAATAGATCACAGGCCCAAGAGATTTGTAAGACAGAAAGGACCTTAAATATCATCTAATTCAACCCCTTCCTTTTACAGGAGATTGATGCCCAAAGTCACACAATGGCAGAACTAGGATTAGAACCCTGAACCTCTGCTTCCAAGTGAAAAGGGATAGAGAAAGCTTATGTATTAAAAAGAACAATTTAGTAAATTTCTTTATAAGGTGAAGTATAATACTCACAAATATACAAATACAATTATCATATGCAGTTTATCAAAATATATTTTGGGGAAATTACAAAAAGCAGATAATTGCATACAAGTGTAAATGAACTTATATCAACTTTTTTTTTTTTTTAAGAAGCCTTACCTTCTGTCTTAGACTCAATACAGTGTATTGGTTCTAAGGCAGAAGAGTGGTAAGGGCTAGGCAATGGGGTCAAGTGACTTGCCCAGGGTCACACAGCTAGCAAATGTTTGAGGTCAGATTTGGACCAGGACCCGTCTCTGGTCCTGGCTCTCAATCCACTGAGCTACTTAGCTGCCCCCTAACCCACCATTTTTTAACACTTCCATACCCAAGAATCTTGTATTGATGTTTCTACTGAAAATTGGCCAATGACTATATTCTGATTAGGAAGTATAATCGTTAACCCTCTGTTACAATTTTTTATTTTATGAAGGAGCTATTATTTGATATTTTCTTGAAGTAGCATTATGGATGGATCTGATGCTAGTTAAATGAATATGAATCCATCTTCAACTCCTTTCTCACTCTCACTCTACATATCCAATCAACTGCCCAAGTTTCCTCATTGCTATAGTCAAAACACATCTACTATACCCTCTATTTTTGTACTCAGAGAGCTACCACCTTGGTTCAAGTTCTCACCATTTCACCCTTGGACTATTTATCACATTAAATTCTAATTTGCACCTTATCTCAGGTGAGCTTCTTGAGAGCATAAACAATGGTTTTGTCTTTGCTTTGTAGCCCTCCTACTTAGCACAGTATGTGTCACATAGCACTTCATAAACCCTTGTTGAATGTCTGAAATAAAAGTTTACCATCTAAAATTTCTTCTACAGAATATTTTTTTCATTTACTGAACTCAGACCTTGAAAATGGGACATGAAGTAAATACATTAACCCTGGACTCTTAGGACTCCCACACATCTTTCATACAGCATCTCTAGTGGAAGAAATTCAGAATTACTTAGATAAAAACTTGCTAATTAGGTTGGTATTTTAAATTATCATATTAAAAGAAGTTTAAGTTATAATATTAAAAGAAGTTATAATATTAGAAGAGTTGGGAAATTCTTCAAAAAGAAATACCTGTGTGACTGTGAACATGTTATTTAATATCTCTGGTCCTCTTTCTCAAGGGGATCATATATTTAGAGCTAAAAAAGGACCTTTTTCTTCATTTAGTGTAATCCTATCATTTTACAAATGATGCATATGGTAAGTTACTTGACCTTGTTCAACTTCATTTTTCTTCATCTGCAAACTAATAGCTGCCCTGTTTATGTCTCATTTGATCCTCACAACATCCCAGAGAGGCAGGCACTGTCTTTATTCCCACTAAAATTGGAAATTGAGACTGAGAGGTTGAATAACTTCCCAGGGCCACAGCTAGTTAGTTGTATATAAATATGTACATATATGTACTTGGGCATATGTGTGTAAATAATAAAGATGTCTGGTTTATATTCATATGTTTATAGTATAAATAAACACACTTGCACTTGGACAGGTAGGAGTGTGGCATGGAGAAAAATAAATATAACATCTGTTTTGTGTGCATATATGTTTTATATGTAGATAAATACATGTAGAATAATAAGCATAAATTTTATTTCATATTGTAAATATACTCATGTGTACTTAGGCATATAGCATTTCAATTAATAAATATAATGTATAGTATGTACAGATTTGTTTATATGTATAAATAGATGTTTACTTGGGTATATGTGTCTGCATGTAAAATAATAATTTCCCCCTATATACATATATGTATACAGTATAAATATACACATGTGTTCTTGGGCATGTAGGAGTGAAATTATAAATATACATTTTGTGTTATATGTATGTATGTTTATGTGTATAAATACACTCATATATGTATGTGGCATATATATGTGTGTGTTGTAGAATCCTATAAAGTTTGTTACATATATCTTGTTTGTAAAAATACATGTTTATATAAAATGATGTTTTCCATGCATTTATGTTCACATGTATACAAATACATATTACTTGGGCATAGGTATCAAATAATAAATATAAAAAATTATATCCATTCATGTTATATATGTGAATAAAGGCCCATGTGTTTGTTTATATTGTATAATAATAAATCTAAATTTCTATATATCCATGTATTTATGTGTATAAACATACATACATGTATACTTGGGCATATATCATGATATCTAGATATAGATACATACATAGAGCAGCAAACAAGCCCTAAAAGGAGCAAGTTCGAATTCAAATAATATGCCTGGCTCAAACCAAGGCAAATTGATTTATCCAGGCCTTCAGCTGGACTGGCCTGGACAGGTTAACTGGCAGCTGCTGCTAAGCTGTGCCAGGCAGGTCACTTGGAAGTTGAGCAATGGGTTCTGGACTGGGCAGTGTGGGTCACTCAACTGCTGGACTCTGCTGGACCTGCTGACCGCCCCAGGCTTGCTCTTGGGCACATAATGGCAAACTCCTGACCTTTACACTGACTCAGCTGAGGGGATACTGAGTTCTCTTTGTGCAACTGAAGTGCCCCAGTGGCCAGTGACCCTGGGATTGTCAAGAAGGCTCTCTTCTATTGGGCCGGTTCCTTAGCCCAAGGACAGTACTGTGACCTACCCTGTAGGACCCAATTCAGCGAGTCCTCCATCTCTGACTCCCTTTAGTATTTCCTGCAGATAGGCTGCCAGGAGGGAAAGGTAGGGAAGCAACCTATGCCCTAGAGGCAAGTTCATTTACCAACCTCTTCCTATACAACTGTGTTATTAAAACCAGTGAAATGTTAATTTTTGAGCCCAAAGGACTCACCTTTATACTTCATTAACTTTTTTTGCCCCTTTGGACTTTTCTCTTTGCTAAATCTCAACTGGGTAGACTATTATACCAATTTTTAAAAACAATATAACAAGTATATATTTTATAATAAGTATATATTTTATATAAAATGTATATGTATATATGTAATATGTATATATGTAATATAAAACACACTTTATAATACATAATATTTGAAAATAAATTTATATAAACATTTTAGAATTTATTTTATATAAAATATCTTTTATAATGTATAATTTTATAGGAAATGTAGTTTATTATTTTATATAAAATAGATATATTTTATAATATAAAGGTCTGATTAAATAACATTCAAAATAACTTTTAAAATATGAATACAAAGTAAATAAAAGTGAAGGGAGGCTTTTGCATTTTCCCATAACTGAAGGGTCTTAAGGGAAAAAAGTAACTTTACTAAATTAAATATATCACAACTAAAAAGTTACTCAACTTCTACTAAGCCCTATTCCCAAAACAATGTTTTGCAGGTGGTAGCTAAGTGTCAGGTAGAGCACAGGGCCTAGAGTCAAGAAGACTCATCTTTTTTTTAAAACCCTTAACTTTGTCTTGGAATCAATACTGTGTTTGGTTCTAAGGCAGAAGAGCAATAAGGGGCTAATTGACTTGCCCAGGGTCACACAGCTGGGAAGTGTGGTCAGATTTGAAACCAGGACCTCTTGTCTCTGGATCTGGCTCTCAATCCACTGAGCCCACCTAGCTGCCCCCAAGACTAATTTTCTTGAGTTCAATTATGGCCTCAAACACTAGTTATGTGACCCCCATTTGCCTCAGTTTCCTTATATGTAAAATGAACTGGAGAAGAAAATGACAAACAACTCCAGTATCTACACCAATAAAACCCCAAATGGACTCACCAAAAGTCAGATATGACTGACTGCTAACCCAAATGGAGTCACAAAGAGTCAGATGTGACTGAACAACAAAAAAATATGTAACTTTTTCTTGTCCTAGTACTGCTTCCTAGTCCTTAGTGGAAGCAGCTGTCTTTTAGACATGAAGAGGTTGATTTGAACAAAATTTTAAAAAATGAAATTCAGAAACTCAACAGAAGGAGTAGGTCAAATCCTAAAAATAAATAAACCAAAAAAAAAAAACAGGAAATATGAATATAATAGAAGTTACATGTATGAATGAATGCATCGTATTAAGCAACTGCTTTTTGCATTGTCCTGCACTGGCTACTATAGGAATATAATGCAAGCAGAAAGGCAATGGTTCCTGCCTTCAAGTAGCTGCTAATTTAAGTGAGTCAGAAAACAAACCTAGAGGAAGCAATTAAAGAATATAAGTACAGGCATCCTTCCCACATTGAGACCTTCCTCATAGAGGTTTCTATATATCTCAGGTCCGCATAAGAAATTAAAAAGGAATTTGGGGGGAGTTTTGCAAAAGTTGTAGAGGACATTTGAAGGACAGCCAATGACAGAGAAAAAGTTTAGAAACTCAGAAATGCATAAAAGATATATATAGTATTGCATAATATCAACATATTTTATCTTTTAGTACCATATATACAATTTCTTTTTAAAAGTTAAAATAAGTAAAAAGTTAGGTTTGTGAAAAGAATTTGAAAGCCAGTAGATACTCAAAGACTAGAAATGTAGAGATATCTTTAAAAGTTTAGTAACTCATAAATGCATAAGATACATGTACTGTTATATATATTTCCTGTAAGTATGCATTTTATTCATAACAAAATATCTACATATTTTTTTCTTAAAATTAAATTTGTGGTTAAAGATGTTTCATATTTATTTTGTATTTTGTATTTCTTTCTCATACAATATTTTTACTTAACATTAGCCTACATATAGCCTATGACCAAATACTTAACCCAAATTTTTCAATAAGGTAATAAAGACACTATAAAAGAAAAAAGAAAAAAATTAGACTTCTTTTCTGGTATAAAGGGAGGGCCAAAAATTTTTACGCAGATTTACTCCAGATGGGGGTGGAGTGGAGTGAGGAGAAGAAGGTCCTACCTCAACTCCAAAGATGTGGAAGGGAGACTTGTACTTATTTGCTAAGTAGAGGCAATATGAAGAATGTCTATATGTCTCAGACTCACTTTCTTATACTCCCTCAGCCTTATTATATCTCTCTACAATACTAAAGGTTCTCTCATTTGTTAGGTGCCAATGACTAAAGCAACTGCCAGGGATGAGCAGCCCATCTGCTGTTTACAATTAAATCTCCTTTTTTCCTGAGTCCCTGGCTCTTGTCACTCTTTACCTTCTTGCTCCCACAATTTTAAAGGTAATAGGACAAAATTCTTCTGGGGTTGAAGAGGAGAATGCTGGGAAATTCTCCAGCATCCTGATCTCCTTAGCGATGCCTGTAGGCAGCATGATCAAGATGTCACCAACTCCCCTTAAGCATTTGTCTCATCAGGCCAGAGGAAAGAATTGTTTTATCTACAACCACTTATTGTTGATTAAAAGAAATATTGACTTCAAAGATATAGCAAGAATAAACATACAAACATTTTCCTATAACACCCCTGGGACAGACTCTCTCTGAGAAAGGAGATTTAACACTTATATCAGTTCCTTCATAGCACTGGTCCCAGCAAGTTTGTGTGCAGATGTGATGGGACTGCTGGATGAGCCTGTATCCTCCCACACACATACACACCTGGATCACCGAAGGTCACTCCCAAAGGATGCTCCTTGGAGCTTCAATATTGGATTGATTTCAAAACCTAGACACTGAAATGCAGCATATTGAGGGGAACTGCAATCTCTTCCTCTGTTAGAGGAACTTCAGTGCTGTTTTGACTGCAAACCTGACCTCTGGAATGAGATGATGCCAAGGAACCCTCTGGACTTTTCCAATTCACAAGTTCATTGGTTCCACTTGCTTCACCAGTTTCTGAGCTCTCTCAAGAGCCCTGAGGCAAAGGGCTGCATGAGGCTGACATGAGCTCTTTTGAAGATAAAATAGTTCTGTCAATCCAACCAATGGGAAAAGGCTGCTCCCATCTACATAGGAGGCCAACCAGAACCAGGCACAAAATGTTCTCCTGGTTCCTGCAAGGTACATGTTATCGTGATTCTTCTGAAAGCTACTGCCTAGCATCCTCTGTGTGAAGAGATGCTATCTTCTCCTTAACCTCATTATCTGAGGCATTCCATATGTGCATAAGGCCCCCACTACAATAAAATAATATTATGTTATTATGTGACTTATTCTATATAATATCTACAATATATTATTATATAATAAAATAAAGGAAAAAAGAGCCAGGTCAAAGGAAGCAAGGTTATTCTATAAGGGCTTCTTGGAAAGGATGCCTCTAGCTGAATAAATTAAGTAATTCAGGAACATATTGATTGAAGGAAGTTATAGAGGAGTATAGGAACACTGAGATTCCATTCTTGGAGGGAAATGGGACAAAGGTCAGCCGTTTCACCAGTTCCACACAGCCCTTTTCAGACTTGCTCCTGATGTGATTTGCATGGATGGCACTTGGCATAATGAAGATAAAAAGTAATCTCTTCACCACAGTTCCATATGGCTCTTTTGTGATTTTGCAAAGTTGAACTACTGGGATGATTTATAAGAATCTAGGCCAGTGATGCAGCAATTGATAGGAGTCAGAAGCTCTTTCCAGGCAGTGACTCAGATAAGCGTTATATAGAGGAATAGTAGAGCTAATGCTGGTCTTGGAGTTAGAAAGACTTGGCTTCAAATCCCATCAATTATATTTACTGTGTGATTGTGGGTAGCTCATTTAAAACACTCATGCTTTGGCACAAGTAGACCTTAATTTGGTAAATCCCAGATGATAATAAATCCTAGATGATGTCTGAAATCTGCATTGGCAAAGGATTTCAATTCAAGTCAACAAACATTTATTAAGGCCCACTATGTGCCAGCCACTGTGTTAAGTGCAGGGAGTACAAATAAGAAAAAAGAAAGGCAGTTTATGCCTCCAAAGACCTTTCAATCTAATGGGAGAAGACAATACATAAAAGAAAACTGAGGGGGAAGCTGGGTAGCTGGGTGGCTCAGTGGATTGAGAGCCAGACCTAGAGATGGGAGGTCCTAGATTCAAATCTGACCTTAGACACTTCCCAGCTTTGTGACCCTGGGCAAGTCACTTAATCCCCATTGCCTATTGCCTAGCCCTTACCACTCTTCTGCCGTGGAACCAATACACAGTAGTGATTCCAAGATGAAAGGTAAGGGTTAAAAAAAAAAGGAAACTGAAAAGAGGAAGGGAACACAAGAGGAAGAGTTTGGAAGGATCCCTTGTTCCATCTAATTGAAACCAACCAGGGCTGAGGATGGAAGGTGGAATGAGCTGTAAGTCTAGCACTGGGACTGGAGTCAGAAAGATACCCAAATTCAACTCCAACTCAGAAACGTACAAGCTACATGACCCTGGGAAAGTCACTTAACCTTGTTTGCCTCAGTTTCCTCATCTGTAAAATGAGCTGGAGCAGGAAATGGCAAACCACTCCAGGTTCTTTGCCAAGAAAACCCCCAAAGGGTTCACAAAGTGTCAGCAGACATGACTGAAACTGCTGAATAACAATAACATAACAGAAGGCTCTGGTGTAAACCTCAAATTTCCTTAGACTTATAAATGTTGGAAATTTCACCATTGGGATATTTCATACTTGGAAAATTTCTTACTGATAGTCTATTGGAATGGGAACCCCATTGGCATGGGAGGTTCCTCCTCTTCCCTTCTTAAGATTACTTTAGGACAGAAACCCTTTGCTGAACAATGGAAAGGACTTTGACCTATGCTTAAACATAGAACAGGAATTTCTTTGAGTCTTGATTGATTTTAGAATTGATACAATGGAGATACTTGGAATAAATCTCCACCCTATTCAGTCCTAATAGGATTGAGTAAGGGCTGTAGCCTAGATCAAAATTTAATTATTCCAATCTCTACCCTACTCAGGTTAACAGGATTTAGAAAGGGCTGTAGCAAAGGAGTAAAGATTTAATCATTTGAAAATATGACCTTCAACAGACATGTGCAAAAGCCAGAAACCTCTGGGCGGTCCTGGGTTAAGCTAGAGCCTCCATTGGCACAGGGAAATTGATGAACAGTGATTGGTAGATGGGAGAACTGGGAGGAGGAACTTGGATGGTTTCCTTAAAGAGAGGAGGGTCTGGAGACTGGAGAGGTTGAGGAGTTTGGTCGGGGTGATTTCGGTGGACTCGGAGAAGCTTGCTCTGAAGGAAGCTGAAGGTGGGGGCCTCTGAGACTGTTTCTCCATTTTGGTCACGTGAGTGATAGGGACTGATCTCTTTTCTTTGCCCCAGCTATCTAAGGGCTTGGGCCTTTTGGCCCAGCCTAAACAGAAGGGGTATTTAAGCCCTATTCCCTTCTCTCCCTTTTTCTCTCTCTCTATCTCTAATTCCTTTCTTGCTCCTATTGTAATTAAACTCCAAAAAAGGCTGACGGCTGACTTGAATTTTTCATTTAGGAATTACATAGCTGAATTCCTTGGCGACCTTAAATTAATATATATCAGTCTTTTAAAGTGATTTCCATGTAACACTGGGAAGAATTTGGTATTCCACCTTCCAGGCCTATAGGCCTTTTCATGATTCCATTTGGGGTTTTCTTGGCAAAGAAAAAATGGTTTTAGCCATTTCCTACTCAAGCTCATTTTACAGATGAGGAACTAAAGTAAACAGGGTTAAGTGATGTATGAGGCTGGATTTGAACTCAAGAAGATGTCTTGCAGACTCCAGGCCCAGTTCTCTACCACTGCCCCTGTGATGGGAATAGAAATGTGCTGACCCAATGCTAACAAAAGCCCACAATGAAATAAGAGTTCAAACTAAAGAGCATCAGAGAGAAGTTAACTAATCACAATGGGATTTTTGAGGTAGCTGACCAGGATCTAATATCACAAGAATATTAGACTCACTGGATACCAGTCAATCCTATTTTCAATGCTGTTAAGAGAACAAGGTCATTTTAATAGTCCCACCCTATTGGCATCAGAGATATCCACTAGGTTTGAAGTGATCATTGGAAGAAAAAGAAAATGGGGGCTCCCAGAACTAAACTCAAATAAGATCTCTGAAATGGAGCTCCTTTGGCATTGCATCAAGAATGACAGGTAGGGAAACCAAGTGTCTCTGTCAAGATCAAAAAGCTTGAGAATATTCCTCTTAGCTCTGGATGTGGCCTCTCACAGAGACACTATAGGATTAAGCACCAGAAGAGAACCACTGCTGTCTCCTAGAAAACTACAGGCAGAATAATGACACACAAAATTGCAAAATAGATATAACAAGAAGTAGAAGAAGGAATACTACCTGATATCTGCAGAAAGGTACCAAGAACTACAAAAAAGGTGACAAAGAACGTTGTGTACACATGCTTCTAAAGGAGATAGCTACTGA